>NC_089505.1:371053779-371363598 GCF_036850995.1 Saccopteryx leptura | reverse complement strand
TGGTCAGCTTTCTAGAGGGGTCTGTGGCTGCTCAGAAGGTGGAGGGCTGAGTTTCACCAGGGTTTACAGGGGTGAGAGGGAACTTTAAAGAAGGATTGTGCCCCCTCGATAGCCTGTGACATACACAAGGAAAAAACTTCATCCCAAGCCCTTATTCATTTGTGACCTAATAATCCAGGAAGCTTCAGCTTCTGGATGGAGATGACTCCGCTGTCGCTACTGAAAACCTTGTTGTCCCACTGTTTTGGACATAATTTACAAAATATTTGTAAATTTGACACCTGCCCAGCCAGTCCACTGACGACAAGGCTCTTGCCCCAAATCTGGGACCACCTCTACAATGTAGCGACCCTCAAAAATATATATCATCAGAAAATATGCATCATTTATTTACCAAGCAAAAAAAGGGGGCATTATTCAGTGGAACCAAAGCTTCCTTCTCCCTGAAAACCCGTTTCTATTTTCCACGTATGACTAATTTTTAATCTCAGTGACTGAGCGGTAATGCCATTGTCACTGATGCTGACAATGGGGTTTTTTAAGAAGCATATGATAGATGTTGCCTTCACGGTGTCCTTTTTTGGTTATTGTTCCTGTGGCGTTCTGAATAAAATGAGTTCAGCCTCCTTGCGGCTCTAGTAAATCGGGGCGCAATTGTAGATTAGATGCCATCTTTATGCAAAGCGGCCGCCGCACGTACTGGGAGGCCGTCTACCCGACAGAAGGCTGCTGCTGTCTGGCCATTATTCACCAAAGCAGGAAAACAGCTATTTACCTAACGTCCATTTGTTAAGAAGGCAGGAAAATGGCATCTTTAATAACTTCAAACAAAGGCACTAGAACTTATAAAACAAGGCAAACTGTAAAAGTAAGGGGAAAGTGTGTAACTGCCTCCTGTTTCCCCGAGTGTATGCTTTTAGGCAGATTTCCTGTCCTGAGATGGGGCTTCAGGGTCAGAGGACAGCCCCACCCACGCATCCATGCAAATCCTCTGTTCCTGCCTCCCACCATCTCCCTGCCAACTCCCACTGGACAGAGGCACTGAGCTCCCCACAGACCTCCCTGCCCGAGGCCGTCCTGCCCACTGAGGCCAAGTTATCTCTAAAAAGCAATGGAAGCATGTCGGTGTCTTACCTAACCTGACAGAACTCCCCAGTGCCTGCACGATGACACCCACGCCCCACTGGGCCTTCCCACAGCACCCCCGTGCCTCCCGCCACAGGGGCACACATGCACACAGGTGGACGCACAGACTCAAGCCAGTGCTCTCAGTGCTCTGCCCACATCTCCTCCGGCACTGCCTGCCGCCATGCACTCCAATTCCTCCTGCGGGCACCTGCAGCTGACCTCCCCAGAGGGCTTCTTGCAGTGCCCAGATGTGCTGACTTGTGCCTGAGGCTCGCTGGAAATGCTGGGGTGTTGGTGGCCCTGAACCAGCCCCAGCCAACGACCAGCAGGAGGCTGTAAATGGAGACCGGATCTAACTCACTCTGGAGGTGCATTCTTCGTTCTCCCGGAGGCCCCAAGATGAGGCGAGCCCCCAGCACAAACCGGTTCCTCACCACACCTGGGACTGGACTCTCGTGCTTCACCTCCCCACTCCCCTTCCTGTGCTTCCTGAGCCCGCCCCCCAAATAAAATATTCGCATGAAGGCTCTGCTTCTGAGGGAACGCAACCTTAGACACTCACACACACGGGCCACCCACAGCTCGGTCCCAGCCATGTGCTTGCTGTGTCCTTGTCCACAGGTGTGAGCCTGGTGTCCACAATCCACTCTACCTCTGGCCAAAATCAACTCAACTTTCAAGGTTCAGCTTGCATATCACTTCCTCTGACTCCCCAAACACAGTGGCCCCGATGTGCGTGCAACCCCCCCCACGTTTGGGCTGCTCCCCGATCTCACTGCAGCACACACTGGATTTCCCTCGCACCCCAGCCCCCAGCGCAGGTCCGCCCTTCGGGGTGCATAAAACGCTCACACATGTACTGCCAGCTGTAACAGCACACATTCAACAGTTTAGGTGAGTTTCTCTCAAACTTCCAGCTAATGTTCAAATAGCAAAAAGCATGGCGTCCCTATTTTTTCTTTTTCTTTTTTTGTATTTTTCTGAAGCTGGAAACTGGGAGAGACAGTCAGACTCCCGCATGCGCCCAACCGGGATCCACCCGGCACGCCCACCAGAGGGCTACGCTCTGCCCACCAGGGGGCGATGCTCTGCCCCTCCGGGGCGTCACTCTGCTGCAACCAGAGCCACTCTAGCGCCTGGGGCAGAGGCCAAGGAGCCATCCCCAGCGCCCGGGCCATCTTTGCTCCAATGGAGCCTTGGCTGCAGGAGGGGAAGAGAGAGACAGAGAGGAAGGAGGGGGGGGGTGGAGAAGTAAATGGGCGCTTCTCCTATGTGCCCTGGCCGGGAATCGAACCCGGGTCCCCCGCACGCCAGGCCGAGGCTCTACCGCTGAGCCAACTGGCCTATTTTTTCTTTTTTTTTTTTAGCAAGAGAGAGAGAGGGACAGACAGACAGGAAGGGAGAGAGATGAGAAGCATCATTTTCATTACGGCTCCTTAGTTCATTGATTGCTTTCTCATATGTGCCTTGACCAGGGGGCTCCAGCTGAGCCAGTGAACCCTTGCTCAAGCCAGCGACCCTGGGATTCAAGCCAGCAACCATGGGGTCACGTCTGTGATACCACGTTCAAGCCAGCAACCTCAGGGTTTTGAACCTGTGTCTTCAGTGTCCCAAGCTGACGCTCTATCCACTGTGCCACCGCCTGGTCAGGCATACTTTTTACATTTTTTAGGTGAGAGGAGTGGAGATAGGGAGGGAAACTCCTACATGCACCCCCCCCACCGGGATCCACCCAGCAATTCCCATCTGGGGCTGATGCTCTAATCAACGGAAGTATCCTCAGTGCCTCCGCCCAGGCTGGAACCAATCAAGCCAGGGGCTACAGAGGGTAAGAGGAAAAGGAGGAGAGGGAGGGGAAGACAAGCAGATGGTCACTTCTCATGTGTGCCCTGACCCAGACGTCAGCATGCCCAGAGCATGTATCCACTGAGCCAACCAGCCAAGGCCAATGTCCTTATTTTTTGAGGACACTGAAGTCCCGTGAGCTTTAACAGTCGAAAGCCACGGAGCCCAGTGTCTGAGGGCATGGGCGACGCTGGTGCTTGGCTCATCCCAGGGTGGCGGGCCCAGCTAGCTGCTAACCACGTGAGCAGAGACACTGGTGACCCTGTAGATGCTGCAGGCCCCGCCCCTGGCCATCCCCCCACCTCTTCATGACCACATATGCGCATGCGCCACCCTGCCTGCCTTCCCTGCGGCCCCTGCGGCAGCGTCTTCCACGTGCTGGCACGGCACGTGAAGCGGCTGCGCATGCGTAGACCTGGTCGCAGGCGTCAGTGGTGGTGTCATCACCGGCTTCGGTGCGGTCGTTTGGTGGGTCCCAGGGACGCGTGAGGAGCTGTGGAGGAGGTGGACCGGGTCCTGAGGGTGCAGGGGTGAGTGCAGGACAGGTGGGCTGCGAATGGGGCCCTGGCGTTCCCCTCGGTGACCCGGTTCTCCTTGGTGAACCCCTTCTGCTCGGTGTCCCCGGGGGTGCTCCCGGTGTGTCCCCTCAGCACCTGGTGTCGCCGTCCCCTCAGGGTGCGCCCTACTCCTTCCATGTCCCCCCTTCTGCACGACTCTCCGTGGCCCCTGGGGGCTCCTATGGACACCCCCCGCTCCCCAAGGCTTCCTGCCCTGGAACCGAACCCCTGACTCTCCGAGTCCCCGCCAGACCTGGCTGGGTTTTGCAGCCCGAGTTCGCGCCTGCCTTCTGCCTCCATGTCACCTGGCAAGGGCTCGTCGCGTCACAGCTCGAGTGCGCAGCTCTTGTTTGAGTTTCACTTGGTCGGACGCCTGTAAAGCTGTGTGTAGCCCTCGGAATGGGCAGACGGGCTATTTCCAGCCTGTGCCCGCATTCGGAGTGTTGACGGGTATTATTTAATGAGGACGTGAGAAACCTGGGAAGCTGTTCAGACCCACTAATTAAGCTTCTTGGAGAAACGAATTACATACAGTGGGGTCAGAGTGACGGGACCAGGGTTAGAACTCAGAGCTCCCAGCCTCGGCGGTTCTCCGGGCTGGGGGGTTGGTGGTCGCTGTGTTGCTGTGTGGACTCTGGCGGCCGGACCTCCAGCTGCAGGCAGGACGGGCCACGAGAGCTGTCCCTGCCACGTGGTCAGGCTCTCCACACCCGCTGCCGCCTTGTGTGCCCTCTCACAGTTGGAGGCCACACCACTGCAGCTACAGAAGAGGCGATGGGAGGTGGTCAGGTGCCCGGTTTGCACCAGTTCTCAGAGAAGGATGCGGTTGCCCTCGAGAGGTAACATTTCTTTGGGGAAGAGGTCGCCTTTGCGGGGTGCTTGGTGACTTCTGTTAATGGGCTCAGCTCCTGTCCCGGCCGAGTCTGACTGTCGCATCCTCACACTAGCGGAAGACGGGTAGCGCTGTGCGCAGGCAGACAGCAGCACAGGAAGCCTCCAGCGGGAGTGTGGTATCAGCCGGGGGTGGATGGAGGGGGTCTTATTGCTTCTCTAGAGTTTGACCTGTTGCATTGGCTTTGCATTTCCTTGAGAGTCAATTAAAATATTTTTTAAAAGATTTTACCGGCCCTGGCCGGTTGGCTCAGTGGTAGAGCGTCGGCCTGGTGTGCAGAAGTCCCGGGTTTGATTCCCGGCCAGGGCACACAGGAGAGGCACCCATCTGCTTCTCCACCCCTCCCCCTCTCCTTCCTCTCTGTCTCTCTCTTCCCCTCCCGCAGCGAGGATCCATTGGAGCAAGGATGGCCTGGGCGCTGGGGATGGCTCCTTGGCCTCTGCTCCAGGCGCTGGAGTGGCTCTGGTCGCAACAGAGTGACCCCTCTGAGGGGCAGAGCATCACCCCCTGGTGGGCGTGCCGGGTGGATCCCGGTCGGGCGCATGCGGGAGTCTGTCTGTCTCTCCCCGTTTCCAGCTTCAGAAAAAAAAAAAAAAGATTTTACCGACTGATTTTAGAGAGAGAAAGGGAGGAGGAGGAACAGGAGCATCAACTCATAGTTGCTTCTCACATGTGCCCTGACTGGACAAGCCCAGGGTTTTGAACCAGCAACCTCAGTGGTCTAGGTTGACACTTTACCCACTGCGCCACCACAGGTCAAGCAAATATATATACGTGTGTGTGTGTATATATACATGTATATATACATATATATTGTATATATTTGTTATTAAAAGGAGAGAGAGAATACTGAGCAGATAAAGCTAGAAAACTGAAAAAAAATAAAAAAATGTAGTGACCAAACCAAAGAATTCAGGGAAGAAGTGGGAAAAACCAGATTTGAATCTTTTAGGAGTTGTGATGTTTCATTTTTAAACCCACTGTTTTCAGCATGTTCCATTCTTCACTTTTTTTTTCTTTTTTTTTTTTAAAGATAATCTCTTTCGACCTATCTATTGGGTAAGGCAAACTTCCACTTACTAAACACCTGTTCTTCTAGATTCTTTTTTTTTTTTTTTAATTTTTTATTTATTTATTCATTTTAGAAAGGAGAGAGAGAGGAGAGAGACAGAGAGAGAAAGGAGGGAGGAGCAGGAAGCATCAACTCCCATATGTGCCTTGACCAGGCAAGCCCAGGGTTTCGAACCGGCGACCTCAGCATTTCCAGGTCGACGCTTTATCCACTGCACCACCACAGGTCAGGCTTCACTTTTTTTTTTTTTTTTTTTTACCCATAAACCTTTCTTAGTGTCCATGCCATTTTGATATGTTAAAAAACATGTACTTGGCGTTCAAGTAAAGTACATTTATTTCCAGTTTTAGAAGGTGTGCTGCCTCCTGCACAGAGCGTGCAGATTGGAGGCAGTTCCAAGGGTGGGTTTGGACATTCAACTTGAAGTCCTTGACACGCCTGCTGCCAGTCGCTAAGTTCTGTCTAGGGACCAGGCAGCCTTGGGCTGGGATGTCAGGGTAGCCTGGGCCTGATCTGCTCAAGTCCTGAGTGTCACATTTGGTCTTCCCAGGGCCTGCAGGCAGGACACATTGGTGTTAGTCTTAGTGTCTTAACAGCAGGTCTAACCGTTTACTGTGATGTGGAAATGCTCTCAGGGCGTGAAACTCTGTTATCTTGTGACTGGTAGCAGCACTTGAAGAAAGAGAGCCTGTTTTCCACAGTGAAAGAAACTCCCAGCCAGGATGATCCTGTGGTCAGGTAAGGGTTCTTGTCTGTCCCTTCCCCTGTGCAGGAGGTGAGGTGGGGCTGGCGAGTGGCTCGTGAGGGCAAGTGGCATCTGGCCTTTGCAGTGGAATCAGGTCCTGCATTCCCTTTTGAAACCTGGTCTTTGCTTTCCTGAGGCAGGAGTTAAGAATCCGGTGGAACTGTAGAGTGGTTGGTAACAGGAGCTGCTGTCTGACAGGCAGGAAATCAATCTCTTGCACATTCGCGGGAGGCTGAGATGAGAGGCCAGTCCTGAGGCCTGGCCCTCCCTCCTCGTCCATCCTCTTTGTGGTTTGGTTTGCTGTTAAATGAATGATCTTGTCAGAAACCATTGTAAACTTGGTAACAATCAATGTAACCACATCTTTTTCAAAGCATAGAACCAAAAATAGTTGAAAAGGTGTTAGCACATACTGGGCTGGCCTCTCCCCCTCCCCCTTGTATCAGATGATGGTGTAAACAGCGTCCTTTGTGCCACAGAACAAAGAACAGACACAATGGAAAAACTGGTAGGTTTTGCTTTAGAAAAATTTGGTGCCCTAAATAAGTGGCTTTGTGTCTCTGTTCATAGTGACCGGAATCAAAGTTTCAGAGTCAGGTGGGTTTGAGCAATGTTGTGTCAAATAGGATTTCTGTTTTAGACTGAAGCCCCTGGCCTTGGAGTACAGGAGCTGTTTCATTTGATGTTTTCTCTGAGTCATATCACATGGTGGCCACTCGTTTCCTGCAGTCTGCTCTCTGGAGAGGGGACGGTCGGTCCTCCCTTATCCCGTTACCTCTGCTGTTTGCTGGGTCAGCCACGCCCAGCCTTTCCCCTTCCTGGCCCTACTAGTGGGAGCCGTGTGCTCCCTTCTAAGTAGGAACATGGGGACAGACCCACACCTTCCGGGTTGCTGGTTGTTCAGATTGTAGAAACTGGGATTTTTGTGGCGAACCTTCGCTAGTGTTAAACGTTGCTGAAATTTTACAGAAACGCTTGGTCGGCCAAACAGATGTGTGAGTGGCCGGATTCACCTTGTGGGCCAGCAGTGTGCAGCCTCTGTGATGTGGACGGAGGCAGAATTTCTCTCTGTGTCTGAAGTTCTCTTCCAAGTCTGCTTTTTCTCTCGTGGAAAGTGTCAGAAAGTTATGGAAACTTTTTTTTTTTTTTTTTTTTTATTGTGGTAAATCTTATATCACCTATATAAAACTCATAATTTTAACTATTTTAAGGTGGACAGTTCAGTGGCACCACATACATTCACAGTGCTGTGCAGCCTAATCCCAGAACTTTCTCCTCACCCCAGAAGGAAGGCCCATCCGCTCAGGCCGCTCTGCCCCAGCCCCAGCCCCACGGGCCTGCGCCCTCTGTCTCTGTGAGCTCGCCCGTGCTGGACGCTTGACAGAAGCAGATGAGACCGTGCTTGTCCTCGGGGTCTGGCTGTGTCCACCTGGTGTCTGTGAGCTCGCCCGTGCTGGACGCTTGACAGAAGCAGATGAGACCGTGCTTGTCCTCGGGGTCTGGCTGTGTCCACCTGGCGTGTTCTTGAGACGCGTCTGCACTGGGCCTTTCGCGACGGGAAGAGTCCGCCACGCTGGTGCCATGTTCTGCTTTTCCATCCGTCTTTTGACGGACTTTTTGGGTGGTTTCCACTTTTGGGCTGCTGTGCACATTGTTGCTGTCAATGTTCACGGACAGCAGGTCCTGGAGTGGCATCCTCTTGTTCAGCGGCATGCATGTTAGAACGTGGGTGAGAACAGGGGGCGCGTCCCTCCGGGGCCCTGTCTGTGGGGTTTGCACGTTCACGGACAGCAGGTCCTGGAGCGGCAATCCCTTTGTTCAGCGACATGTATGTTAGAACGTGGGTGAGAACAGGAGGTGCGTCCCTCCGGGGCCCTGTCTGTGGGGTTTGCATGTTCAGCTTCTCCGTGCTGGACTTGTTTCCTCTCTCTCGCTCTAACCGTCCGACTGGGTGTGAAGTAAGCCAGGCAGGCCTGGGCCCCGTAACCTAGCGCCTGGGCACCCCCCAGGGGGCCCCGTTGGCGTGCCAGCCTTGGAGTGACCGCTCTGCTCAAGCTGGTGACATCTGGTCTCGGTTTAGTTTGGGTCTTGTTTCTGAGTATGTTTTGCACACTGCTCTACTTATTTAAAAGTTCCTTTTGAGGACCATTTTGCTGAATTGACTATTTCTGGGCTGTTGCAGTCCTGGCAGGGACGGCAGTGGGCGTGTGGACGGCAGGGGGCTGGCTCTGTGGCCTGCTGTGGGCAGGGGCGGCCCGAGCAGCTCTTGCAGCATGCACCTATTGCTGTGCTCAGCCTGGAGCCTGCTCGTCTGCTCCCGTTGAACACTTGCCTTTCTTACTGACTATGCATGTTTCAAGAAGAGAGATAACGGCATTGACAAGACTGGAGACATCGACAGATTGTTTTGAATCTTTTGCGAGTGAGCAGCAGGCTTACACGTTAATGCGTAAACTTGTGTTCCAGATCTGCACAGACCAGCAAGCCAGTGAGGATGAGCTTCCCTGCGGGCGGGTCTCACGACCCGCTTTACCAGCTGGCGATGTTTCTTTTTGCAAATATGAGTTGACAGTGAACGGACTCAGGACTTTATTGTAGAATGAGTCGGTAGGGTCTGGATGGGGAAGGGGCCTCAGAATAGCTCCCCTTGTGCCCTGCCTGTGGTGTTTGTGCCCGGGAATGGGTGAGCCAGGGCAGGGGTCCCGCTGTGGCCACCCATGCACTGCTGTGGGGCCCAATCCCCACGGGGCCATCGGGCTGAGGTGGAGGGACGCTTTCTGAAGCTCAGTGGCAGGCAACAGAAATGTGGCCTCGGTTTGGGCGCCGTTCTTAAGGCATCCTTGTGGGGAGGATGGGTGTGTGTGTGTGCGCGTGCGTGTGTGCGTGCCAGGCCACGTGAGGCTGCCACTGCAGGGCCCTGGGTGCCAGCTGGTTCCTTTCCCCTCCAAGCGGGCAGCCAGCCCTCATCGTGGGGCCCTCTGCCTTGGTGAGCTGGGGTGGGCACTGCCTGTGGTGTGGGGCCCTCTGCCTTGGGTGTTCTCTCTGTTCTGGGCAAGGCTGAGGCCACGAGGAGGTGCTGGAGATGGGGTAAAGCTGGCCCTTGCTGGACGTGAGGTGGTCCCTGAGGCGGGGTCCCTGCTAGCTGTGCCATCAGGTACCCTTGGGGAGGGAGACGGCACTGGAGCAGACACCAGCCAGGGGGAGGATGCGGAGAAATTGAAAAGCAGACAGAAGAAAAAGGAAGAAAGAATATTGGAAGAGAAAAGGCCAGAAGGGCTTGAGGATGGGGGACACGGTGGCCGTACAGAACCATCGGCCCGGAGAAGGGCAGCAGGGACGGGGGACACGGTAGCTGTACAGAACCACTGGCCCCGGAGAAGGGCAGCAGGGACGGGGGACACGGTGGCCGTACAGAACCACCGGCCCGGAGAAGGGCAGCAGGGACGGGGGACACGGTTACTGTACAGAACCACCGGCCCGGAGAAGGGCAGCAGGGACGGGGGACACGGTGGCCGTACAGAACCATCGGCCCGGAGAAGGGCAGCAGGGACGGGGGGCACGGTGGCCATACAGAACCACCGGCCCGGAGAAGGGCAGCAGGGACGGGGGACACGGTTACTGTACAGAACCACTGGCCCGGAGAAGGGCAGCAGGGACGGGGGGCACGGTGGCCGTACAGAACCACCGGCCTGGAGAAGGGCAGCAGGGACGGGGGGCACGGTGGCCATACAGAACCACTGGCCCGGAGAAGGGCAGCAGGGACGGGGGACACGGTGGCCGTACAGAACCACCGGCCCGGAGAAGGGCAGCAGGGACGGGGGACACGGTGGCCGTACAGAACCACTGGCCCGGAGAAGGGCAGCAGGGACGGGGGACACGGTGGCCGTACAGAACCACTGGCCCGGAGAAGGGCAGCAGGGACGGGGGGCACGGTGGCCGTACAGAACCACTGGCCCGGAGAAGGGCAGGCACATGGACACTAGCCACAGGAAGAGGGGGCCTCAGGAAGGGGTGCTGGGCTGGGCTCCAGAGCGGAGGGGCCACCACGTGGTGACAAGACAGGAGCTGAGAACTGCACAGAAGAACCACAGATGGTGGACGCAGAACCAGGTGCAACAGGAGGGAGAAGCCAGCAGATGCCACACAGGCAGAAGCAAGGGTGGAGAGGAAACAGGTGAGGGAGACGCGGACGGGAAAGACACACGGGTTGAAAAAATTAAGAAAGAAAATGATGAAAAGTTCGGTGGTGGCAACAAAAAAAGAGAAGACACACAGAATAAGAAGTCCAAGTCTGAGACTGGTTTTCAGGAAAGAGCAGAAAAGGAAGCAGCGCACAAGGGAAGCCAAGGGTCAGAGACTCGGAGGGGCGGAGCCTGCGAGCAGGGTGCAGGCGGGAGATGTGGTGAAGGGCGAGAGGTCCCCACTGCAGGCTCAGCCAGGAAGAAGACGCGGCAGAGAAGGAAGTGCAGAAAAGGAGCAGTGTCCAGAAGCAGGGCAGGGGCAGCATGCAGGTGGAAACGGAGGAGGAGCTGGTTGGTGCCTGGGCCACACTGTCCGGAGGGAGAGAAGAGGAAGGGGACGGTGCAGCCCAAGGGACTGACAAGGGGGGAGACTGCGCCTCTCCCAGCCCCGCCCTCCTCAGGGCCCCAGGACCTCTGGGCAGTGTGGGCAGTGGGCGTGGGTGGGAAGAGGGATGCCCACTCTGTGTCCTTCCTGCCCTCTGGAGCCTGTCAGGAGGCACGGTGGAGAACTCCAGCATGTTGGGGGTGGAGTGAGGGAGCGGCCTTGGTTGCATTTTTTCCTAGGTGTTTTCTTTTCTGATGTTATTGTAAGTGGAGCCATTTCTTTTTTCTTTTTTTTGTTTTGTTTGTTTTTTCTGAAGCTGGAAACAGGGAGAGACAGACAGACAGATTCCCGCATGCGCCCGACCGGGATCCACCCGGCACGCCCACCAGGGGGCGACGCTCTGCCCACCAGGGGGCGACGCTCTGCCCATCCTGGGCGTCGCCATGTTGTGACCAGAGCCACTCTAGCGCCTGGGGCAGAGGCCACAGAGCCATCCCCAGCGCCAGGGCCATTTTTGCTCCAATGGAGCCTCGGCTGCGGGAGGGGAAGAGAGAGACAGAGAGGAAGGAGAGGGGGAGGGGTGGAGAAGCAAATAGGTGCTTCTCCTGTGTGCCCTGGCCAGGAATTGAACCTGGGTCCTCCGCACGCTAGGCTGACGCTCTACCGCTGAGCCAACTGGCCAGGGCAGTGGAGCCATTTCTTAATGTTTTTCTCAGTTGTTCATTGCAGGTGTAAGGAAAACCGATTTTTGTCTGTTGATCTTGTGCCTGCAGTTGTTGAATTAATCTATTAGCTCTCATGGTTTTTTCATAGTCTTTCAAGTTTTCTGTATATAAGGTCATGCCACCTGCAAACAGAGACAGTCTAGTTCTTATTCAATTTGGATGCCTTCCTGTCACTCCCTTGCCCGTGTGCTCTGCGGGGCCACGTGGGCTCGCACTGGCTGGAGCCGACGTCCTGTTCTGCTCTGCTCTGCTCTTGGGGAAGCAGCCTGTCTCCACCTCTGAGCAGGCTGGGCTGCCCTGTTCCGGGTGGAGGAAGCTCCCTTCCATTCTAGTTTGTTCCTGTGGCTTTTTTTTTTTTATCATGTTGGATTTTGGCAGGTGCTTTTTTTTTTTGCACCTGTTTAGAGATTCTATAGCTTTTGTCTTGCCACATCCCATTTATAAACCTGAGCCCTCAGAATCTGAAAACAAAGCGGCCTCAGGATTCTTTTGACAGAACGGTGGGCCTGTGCTAGAATTTACTTTCCGATTTTGAAAGGATCATGAGACAGAAGATATGTAGACCTTTAGACACAGCTGGCACAGATGAGCCATAAGAAATGTCAGCCGCCGTGGTCCTAGCATGTGTCCAGCCACAGCTGCATGGCTCATTCCAAAATGTCAGTGTCACCCTGGGTGCCAAGAATCCGGCCTCTGCCACCACACAGCTGTACCAGTGGTTCCAGCTACTAGATGTCAGTGGGAATGGAAGAGCTACGGCAGTAGTGACAGTTAACCAGGGTGTCTGGGCAGTTCGTCTCCATGAACTGCCCCCAGGTGATCACAGTAAGTGCCTGGGCCGGCTGTGTGCACCAGGGGTGGGCTGCACACGAGTACACTGGAGACCTTCCCATCTTCCCGTAGCCCCATTTTATAGATGGAAACTGAGATGCAGGGGAATCGGCCGCCTGCCCAAGGGTGACAAGTGGTGGAGCCTCAGCTGGTCTTGTGGCCCATGTAAGAGTCTCGATAGCGCTGGGTCAGAGCGTGAGGACGGGGCTGGACTTGGGTCCTGGGGCTGTCCGCATTGTCGGCAGGCTGGACCGAGTAGGCAGGGAAATGGGTGGAGGCGCAAGACCTGATGAGGGGACAGTGCGCCTGGGAGCGGCCCAGTGATGCGCAGCCGACTTTGTGCCAAGAATATGCCCCACCCACCCACGAGCAGGGGCGCCTCCCCGGGCCGCCCTCCGGGTCCCTGCCGGGCCTGCCGTCTTTAGGCGTAAGGGTGGGGCGCAGGGCGGGGCCTGGGGCAGCGGGGGCGGGGCCTCCGGGAGCAGGTGCCATGCGGGTGGGCAGGCTCTGGCTCCGGCGGGCTGGGGGCGGGATCCATACGGACGGACGCCGCCAGCAGCCCCTTGCCCCCGCTGTGGGTCTGCACAGCTGGGTGAGGCGCAGAAGGCGCCGGCCACGAGGGTGCCGGGGTGGCGTGGGCACCTGACCGCCACTTCCGGCTGGGTGGAACTGAACGGGGAATGGGGGCCCTGCTGGCGCCTTGCCCTAAAGTTTCTCAGAACAAATGGTAGGGTGCAGGGGTGGGGGCACTGATGCTGCGGGTGCGGTGTGTACCTCCCGGCCGGGCGACTTCCTGCCCCAGATGGACAGGCCCTGATTCAAGGGAACCCCTGCTTGGGGGTCTTCTCTGTTTTTTGTGTTAAGTATAATTACCCGCGTTGCCGTGTGTGTGTGTGTGTGTGTGTGTGTGTGCACACACCTAAGCCCCGGGAGGTTTGGTTTAGATCTCACATGTGCAGTCTGAGACTGCTTCTCGCACCCTGCGGAGGGCCTCAGTTCCTCTGTGTTTCCTGGGACACTGGGGCACGTACCATGGGTCCAGTCCCCCTTAGTGGTCATCGTGCTCTGTGCTGAGACTTCTTTCTGCTGGCAGTGCTCCCAGCCTCCTTCCTGGGAGATGTGGGGGTGCTGTGTGTGTGTGGGTTCTCCTGGGAGCTGCACACAGGAGTTCCTGGGCCCAGAAGGCATCGCCTTGTGGTCTAGCCAGCCCTCCCTGTGCTGGGCATCCTGAGAACTGTTAGTTCATCCAGAAACTCGCCCCGGGACCTGTCTGCCTCCAGCAGCTCCGGCCTGCTTTCTCACCGCGGTCCCTCTAGGTGGGAAGGTGCTCATGGTTATCTTGGTCCCTCCGACCTGGTGGCCAGTGACCCAGAGCAGGCCCTTGGTACACCTGTAGGGCCTGGGGGACAGAGGGACCTTGCTATGGTGCCATACTGGGCCTGTCCATCTGCCTCCAGAGCCAGCTCTTGTCTGTGGTGGGACGCTGACTTGGGAGGATCTGGGCCAGTCTGGGGTGGGGCCTCAGGGATTATGTACGGCCGGTGTTGGGCCAAACAAGTTGTTCCCACAGCCAACAGCAAGCCCCTGCCTAGAGCCCACGAGGCTGGTGCCCCTAGGTCCCCTCTCTTCTGGCTCAGCCCCTGGAAGGCAGGGCTCTCCAGCATGGAGGCCTTTGTTTAGCAGGAAATAGTCACAGAGTACAAACAGCTGTGGCTCCTGGAGGAACTCGGTGGGGCCCTAGACGTTCCGCAGAACTCGGGGGGCGCCTCTGAAGGGGCCTAGTCGGGGAAGGCCGCGGAGGAGCCTGCCTGCCCTCTCACACCCAGCCAGGCTCCTGCCCGTCCTGACTGTGGCTGCCCAGCGGAGGGGGCGGCGTGCTTACACGACTAGGAGTGTGGTCTGAGGTCAGGCAGGTCAGCCCCAGCCAGCTCACCTGAGCAGGTGAGCACCTGCCTGCCCCGCTCCATACAGTCAGGAGGGAATTCACAAGGGACACAGAAAGGGCTTGACCCCGGCTCGCGTGGGTCTTGTCCTCTAGGTGGGAAGAGAGGCGTCCTGACAGCGAGGTGGAGGCGGCTGGAACACGGGTCCGTGCTTCGCCCCCTCCTACGAGCCCCTTCCTGATGGCGTTCGTTTCTGCTATGACGGTGGGCACGTGTGCCCGGATGGGCCAAGGAGTGTCCCATCCCAAGACCTGCTTCCACGCCCCCTGACCACAGAGAGCCACCCTGGACCCCTGCGGCTCAGCCCACCTCGTGGGGCCCAGGCTGCCCTGGCAGGCAGCGCCTGGACCTCTGCTTAGGCGCTGGGCAGCGGCAGTCCGGGCTTTGCCTCTGAGTGCCTGCAGCCAGCATCTCCTCAGCAGCCACTGGTGTGTGTGGCCTTGGCCGGCGTGGCAGGATCCCCGGGTTCCTTGCCCCTTGCCCCTGCTGTGTCCAGAACCGGCCTCGGGCCTGCTGCGCGGGAGGACGGTGCAGCCCCACCTGCCCGTCTTCTGCTCACAGGAAGCCTATGAGGTTGAGCCCAGCGGCTGAAGAGGTTGCCACTTTTTATGGGAAAATGTGGGATCATGACTACAACAAAAAAAGTTTTCCAAAATAACTTATTCAGCGACTGGCGAAGGTGTGCACTGCAGGTGCTGGGCTGCCCTGGACCCACCCCTCGGGGCCCAGCGCGTGGGCTGCTGACTCGCAGCCTGAAGCACTCAGTGGTCACCATATGGTCAGGATGCCTCGTGCTCTAGAGCCGTGGATTTCAACCTCTTTACACTTGAAGACCGGTGAAAACAGAATTATTTTGGGGATGGCTAAGGCAGAAATCACCCTGAGCATAACCAAATTGACTACGATCACTGGCTCTGTACCCTACATACATTAGGGTGGCTGATTTTTTCACGGACGGGCATGGAGTTTCTGGCGGCGGGTCTGTGGTCAGGCTGTTGAAAAACACTGCTCTAGAGGGTTCCAGTCTGGTCACTTCTCTCTCCAGAGAGTGGGAGGAGGCAGAGGGGTGGAGCCAGATCAGGGTGGCCCTTACCCAGGTACACCTCAGCATGGGAGGGCTCGGGAGGCAGAAACATTTGGTGGGAAGCACTTTGAGACAAGTTTATTTATTTTTTTCTTATTTAAAAAACTAGAGTTCAGCTTGCATCTGGGCTGATCTGAATAAAAGCTCTGTGGAGTTTTCCACGGGCACTGGTGGGGACTCCACCCCTCTGGGCTCCTGTTAAGCAGGGCACATGTCCATGTCCCTGCCCACAGCTCAGCCATCTCTCTGGGTCTCTGCAGAGAGCTAGGGTGGGTGGGTGGGTCACGGTCAGTCGGGGCGTCCAGAAATGGCCCAGCATTCCCAAGCTTGTGTGGAGCTGGGTTCGGGGTGGACCAGGAGTGGGGCTTGCATTTGCATTTCTCTGAAGACTGAAGATACTGGGTATCTTTCTGTGTGCTTATTTTTATGTTTGCTCTTAGGAATTTTTGTCCATTTAAAAGATGGAGTTACTTGCATATTGCTTCCGGATTTGTAGTTTTCGGGTGTGCGCTGTGGACACGAGTCTTCTGTCTGGTGTGTACTGTGGGTGTGTCTCCCAGGCGCCTGCCTTCACCCTTCTCAGTGGGGTCTCGGTGACAGGCGAGTCTCACTTACCAGGTGTTCCGCTGACCAGCTTCCCTTTATGTCTCCTGCTTCTGTGTCCTGTTTGAGCCCTTGGTCAGAAGGGTGATGTGTGAGTCTGTGGCTTGTTTTTCGTTCTCTTAACAGTGTCTTTTGAAGGTCAGAAGGTTTTTGTTGTTGTTGTTTGTTTGTGTGTGTGTGTGTGTGTGACAGGACAGAGAGAAATACAGGGACAGACAGGAAGGGAGAGAGATGAGAAGCATCAATTTTTTGTTGCGACATCTTAGTTGTTCATTGATTGATTTCTCATATGTGCCTTGACTGGGGGGTGGCTACAGCAGACCAAGTGACCCCTTGCTCAGGCCAGCGACTTTGGGCTCAAGCTGGCGACCTCGGGGTCTTGAACCTGGGTCTTCAGTGTCCCAGTCCGACGCTCTATCCACTGCACCACCGCCTGGTCAGGCGAAGGTCAGAAGTTTTAATGTTGGTCAAGTTATTTGTACCGTTTTTAGTGGATTGTGCTTTTGGTGTCATGTCTAAGGAATCTTTGCTGAACCTAAGACCACAAAGATTTTTATCTTGAAGTTTTATGGTTTAAGCTTTTACACTTAGGTTTGTGTGCGTGTAGGCCTGCCGTGTGAGGTGATGTGGTGGATGTGAGGGGAGGCCCAGGATCCTTCCCTTCCCTCCCTTTCCCATTGATAGAGAGAGAGAAGCATCAGCTCATCCCACTTAGTTGTTCTGTGTAGCTGTGCACTCACTGGTTGCTTCCCATAAGTGCCCTGACTGGGGATCGAACCCTGTAACGCTGTAACCACCTGGTCAGGGCCCCAAGTTCATCTTCTGAGCGTGGTGCCCACCCGCCCGCATGGGGCCTGTGCCGCCTGTCGCTTGGGAGGCCTGGTGGCTGTGGGGTGGCTGCCCAGCGGCTCCGCTTTCAGTTGCTAACAAGATGGAAACAGCTTGGTTGTCATGCAGCCAGTGGTGCCACGCCAGCCAACCTCCACAGTGAGACCCAGTCCTCAGCCCTGTGTGGCTGTGCACGTGGGGTTGTTCTTTAGACAAGGTCATGTCTCAGAAAGCCACTGGGAGACACCAGGACCGCAGTTCACTGTCCACCTGGGCTACCTGCTGAAAAGCCACTCTGGGTGGCATAGCTGTGGTGGGGTGGCCTGGTGTTCTCTGCCCAGAGTCCATTCTTCCTGCCTCTGGAATGTTATGACTGTCCCTGTGGAATGGGCTACCAGCCCACGGGGGCGCCCCTGCAGTCTGGTGACCGACATTGGTGTTTCCCAGGCGTGACTGTCCTGGCTGGACGCCGAGAGCTCATGTTCCTGTGGATTTGGGGCAGGAAGTGACGGCAGAAGAGAGGAAAGTGATCATGCACCGGGACAAGTGTGACTTCACAGAGACCCACAGACACTTTGTGGACAAGGCCACGGCCTGGAAAGCCCTGCCCAGGAGGAGGGACAGGTCAGCCTGCCATGGGCGTGCCAGGCCTAGGGGCCTTGACCGCCTGGCTAACCCAGCTGGGTGGGGCTGTCCCGGGCTCGCCTCTGGCACTGCGGTCTCCTCTCTGCCCCTGAGGCCGCATGACACTCTCTTCTCTCAGAAGCTGAGGAAGAGGCAGAAAGGTTTCAGCAGGAGTTCAGACGGGCACTGTGAGAAGATAGGCAACTTCAAGCCTGAGCCCCGGCTTGTTCCGGGGCTGCGGCGACCGGCCCGAGATGGGGATGCTGAAGAGAGCGATGCCCGAGGACGTGACCACCAACTGCAGCAGGTGCGTGGACGCGGCCCGTTCCTGTTTGACCTTCTGGTGTCCCACGCTGGGCACGCCACTGTGCCCGTGGCTGTGTTTAGCTCGTGCATGAGGTCCCACCCCACCACGAACGCTGTGTTTCCAGCATATTTTTTCATATTTCAGAATTTCAAGGGAGTGTAGTGAGTGTGGAACTTTCTGGAACAAAGTCACAGTAAGTGCGCGGGCTGCGCTCCCTGGTGGTGTGTGTGCAGCGGCACCTGGTCGGGGCTGGGCCTGGCCCAGGGGGGCTGTGAGGCCTCCCGGGCAGCTGCCCTGGTCTTCCTGTGAGCGGACAGCTCGGAATGACCTGCCACATGCCTGGCAGTTCAGCTGAGAGAGGAAGAGGGGTGTGGGCAGCCAGCCAGGCGGCCCTCGGCCGAGACTCAGGCCGACCCGCCCGGCTGGCCGGCGTACACCACAGCACTGTCCCCGAGAGGGTTCTTTCCAGAGAACAGCAAGGACATCCTGGCACTGCTCTGTCTGGGTCACTCTTCTGCTGCAGGGACTCCACAATCCCCGAGCCCCCAGTGGAAGGAAGTGTGCTGTGACCCCAGGGTCACCTGGCTGGAGGACATTCACAACTCCATCCAGTGCAGCCAGTGCACCCTGCTGGACCAGCTCCCAGGGACCGCGAGGCCGCTCCCGGGCTCCTGCCCTCAGCACTCGGCTGGGCTGCGCGCCGCCCACCTGGGGCCACTGGTGGTGGCGTGGGGGCCGCATCTCCTCTGGCCTGTGGCGGGGATCGGCAAGCCAGTGTTAAAACTGTCCCCAGCGACCACTCTTCTTAAAACAGGATTTTAGTTCCACTTGAAACTTACTGAGCTTAGACTCTGCTCCCAGCCTGACCCCGCCCACAGGGACGCAGATGGCAGGGTCCCCAGGAACTGGACTCCTGGCCGTGTTGGGGGGGAGGTAGCTTCCTGGAGTTAACAGGAGCATGAGGGGTTTTCTCTGCTGTTCTCTTTATTTGGGGCAAGAAAGACTGTTAGAAGTATGAAGTGGCTCGACGCTTGAAAGGGGTGGTGAGCCAGATCCGTGCTCCATACCAGGCCAACTAGCAGTCATGAGATGTGAAGACGTGGCAGTGAGCTGTGGCCCTTGACTTCATCGACAAGGTGGGGGGTCCCTGGCTTTCCGGGGCCTGCTCCCAGAGCAGCTCTGTCATGGAGGCCTGGCTGGACAGGCAGCGCGGGGCGCTGGGACATGTCCCGAGCAGAACCTTGGGCTGATCAAGGGGCGGGCCTGTGTGTGCACATGTTTACCTGTGCGTGTGATGTGTGCGTCTGCCTGTATGCGGGGCCTGCGTGCTTGCGTGTGTGTGTGCCTGTGCATGCAGAGGCACCACTCCCAACGGGCCCACCTCCCTGGCTGGCGCTGAGGGCGGGGAAGGAGGAGGAAGGCGAGACTGCAGACACGGTGGGCTGCTGCTCCCTCCGCGTGGAGCACATTCAGCTGCACCCAGAGGCGGACGGCTGCCCACACGTTGTGGGATTCGACTTCCTGGGAAAGGACTCGACCTGCTCCTGGGACAGAGTGCCTGGGGACCGGCCCGCGAGTGTCCCTGTGGGGGGCCCAGGTCAGGGAGCGCAGTGGGACTCATGCTCTGGCATGTGCCCTTCAGCTCTGGGTGGTCTTCCGCCGTCTGCCTGAGTCATCAGGGCCTGAGAGGAACGCACACCCGCTGCCAAGCCTGTTGCGCTGGGGGCAGGCCTGCTGTGTAGGGCTCACGAGGGGGGACACATCCCCAGGTCAGGCTCCGAGGCCGGGGTGTCGGCCGTGCAGAACGCCCTCCCAGACTCTGGGCAGAGCCATTTGTGCCCCTGGCGACCAGAGGTGCTTTCTGTCCTTGCGTCTTGGCTCATGGCCGTGTCACTCCAGCCTCTGCCTGTTGTCACAGGGCCTCCTCCGCCTCTTCCTCCTCCTGTCTGTTCTCTCCTGTGAAGACAGTCTCCTTGGTCCCACACAAACCCACTGTGACCATGTCATAACTGGTTACACGTACTATTTCCAAACAAGGTCCCAGCCTGAGGTCCTGGGAAGGATGTGAACTTGAGGGGACACTGCTCACCCAGGTACCCTCGAGAAGGGTCTCTTGGCCCACTGGGCATGCAGCGAGCTGCGGTCTCCCCTCTGCACACAGCTGGGGTCAGGGGTTGCTCCCGTTAGCTGACCTCCACGCCCATGGCTGCAGCCTGGCCTGTTGACCAAGGGGTGGGTGAAGCTGGGAGGCTGGTGGGTTCTGGCATGTGAGGGGTCTGAGTGAAGGGAAATCATAGCTCGGGGAACATCCTTTCCTTGGGGACTGGTGTGTTCAGAGTGACGGACACCATGTCAGCAGTGCAGGACAGACCCAGCACCCACTATCTGCACTAACACAGCTGGAGGACACCCGCTGGGGGGGGGTCCTGCCCAGGCCACGGTGGCCAGCTCTGAAGGCTGCCCCAGGGCACTGGTCACTGGGGGCCACAGCCAGGGAGGGGAGTGTGGCAGCACCCCCCCAGGTTCCGGCCTGCGTGGTGGGGGTGGGGCTGGGCGGTTCTGTCATGCACACACCGTCAGGCGTTCTGCAAAGTGCTGGCGGGGGGTTGATGCCCGGGCTTGTGTTTGCCTCGCAGTCCTGGCTGCACCCTCACTGTGTCCTGTGTCCTCATGTGGGCGGGGGGGGGGGGGTGTGTGAGGGGGGGCCCTGGGCTCCTGCTGGCCGTGGTGTCCCCTCTGCAGCAGTCTCTGCTGCAGGTGCACAGGAGCTTGCAGCTGTCCATGCAGAACGAGGGCCCAGCCTGGAAGGAGGCGCAGCCCGGGGAAGAGGGAGGAAGGGCCGGGGCCGCTTGAGGCGCTGGCGAATGAGGCCGTGGTCTGAGCAGGTCGGGGTGAGAGGCGCCCAGGCCGCGAAGGGAGGGCGCCGGCCCGTGGTCGGAGGCGGACGGGACTGTCCTGGGGGTGCCGGGAAGAGCGGGTGCATGAGAGGCGCTGAGCGAGGAGCTCGGGGTAGGGGTTTGGGGAGCGTGCGCTCAGAGGCGGGAGGGGAGGGCTCTGGGCACATGGACCCTCTCTGACAGACTGACGGTAAGTCTGTCCCCCTAACACAGCGGCCTCGGGACACAGGGACCCAGGGCAGTTCGGCCCGTTTGTGTCTGGACAGCCCACCTGATGGACAGGGCAAGCCGGAGCGCTAGTTCTAGAGCACCCGTCGCACGAGAAGGTGGGGGCTGCCCTTACCCCAACCCCCAGAAAGAGTGTCAGGAAACATCCCGAAGAAACCGCGACTCCAGACCCCGCCCTCCCCACACGCAGACCGCCAGCCTGAACAAGCACGTGCAGGAGCTGATGGCCGGCCTGTAAGCCAGGGAGTTCCGGGCCAGGAGCGGCTGGGCACTGCTGGGAGCGTCCAGGCCGAGTCCTGACGCCTGCGGGGCGGTGTTTCCGGCTGACGCCCCAGCTCCGCCTGCTGTGCTCTGTGGGCCCCTGGGGCAGGGTTCTCTTGGCAGGAGCAGCAGTCATCCTGTTCACCCGTGGCCGCTCCTGTGTCAGCCGAAGGTGGCATGGCCGCCAAGTCCTGTCCTACAACTGTGTGAGCCGGGCTGTGGTCCACTCCCAGGTCCACTGCCAGGACCTCCGAGAGTTCGATGCAGAGCTTCCAGGCAAAGGTGAGCGTGGACATGGCTCTCACTGTGGGGTCTCTGGGTGCTCCTGAGAGTCGGGCTGTGCAGGGCCCATGCGGAGGGGAGAGCTGTCCGGGGAGGGCCAGCGGTTGTCCTGCATGGCTGTCTGGTGTGGAACGGCCTCTGGTCCTGGAAGGTCAGTGAGCAGGGCGCTGGGGCAGGTACTATGTTTGGGGCTCTTGGCCTGACCCTGTCCGTGGCCCCATTGTCTGGTCCAGGCTGGCTCAGCTGGGCCCTCTCAGGGTGTTGGGGTCAGCAGGTGGTGGGCGGGACAGGTGTGGCCCCTGTGGCTCCTTCCTCTGCAGATCCAGGTGAAGCAGCAGCAGGTGGCCGAGGCCCAGGAGGCAGCGAGGGGGGCGAGGACGGCCCACGAGTCCAGGGGGGACAGCAGGTCCAAAAGGTGATAAAGGTGAGTGTGCTGAGGGTCCAGCCCTTCCGAGTCCGGTGGCTGGCTGTGAACTTCAGCTGTCCCCTTTGGTTCCCCTGTGCTTTCCAACCCTTGTTTGTGACTTTAGAAAAAAGTACAGGTTGTCACCTGTGTGGGTGGCCCGACCGTGACTGAGTGAGAAGTGCAGACAGCCAGGGAGCGGCAGGCTCGCCGTGTCCCGCAGACGTGCTGACTTCTCTCCTGTGAGCTTGGTTAGGCCACCTGAGATGTCACAGGCAAGCTTGCTAAGAGACGGTGCCAGGGCTCTGGGCACATGGACCCCTCTGCTGGGCGCATGGCAAACCTCCAGACCCAGTACGGACTGTTTGTGCAAGAGGTTTGGGCTCTGTGTCACTCATCAGTCAGGGTGACGGGGACCTTCCTGAGCCTAGACGGTCAGGCTGCGGTGACTGTCTTCCCACTCCGTGTAGAAGTGCAGTCGGTGCTGGGTGACGACCTTGTCCTGTGGCTGCCGAGCCTCCATGGCCAGGTGTTCTCAGTTCCTCAGGATTGACCACCACGCCGTCTGCAGGGGGACGGCTGACTTCTTCCCGTCCAGCCTGGCCACTGTGGCTGGACTCTGGCTCGGTGCTGACAACAGGTGACAGGAGGGACACGCGTCAGCGCCTGGTCCTGGGGCAGAGGTGCCACGCCCACCGCAGGGCTGTCAGCTGGGGGTCCCTTAGATGGGCTGAGGACGCCCCTCTGCCCCAGGTGCGGAGGCCTGTTTGCCCGCGGAGGGTGCTGGGCTGTGTCAGGTGTGATTCTGCCAATGTCGAGACGGCTGTGTGTGGTCTTCCTGCTGCTTGGTGTCACGCTGATGGTTTCAGGTGTGGACGTCCGTGCATCTGCGATCGGTGCTGTTTGCTGGGGAGTCTGTTTACCCGTTGCCGGGTCAGGTTTGCTCCCGCCGTGGTGAGGTGTCTGCTTCTCTACAACAGATAACAGTCCCCAGTTTCTCGTGAGGCCTTTGGCTTCCGCATCCGGGCCGTGCTAGACTCAGGGAGGAGGGAAGTGTTTTCTCCTCTTTTGTGAAACCTTGTGAAGAATTGGTGCTAGTTTTTCTTTAAACGTTTCAGAATGCACGTGGGCTGGGCTTTTCTCTGTGGGAAGTTGTCACAGGTTAGGTGGCTTGACCTGCTGCAGGCCCGTTCAGGTTCCGTGTCTTCTCCAGTCTGTCCTGGTGGCTTGTGCCTGTCATTGGGCCTCGCACCTGTGGGCACTCGGTTCAGTGTCCCGTGTCTCCTGCTGGTTTCTGGGACAGGTCCCTTTCCTTGCCAATTGTGGCTGTGGTTCTCAACCGTGACAGGCCCTGAGGTGCAGGGGGTGTTTGTGACGGGCATGTGGTGTGACTCTCTATGCGGGAGCTCTAGGAATCTGGTCTGGACTGGCTCCCCTCCTGCCCTGGGCTCCGGCCTCCCGGGCTGCTGCGTCCACACCCTGCGTGTGAGCCGGCGCTGCCAGCCGGGGCCCAGGATAGTCCCCTCGCCAGCTCCCTTCAGAAGCGGGAGAGGCTGCCGTGGAGGCTGGAGGAGCAGCTCCTGACGCTGAGCACTCAGGCTACAGACGAGGAGGAGAGCCAGTCGGTGGCCCTGGGCACGTCCAAGCTCAACTACCCCAACCCCAGGATCAGCGTCACCTGGTGCATGGGCCCCAGTTTAGTCCCCAGTGTCCTTGTGGTCAGTGTGGGTCCTGCCTGTGACAGGGACCTGACTGACGAGTGTCACTGAGCCCACCATCAGGCCTTCCCTAAGCTCTGGGACGGTGGAAGGCCTGTGGCGGCTAGGAGGGTTGGGCCGCCTCTTTGCCCAGGGATGTCCCCTGAGCCTGCACCCAGGACCTGCCCCCTCCGTGCCCTCTGCTCTCCGACACCCCGGGCCTGGCCTCCACCTCGAGCTCTTCCTGAGATTTGCAGTCTCTGTGGGTGGAAGAGGTTCAGGGTGCCCGTGGAGATCTACAGTAAGACAGAGGGCGGAGTTCACCTGGGCACTTGACATGCTGATGAGGACTTGGGTTCTGAACAAGCATCTCTGTGTCTCACTGGACCTGACTGGCTTTTCACTAATAAGGCAGCGGTTGGGACTCCCTGGGGTGAGATGTCTGGCTGCAGGCGCTGGCTGTCCCAGACCGCAGGCCTCCTCTGGGACTGGCAGCCCACCTCTGCTGTGTTCCCGCAGGGGGCAGGGCCCGCTGACGGCCCCGGCCTGGTGGAGCGGTGCTCGCAGGTCCTGACGGCTGGAGAGGCCTCTGAGCGACACACCCCTCTGCCCTGAACCCTGGGCTGGGACCTGCTCAGACCCCCCACCAGTGAGACAGACCTGAGGGCCGAGGGGCCCCTGGGGCTCGACAGCAGAGCCACGGGCTCAGGACGGTGGAGGACACTCACTGACCAGTGGAGACGTCCGCACAGGTCCAGACTGTCCCGTGTGGTGGTGCTCGGCAGTGTTTTCAGGCCCAGAACATCCGTGGTCTCGCTCTTGACTGTTCGTGAGACTTTCAGGAGCTCCTCAGTTAAGACCTCTGGATGGGAGCCCGAGAGGAGTGGCCCCAGAGCACAGGGCGAGGAGACAGCACCCGGTGACAGCAGAGGGGTGGCCGGGGTTGTCATGCCACGCCCATGGGAGGGACTTTGACGTGTGACTGTCTTTCACTCCCTCCAGTCCACCCAGGACCACAGCTGTCTGGCTCCCGAGCGCACAGCTTGCCCTCAGCACTTGGTGGCTTGAGGCTGCTGTCCCTGGTCAGAGACCTGTGAGCTGAGAAGAAAGATCACCTGCCCCGATGCATCTGACACTTCCCAAACTGCGCCCCCTGCACCCCCACAGGGGACCCGGCCACCCTCTACGTCAGCGAGAATCCCAGTCCAGCCCTGGCCAAGCCTTGGACGGGTGCTGTGTACCACGTGGGACCCTCCTTGAGTGGCTGCTGAGACCAGCCTCAGCTCTGTGTCCTGTGCCAGGCCCTCTAGGGCCAGTGTCCTCACCTGCACATTCAGCATGGCCCCAGCTGATGCCATTGTCCACTTGGAGACAGGTGGATGTGCCCATTGCCCCAGACCACCACCTCCTAGGGTCTAAGGGGGAAGCTTTCCTTTGAAGCAATTGCTTTGCCTCCTCCCAGTGCCCAGGAGGCACCATGTACTTGTCCCTGCGGCCGCCCTGAGGGTCTCGGCTCAGTGTAGAGGCCCCGAGCTGCCCGCACCTCACCAGGGGCCCAGGTCAGCGCTGAGTCCACTCTGGGGGCAGCTCCGCCCCCACATGCTGCACAGCCCTAAGCTCCCATCCTAACTAGGTGTCAGCAAGAGCCCTAGATTGTGCTATTTTGTGAGTTCCAGCAGCTACAGGGCCCCTAACCATTCACGTCAGCAGTTAGCCGGGGTAGGCCTTTGCCACAAGCTGGCATCAAACCATGGCCTGGCCTGGCCTGGCCTGTGGTGGCGCAGTGGATAAAGCGTCGACCTGGAAATGCTGAGGTCGCCAGTTCGAAACCCTGGGCTTGCCTGGTCAGGGCACATATGGGAGTTGATGCTTTCAGCTCCTCCCCGCTGTCTCTCTCTCTCCTCTCTCAAATGAATAAAGTAAAAATTAAAAAAAAAAAAAAAAAAGATTTGTTTAAAAAAAAAACAAAAAACCATGGCCTGACCAGGACGTACTGCATTCTGTTGCTGGACCCAGGACTCAGGGCCAGGCCTTTGCTCAGGTTTGTTTCAGTCATTACCATAAATGTTCAGTTATGTGACCTCAATTCATTTTGGCTAAGTTTTGTGAGAGGCACCAAAATATTTTCTCCAACAGAGACGCCCTCTCCCTTCCTGTGTGGCAGATAACACGGGCCCCCGCACCGTCCTGTGAAGTGAGCTCAGTTCTCCTGTAGGCCTCAGCCCAGGGTTTTATATCGCACATTTCTCTCCTCTCCAGCTACAGACGCAAAGCCCTGTGAGGAAGCACGTTTCCTACACCCACCTTCCTAGTGCACGTGACCTACGAGCACACTGCACCTGTGGACTGTCTCCCGCAGGGCCCACGAGGGACACCCTGCCAGGAGCCCACTTCCCAGCCCTCCTGTGCTGCCTGCTGCGTCACCTCTGTGGGACAGTGGTGGGGTCACAGCGGTTGCTGTCTGCCTCACCCCTAACCTATGAGGTCCTGAGTGCAGATGTGGTGGGCAGACAGGAAGGTGCTTAGGAAACACCTATTCAAAGTACAGAGACCCTAAACTGCCTCTTGTGCTACTTCTGCAGACTCCTAGACCCTGGGAAAACGAGTGAGCTGGTGCTGGCCGCCCCTCTGTGCCCACCTGCCTGGCCCCCATCCCCGTGGCTGTGTCCCATGCCAGGCCTGCCTGGCCCCCATCCCCGTGGCTATGTCCCA
Organism: Saccopteryx leptura; assembly: GCF_036850995.1. Classification (NCBI taxonomy): domain Eukaryota; kingdom Metazoa; phylum Chordata; class Mammalia; order Chiroptera; family Emballonuridae; genus Saccopteryx; species Saccopteryx leptura. The sequence continues at coordinate 371,337,368 of NC_089505.1, read as the reverse complement.
TGCCAGGCCTGCCTGGCCCCCATCCCCGTGGCTGTGTCCCATGCCAGGCCTGCCTGGCCCCCATCCCCGTGGCTATGTCCCATGCCAGGCCTGCTACGAGGGGCTCACCCTCTGATGGAGACCCACAGACCTAAACACACAGGCTCAACACAGAGTAGAAAGTGCTCCTGCCCTTTACAACGTGCTGTGGCCGCTGCCACACGACGAATCTCAAGAACACGCAGAGGAACGAAGGCACAGGCCCAAGCACGTCTGTCGCAGTCTGTTAACATAAAATCCTAGGACAAGCAAAACTAGCAACGGAAGTGAGCTCACGCTTGCCCAGGGACGGGGGTCGACTTGGGGGTCGGTGTAAGGCACGTCCTCGGGTAACTGTCTTGACAGCGTTCTGGTTACAGAGGTTGACACGGGTTACATTTGTCAATCTTGTAGAACCAAACACTTGGGGGTCTACCTACTTCACTGCATGTAAGTTACACTTTGGGGGGGGGGAGAGGACCAGTGCTACGAGCATGAGCAATTTCAGTGGATGCCTCACTCAAATGCCCCCTCCACTTTCCACGCACAAAGCCCGCGTGTGTTCCCACGGCCCTGCTCCTCCGCTGGCTGCTCCTGGCCAGGGTGGCCGCAGACATAACGAGGACAACCACACTGACCACGGGGCGGCCGCGCCACCCTCCCGTTACCACGTGCGGGGCGAGGCGCACGAGGCCGCCCCGCGCGTGGTCACTCCCGGCTGTGGGTCCGCTGGTGCTGGAGGAGATGGAAGCTCAGGCGGAAGGCGCGGCCGCATTCGGCACAGCGGAAAGGCTTCTCGCCGCTGTGGACCCGCTGGTGGCGGAAGAAGCCCGACAGCGCCCGGAAGGCGCGGCCACAGTCCCCGCACTCGTAGGGCTTCTCGCCAGTGTGGATGCGCCGGTGCTCGCGGAGGAAGGAGCTGCGGCTGAAGGCGCGGCCGCAGTCCCGGCAGGCGAATGGCCGCTCCCCGCTGTGCACGCGCTGGTGCTGCAGGAGGTTGGAGCTCTGGCTGAAGGCCTGGCCGCACTCCTTGCACACGTAAGGCTTCTCCCCGCTGTGGGTCCGCTGGTGCCGGACCACGTGCCAGCTGTGGATGAAGGCCTTCCCACAGTCACTGCACTCATACGGCTTCTCCCCGGAGTGGATGCGCTGGTGCTTGACCGCATCCGAGTAGCACTTGAAGCTCTTGCCGCAGCTGCTGCACCGATGCGGCTGCGCTCGGCTGGGGCCCCCGCCCTTGGCAGCAGAGCCTGCATCCAGGGAGACGCCTGGAGCAGTTACACGGTCCTCAACTGCCACGGGTCCCCGCGGGGCCTCGCGGGGCCTCTCTCTAGCTCCCTCCTCCCCACAGGGGTCCAGAGAGCCCATAGCCTGGGGGCCCCTGGTGCAGTCCCGGAGCCCTCTCTCCATGGTGTCCCCTTTCTCCAAAGCCGCCTGCCGTGGCGGAGCCCCGTGCTCAGCAGCCTGGCCACCACCTGACGCCTGTGCAAGGGAAGCCGGAAAACAGGATCAGGGGTGTGGCTTTAGACAAGAGAAAACCACCAACTGCACACAGTTGTTCTCCCTCTTCTTCCTCTGTGGGGACAGGAAGGGACGAGGGACTGGAGAGGATGGGTCCGGCTCCTTCCCTGTGACTCCACGAAGGCCCGAGCCTCCCCTTGTCGGCCTAGTCCCAGCAGCGGACGGACCAGGCCCCAGTGCGCCTGCTCGGCCACCTGGCCTGGGATGCAGCACAGAACACGTGGCCCTGGGCCGAGGCCTTGAGGACACACACCCGGATTCCCACGTGCCGCTCTGGCCCTGGGTCCCCAAGACAATGCTGTCCTCGACAAGTCCCCATCCCCAACCTGCCCATCTCGAAGGGCTCTGTTCTGTGCAAAGAAGATTCCTACTTGGACATCCCCGGAGTGAGGAACAGCCCATGGGGATGGTGGAGCTGCGAGTCCCGGCGGCCTTGGCGGGTGCGGCCTTGGCTCAGGGCACAGAGCAGGTGCCACTCAGATGAGAGCATCAGGTCTATTGGGAGGCTGGTGGTCACTGTAGTACCATGGGGCTCTCCTGTTACAGGTGCCACAGGGACCTCGGGAGGTGGCACACGACAAGGACAGGGCCACCTGGGCAGGAGGATACCTTTCTGCCTGCTGGCGGCCAGGGGCCACGTAGGTTCCCGTGGACCTCTAATAGGGGGTGTGAGAGCAGGATGAGCCCCCAGGGGGAGCGCGACCATGAACACGCTCCGGAGGAGGAGGGTCTGTGGTGGGAGGTGGCGCTGCCCTCAGCGCTGGTCACATGACAGGGCAGTAACAGCTACAACAGGAAACAGCAAGTCCTGGGCTTTGACCACCCGGATGTGGCCTTAAGCCTCAAACTCTTCCTCGTCCCCTGCTCTGAGCGGACATTGCTGGGCCCAGAGTCAATCTTGTTCTTAGAAGTCCCCAGAGGCAGGCGGCCCAGGATGCCGGGTGGAGTGGGAAGGTGAGGCCTGCAGGTGCTGTGTCGGGGACAAAGTCTGGGGGCAGCTGTGTCCTCTGTGGTTGGGCTGAGGAGCCCTGACTCCTGAGCTGTCCCTGCTTCCTAACCCCAGGACAATCCCCCCTCCCCCCAGAACTCCTCTGGCCTGGCTGCCCGCCCCTCACCTGCATGTGTGTCCGTCAGGGTGGCCCTCTGACTACGTCTTGGAGACCCAGGCCAGGGCTCCCCTCCCTGCAGACATGCCAGGGGGGGGCACCTGCTTGGGCAAAAGGAAGAAATGGGAGAGACAAAGGGGGGGGGGGTCAGGGCTCCACCCGGGTCCTGAAGGAGCCACCTCACCTGCATGTCCACCTGCCACTTGGTCAAGGTCCTGACCGAACAGACACCCCGGGGACCAGTGTGTATGTGGTGGTAGCTCCCTGCCCGCCACAACAGCAGGGATGGGTGGGTGTCACCTGCTGGCCCCTTGCACCTGGACCCAGCCCAGCACCTTCAACCCGTCCTCAAAAGTCTATAAAAATATCCATGGGTTTTTACATTTTCTTCATAATTATGAAAATTTGAACACAAAAGTAAATTGCGTGAACAGTACAATATTGGATTGAGAAACAATTTTGCTAATTTGACACTAAAGTCTGATAGACTCAAGCACACAAGAAAACTTAGTGTTAAAAATAAACGAAGGTGCCCTAGCTCAGCAGTAGACGTCAGCCCAGTGTGTGGAAGTTCTGGGTTCGATTCCTGGACAGGGCACACAGGAGAAGCGCCCATCTGCTTCTCCACCCCTCCCCCTCTCCTTCCTCTCTGTCTCTCTCTTCCCCTCCCACAGCCGAGGCTCCATTGGAGCAGAGTTGGCCCGGGCGCTGGGGATGGCTCTGTGGCCTCTGCCTCAGGCGCTAGAATGGCTCTGGTTGCAGCAGAGCAACGCCCCAAGATGGGCAGAGCATCGCCCCCTGGTGGGCATGCCGGGTGGATCCCGGTTGGGCACATGTGGGGGTGAGTCTGCCTCTCTGCTTCTCACTTTAGAAAAACACCAAATAAATAAATAAATAGGTAAGTAAGTAAATAATAAAAACAAATGGAGCGCCTGACCAAGCAGTGGCACAGTGGGTAGAGCGTCGGACTGGGATGCGGAGGACCCAGGCTCGAGACCCCGAGGTCACCAGCTTGAGCGCAGGCTCATCTGGTTTGAGCAAAGCTCACCAGCTTGAACCCAAGGTCGCTGGCTCAAGTAAGGGGTTACTCAGTCTGCTGAAGGCCCACGGTCAAGGCACATATGAGAAAGCAATCAATGAACAACTGTGTCGCAATGAAAAACTGATGATTGATGCTTCTCCTCTCTCCGTTCCTGTCTGTCTGTACCTATCTATCCCTCTCTCTGACTCTCTCTATAAAAAAAAACAAAAACGGAGTGATGGTGGTGGTGGATATTTGTAACATAAAGACTCACACATTTACTATATAAAGACTGCCCTGCATACTGAGAAAGCAAGAAAAATTGGTAAAAGTCATGAATGGGTAACCCACCAAAGAGAAGCGGCCAACGTATTTTTAACTCTGTCCCACCTCATTAGCAATTAAGAAATGTAACTTAAGGCCCTGGCCGGTTGGCTCAGTGGTAGAGCGTCGGCCTGGTGTGCAGGAGTCCCGAGTTCGATTCCCGGCCAGGGCACACAGGAGAAGCGCCCATCTGCTTCTCCACCCCTCCCCCTCTCCTTCCTCTCTGTCTCTCTCTTCTCCTCCCGCAGCCAAGGCTCCATTGGGGCAAAGATGGCCCGGGCGCTGGGGATGGCTCCTTGGCCTCTGCCCCAGGCGCTAGAGTGGCTCTGGTCGCCGCACAGCGACGCCTCGGAGGGGCAGAGCGTCGCCCCCTGGTGGGCGTGCCGGGTGGATCCCGGTCGGGCGCATGCGGGAGTCTGTCTGTCTCTCCCCGTTTCCAGCTTCAAAAAAATACAAAAAAAAAAAAAAAGAAATGTAACTTAAAACACCAGTTTTAGCCCGGGCTGGCTTCTCAGAGCATCACCCCAATACACCAAGGTTGCGGGTTCCCCAGTAAGGGCACACACACAACTCAACCAATGAGCGCATAAATAAGTGGAACAACAAATCAACGTTATTCTCTCTCAAATCAATCAGTTAAAAAACACAAAACATTTCCTACACTGAAAGCAGTAAACACTTAAAAACGGCAGCACCTGCGGAGCAAAGAGACTCAGCTGGTTCACCGCTACGACACAATTTGCATAGGTCTTAACGTCGTACTGATCCCACCCCCGGGAACCTCCCGACACTGAAATCGCGATTTATCTACACGGAAATTTTATCTCCAACTTACAGGTGAAATCTTGGGAATTACGTAATTCCAAATTAAAACAACAACAGAGGTTAACCCACCCCAGCAACTGGGAACGCAGTGACCCCTGGCGGCCGTCACACAGGCCGCAGCCGCAGCCGCAGCCGCAGCGCCATCTCCCCGCTCCCACCTTCCTCAGCAGACGTGAAGCTCTTAGTAAGAACCCAGGACGAACACACAGCCCCACGTCGGCCTCACGGTCGCGCTCACCCGGTCCCAATGCCAGCCGCCTCCAAACGGGCACGCCACTACTCACCTGCAGCCGCCGCCGAGGGTCCAAGCAACTCTGGCCGCAGGTATTTCCGGAGACGCTCTAGGCTGCCGGAGGACTGTGCGCTAAACTGCCCTGAAGGCCGTGATGCACGCACTTTCTGTGGCGCTCTAGGCTTCCGAAAAGGACATTCCACTCAGCTGCCCTGAAGGTCGCTGGGCAGGCACTTCCGGAGACACTCTAGGCTGCCGGAGGACTGCGCTCCGCTGCCCTGGAGGCCACGACACAGAAACTTCCGGCGACGCTCTAGGTTGCCAAAGGACTACTCTCCTGCCCTGGAGGTCGCAACGCAGGAACTTTCAGCGGCGCTCTAGGCTGCTGTTCGGCTGCCCTGAAGATCACGACATGGGAACTTCCGGCGACGCTCTAGACTGCAAGAGGGCTGCTCTCTGCTGTCCTGGAGGCCACGATGCTCTAGGCTGCCAGAAGACTGCGCTCTACTGCCCTGCAGCCCTGGACACAGAAACTTCCGGTGGCGCTCTAGGCTGTTGGGAGAAAATTACACTCAGGCCTGACCAGGAGGTGGCGCTGTGGGTAGCGCATCAGACTGGGAGGGATTCAGGTTCAAATCCCTGAGGTCGCTAGATTGTGCACAGGCTCATCCGGCTACAGCATGGGCTCACAGCTTGAGCGCGGAGTCGCTTGCTTGAGTCTGGAATCATAAACATGACCCCATGGTCTCTGGCTTGACCCTAAAGGTCGCTGGCTTAAGGGCTCACTGACTTGGATGTACCCCCCTACCCGTCAAAGCACATATTAGAAAGCACTCAATGAACAACAAAGATGCCACAATTTGGAATTGATGCTTCTCTCGCTTAAGAAAAAAAAGAATTACACTTGGCTGCCCCGGAGGCAGCCAGGCGGGCACTACCGGCGGCGCTCTCGGCTACTGGGAGGAAATTACACTCAGCTCTAGGATGCCGGAGAACTGCGCTTAGTTGCCCTGGAGACCCTGACGCAGGTACTTCAAGCGGCGCTCTAGGCTGCCAAAAAGAACTTACACTCAGCTGCCCTGGAGACCACGAAGCAGGCATTTGCGAGACTTTTAGACTTGGTGACCTGCGCTCGGCTGTCCTGGAGACTGTCGCGCAGGCACTTTTTGTGATGTTCTAAGACACCGGAAAAACGCGCTCAGATGCCTGGAGGCCGCGTCTCCGGCACTTTCTGCGACGCTCTAGGCGCCCGGAGGACTGTGAGCTTGGCGTCGCTGGAGGCTTGGGCTAGGGAGGGCACTTTCCTCGTCACTAGGCGTCCGGGGGTTGGGATGGGAAACTGTGCACTTGGCTGTCCTGGAGGCTGTGGCGTGGTCACTCCTGGCAAAGTCTTAGGCCGCCAGAGTAGTGTGCGCCCAGCTGCCCTGGCAGGCCGCTGGGCTGGCGGCCAGTTCCCCGGCGGCGCCTCCCTTTGAGATTCTTAAAGGCAGCTTTCTTAGCTTGAGCTCAGGGCTCCTCCTTGGCCATTGTCCCAGCCGTCTTCACAGCAACCCCGCCCGCCTTCCCACCCCCACCGGCCTTCCGCAATCCCCGACCCTCGGCTACTCTCCACTCCCCACGCACCTGCCCGGCGCAGCTAGCTCTGCCGTCTCCCACCCGGGCTCCACCGCTCCGTCAGGGAAGTAGGTCGGGATCTGACGAAGCAGGGTTGACTGCCAAGTCAGAGAATGAACGAAGTTGGCGCTAGTGGGGTGCGCCGGGGGAAGGAGGCCGCGGAGTCTCAGGAAACCTCTCCACGGAGAAGGGGAACTCGGCGGGGGGCGGGGCCACAGACCCACGCTGCGGGCGCGGCCCCGTCGCTCGGCCTTCGGCCCTCGTGCGCACTACCCCCACATGCACCGTTAGCCTCGCACCGTGTGAATCGCTTGGTCTGACGTTAATACCCCCGAGGCAGGTGCTGCTGTGTAGACGAGGAAATTTGGGTTTTCAGGGAAGGGAGCTGGTAAGGCAAGCCCCCCCCCCCCCCCCAGGCTGCGCTGTGCTAAGGGACACCCAGAGCGCACGGAACTCCATATCACCGAGGGTCAGTGCTAACGAGGGCGGGGGCTCTTCCCGGCCCTTATTGCCCAGAGCGTCTCAGGCACCGCGGGTTCGAGGCCAGGGGCGTGCAATTCTGCCACCACCTGGAGGAGACGGAGCCAGGAGCGCGGGACCCAAGCAGTCTGAGCTCGCAGCCCGTGCCGGAGCAGTTACCTCTTTGGCCCAGAAATAGCTTCGGGACACAGGAGCGGGGCAACCGAACGCAGACCACAGGCGCAAAGGGTGACCTGGCAGGACGCGCGCTGCGTGCCGGCAGAAGCGGAAGCAGCCCCGCAGCTTTCCTGGGGCCCTGCAGCCTCCACCACCCCGCATCTTCGGCACCGCTCGCCGCAGCCCAGCCCCGCGTCACTGCTGGCTGCCTCAGTGGACACTTGTGTGTCCACGCCCACCACATACTGTCTTACTTACTTGTAATAAATTATTTTAAAACATTAAAAAAAAAATACTCCTGGCCTGTGGTGCACAGTGGATAAAGCATCGCCCTGGAATGCTGAGGTTGCTGGTTTGGCCCGGGCTTGCCCAGTCAAGGCACAGACGCGCACCCCTCCCCTACCCCTCTCTCGCTCTCTATTCTCTTTAAAACAAATCAATCAAAATCTTTTTCAAAAACCACATTACACAAAATCGTTTTTCTCCACATCCCTCTGGTCTCTGCCGGCTGCTCCGCCCGCAAGATATTCAACACGAAAGCCTGGCCGGCGCTCCGAGCCTCTGTGGCCACCCTCCGCTGGGCAGTCCACGGCCACTTCCCAGCTGTGTTCGCCACGCACACAGGGCCTGCCCTGCCTCTTATCCTACCGCGTAACCAAGGAAGGTCCCCTCCTGTGCTCAGCCTGTGATCCTGATCACTACCTGAAGCTCAGAGTCCGCAGAGCCAGGCCGAGCCCAGGGCTCAGCCAAGTGCGGCCACACCGGGCCTGATCTGTAGGCCAGCAGGTGGCCCCCGGGTCTTGCACTTCAGTGGTTGTCAATATAGTCCAGTGTGCGCGAGTCTTGCACTGCCTGACCCTTCTCAAACACGTCTGCGGCTTGTGCTCCAGTTCCCACCCGACACAGATTTGTCTCTCCCCCTCATAGGGATGGCCGAGGGACCACTGCCTGGAGGCTCCCTCCGAGGTCCGGAGGCCGGATGGCCCCTTGCTGTGAGTGGCACCGTGCCCCTCTGTTCCTGGCCAGGCCAGGTGTGCTTGGAACCTGGCTGGAGACAGAAACGTGGGGCGGGGCAGGGAGCCGCTGACTCTGAGGAGGGAGGTGGGTGGCACTTTAGATCTGAGGCCATGGCCTGGGGAGAGGTGGCCCCAGCAAGGGACGCAGCAGAGCTAACCACAGGGCAGAGAGTGGAGTGTGTGTGTGTGGGGGGGGGTCCGCCCCGCCCCCACCCTCTGCTGCCTTCCCACAAGGCAGATCCCAGCAACTCAGGACACCGTGCGATAGTTCCTCAAATTACAGTGAAGAAATTATGAATGGCATCACTAACACAACGAAAAGAGCTCAGAGGAAGGATGCCATTGTCACAGGAAGACATTATAGAACAGCAGAACTCAGAAAGAATGGATTGCAAAGCCTCCCCAGTCCCTTGGTAGAGGCCATCGGGAGCTGTCTCTGGGAGCAGAGGGACCAGCTTCAGGTGAGCGTGCACCTGGCTGACACCAGGAAGACCGCAGCCGGTGAGACCCGAGAGGGGCCCCACAGCGCTGTGCCCGGATGCCCAACCCCTGGGATCTGCATGAGCACGAACGGGCAGTTTGAGAGAGGGTTCCAGGTGAGATCCCCTGGCGGCCTCAAGAGCAGAAAATCTAAGCTCAGTGAGGGGCAGTCTCAGCACAGTGAGACCGAGCAGCTGGGTAGGCTAGTCCCCGCCGGCACTGCCAGTAGTCAGGGAGAACGGACCTTCTGGGCTGGATGCATGTACACAGAGACACTCACAGTGCTGGGCCCCGGGCTCAGGAAGGAGGAGACTCGTGGAGGCGGAGCAGCCCCCTGACAGTGGACAGCCGTGCAGGATGCATGTACACAGAGATACTCACAGTGCTGGCCCCCGGGCTCAGGGCTCAGGAAGGAGGAGACTTGTGGAGGCGGAGCAGCCCCTGACGGTGGGCAGCCGGACAGGATGCATGTACACAGAGACACTCACAGTGCTGGCCCCCGGGGCTCAGGAAGGAGGAGACTCGTGGAGGCGGAGCAGCCCCTGACAGTGGACAGCCGGACAGGATGCATGTACACAGAGATACTCACAGTGCTGGCCCCCGGGCTCAGGAAGGAGGAGACTCGTGGAGGCGGAGCAGCCCCTGACGGTGGGCAGCCGTGCAGAGAGGGCGGGACAGAGGCCGGAGCAGACCCCCTCAGGAGCGGCTGGCGGGCACTGTCAGAGTGGGTTCTGAAGCAGAGCAGGAGTGTGAAGGGAACCGCAATGGGAGACAGCATGGCGAGAGACACGGAGGTGAGCACTCCCGGGGGCCCGGGATGGGGAGGGGCTTGCTGTCCTGACACACTGGAGCTAAGAAAGGACACAACAGGTTTGGGATGGGAAAAGTGGCCTCATGAAGTAAAAATGGGGTCAATGTAAACATATTCACATTGAGAAACTATTAACTATTTAGAATTTTTAAAGTCATATTTGAAGTACAAGTTAGAATAGTATACTAAGATTTCATTGTACACTTAATTTATTAGTAATTCTTCCTTAAAACATCTTTTTTTGTAAAAAGGTAGTGTATTAGTAATGGTTTTTTCCTACAAGAAGAAATCAGAAGTGAAAACCATGGTATAATGAGGTCAAGCGAGGGACATGGCAGGGTAGATGTGAGGGCTCCTCGCTCAGCGGAGGAGAAAAGAACGATTGATGACCAAGGAGAGGGACGTGGGGGACAGAGGAGACACAGGCAGGACACCCCCAGACGGTCCTCTTGGAGCAGAGGACCAGAGGAGGGGCCGCAGTGGAGCCTGCTCTTCAAATACGGAACGGGAGGAAAATTCTCCAGCAAGGAAGACCTGAGTTGTCCATCAACAGAGCAGGAGAGCGAGGCCAGGCCAGTAAAGCAAGACCCCACTACTGGCTGACGCAGGATGAGACCATACGGGGTGACTCTGGGAACCGTGCAGAGCCCAAGTCAGATGCAAAGCAGAACGCAGGTCCTGCCTCCACGTACCTGGAGTTCACCAGCTGCGGGGCCGCGGAGAAGCCCGAGCAGAGGTCGCCTCGGGGGACCAGCCGTGCTGTGACGGCTGCATTAGTGAGTGGAGGGCTCGTCCTCGATGGTTACCGCAGACTGGGGGGGAGAGCGCGGGCTCAGCGCCCCAGGTCTGGGTTCGAATCGCAGCTGTGCTAAGTCCTCTCTGGGCCTGGGTCCTCGCCTGTAAACAGGGTGCAGGAAACGTGCACGCCTGGGCAGCACCGGGATACGGTGTCAGCGCTGCTCCCGGCGAACCCGAGACGGTCAGGGCACAAATGTTGCTGCAGGAATTCGGGGGGACGCCGGCACCGACTGTCGACCACCGCAGAGCCTAAACCAGGTGGGGGGGGCGCTGACACCCCCTGCTGCTGCGACACGTGGTTTCTCTTCGGGGTGTCCTCTTGTTCCTACACGTCCCACACTTTCTTCAAAGAGAATGAATGACTGTTACAATGAAACCAACTCCCAAACCTACTTACGGAACCTGTTTAAACTCGGAGCTCCTCGAGGACTAGACTTCCGTTTCCTCAGCGCAGCGGGGAGGGGCCCGGGCAGAGCCGAGGCGGCTGCGCGGAGTGACCACGGTGTCCAGGCCAGGCCTGTGGCCCGAGGGTCCGGGGCCCGAGAGGGCAGTCCCGTGTCCCCGTGTCCCCGGGTCCCGGCCTGGCCGGGCCGCCTCGGCGGACGAAGCGGGAGGTGCGATCACAGCGGGTGCCGGCGCTGCGGGCGGCGGGGCCGTGCGGGCCCGTGGACGGGTCCGGAGGAAGACAACCCCCAGGACGGTGGGATGCGGCCGGGCGGTGCCCAGAGCCCGCGCTCTCTCCCCAGGGGCACAGCGGCCTGGACTTCAGCCCGTGGCCGCGGCGTCGCGGAGACTCCGGGCGCGGCCGGGCTGGGAGCCCTGCGTCAGGCGCTGGGGGCGAGGGGACAGCGGAAGGGAAGACCCAAGGCCGGGCGGCGACCCGCGCAACGGAGTGAGGCGCCCGTGGACCAGGCGACCCGGACCGAGGCGGAGTTCGAGGCGGAGCCGGAAGCGCGCGCCGCGCCCGCACTAAGCCCCGCCCCGCCCCGCCGGCACTTCCGGGCGCTCTAGGCAGCTCGGAGGACCCGCTGGACAACCGTCCCGGCAAGAGCTGGGCCACCGGCCTGGGGGGCCAGCTCGGGGTACCAGTCGGAAGGATCAGTTCGGGGGATGGGCCTAGGGGGCGGGAGGCCCGGGGCGCGGACTCCGGGACCGGGAGAGCCGCAGGGCGGGCGACCTGGGCGCGGCGCGCGTGCCCGGAGCTGTCCGAGGTGCTGGACGGGGCGATGGGGCTTGGGGACGGTGCCCATGAGCGGAGACTCGGGAAGGGAAGGAGCGAGGGGACCTGCAAGGCCTGAAGGGCTCTGAGGCCTTAGGAAGGGCTTTAGGAAGCAAGCGAGGGGCATCCAACTTACGACTCTAGAGGACCTGCCTGGTCTATGGTGGGCGAGGGAATGGGGAGGCAAGGTCCGGTGGTTGGAGTGGCTGGGGGGAGGGATGGCAGACGCTGGCTCGGACTGGAGTGAGAACCTCACCGTCCACTGCTAGGGAAAGCCCACTGTGACCCCTGAAGGAACTGAGTGCTTAGAAAAGAGCCTGGGGGCAGGAGATGGACCTTGGGCATGACCACGACCTTCACATCCAAAGGCTCTTTGGACAAGCACAGCCAGGCTATGACAGGCCCAGAGGGCAGAGCTGGGAACAGAAATCAAAGGGCAGATTCTGGCCCAAGCCGGAGCTGTCCTGCAGTTCAAGTTGCCTGTCCAGGTGATGTCTGAGTAGGACCACGACAACTGCGTGTGCAGGAGCACCTGCTTTGAGGATGAGACCAGAAATTCCCAAACCTGGTGCACTGTCAATATCATTGAGGGTGTTGGAATGAAATCCAGATTCCCTGGAGAGGGCAGGTGGCTCAACCACAGACTCCTATGGACCAGCTCCTGCAGAGAAAACAAAACCCGAGATGCCAGGCACTCCTCAGTGTGGGGTGGGGTGGTGCTGCCCTGTCCAGGAGAGAGCAGGTGGGGAGTGGGCATGTGCTGTTGACACTCTGGCTGTCCCCACTCAGCTATCTTCCCAGAGCTGGCAGTCCGGTTGCTACAAGGCAGACACAGATTTGAAGACGGCCTCCACCTGCTAAGAGGGTACACCTGGGCCCCACCTTCCTGGGCAGTGCAGAAGCAAGAAGACAAACAGAGCAGGTCCAGGGACCTGCTGCATGGAAAACAAGCTTCATGGATTCTCCCAGATAAGGGAGGGGACTGCAGTACCATGCCCAGAACAAGAGCCAGCCTATCCTGGCAGCCCCTTCCGGGGTCTCTATCTGGAAGCACCCATCTTGAGGTGGTCGACCACGCTCTGGACGTGGCTCCAGATAAGACACGATGTTTCCAAGCCTCAGTCCCAGGTTAGCTCAGACAGCCCCCTGTGGCTCCAAGAGGTTTCAGGGGTCCCCAAACTTTTTACACAGGGGGCCAGTTCACTGTTCCTCAGACTGTTGGAGGGCCGCCACATACAGTGCTCCTCACTGACCACCAATGAAAGAGGTGCCCCTTCCGGAAGTGTGGTGGGGGCCGGATAAATGGCCTCAGCAGGCCTGCATGCAGCCCGCGGGCCGTAGTTTGGGGATGCCTGGAATGGACACTGTTAGGGTCCCATGTCACTTCTCCCCACCCCCCAGACAGGCCCTCAGGGAGAGAAAGTAGCCCCATGGCCTCGCCCAGGTAGGAGCTGCTCTGGTTTCCATCAACTAAAAAGAATTTATTAGGGACAGTCGGTGTGCAGTGCCAGCTGTGAAGGGTGAGAATGCCAGAGTCCCCCCCTGCAGCTTCCCCCTCGAGGCTTGGCTGTGGCTCGCTACTCCCGGTAGTGGACCCGCTGGTGCTGGATGAGCTGCGAGCTTTGGCCGAAGGCCTTGCCACAGGCGCCGCAGGCAAAGGGCTTCTCACCGGTGTGGGTCCGCAGATGCCGGAAGAAGTGGGAGCGCCCGCGGAAGGCCCGGCCACAGTCGCCGCACTCGTAGGGCTTCTCGCCCGTGTGGATGCGCTGGTGCTCGATGAGGACCGAGCTCCATATGAAGGCCTTGCCGCACTGGCTGCAGGCGTACGGCTTCTCGCCCGTGTGCAGCCGCCGGTGCCGCGCCAGGTTAGAGCTCTGGCTAAAGGCCTGGCCGCACTCGCCGCACTCGTAGGGCTTCTCGCCGTTGTGGGTGCGCAGGTGCTGCGTGAAGTGGGAGCTATGGCTGAAGGCACGGCCGCACTGGCCGCACTCGTAGGGCTTCTCGCCGGTGTGGACGCGGTGGTGCTGGATGAAGCCCGACCAGCCGCGGAAGCGCTTGTCGCACTCGCGGCACGCGTACGGCTTCTCGCCCGTGTGGACGCGCTGGTGCTTCAGCAAGAGCGAGTTGTACTTGAAGCTCTTGCCGCAGGCCTCACACCTGTGCGGCTTTGCGCTCCGCGGGCAGCCCTGCCCAGGTCCAGGGCCTGAGCCCCGGCCCAAGTTGTCCCCTGGCTCTGGACCACCCGCAGTCCCAGAGGCTCCTTGCGGCAGGCCAGTCGTGCACCAGGCACCCCTCTTCCGAGGGCAGGACGTGGCCCCTGACGCTGGGCCTGCTGGCTGCTCCAAGCTGGGCTCCTGTCCCAAACTGCCCCCAAATGTGGGTCTGCGGGGAAGACTCCTCAAAAGGGTCCTCAGCGTCCTGCCACCCTGATCCACCTCCTCTCCAGGATCCGGCAGGCGGGGAGATGACAGGGCCTGTTCGGGCTCTGACTCAGAATCTGAAATGACAAATGGAAGAGGTAGATGGCACCCACCAGTCCAGCTGCCCACAGGGCCATACTGTGCTATTCTAGGTGACAGGACCAGCAGGGGGTGCCACGGTGCCAGGGACCAGGCAGAGAGCTGACCTGGGCAAAGGCCTGACAGGAGTCAGACTCAGACCTAAGCGAGCACCAAGTTCCCTGCTCCGGGGTGCTGCCCAGACCCTGGCAGAGAGGGCTTTGCCCTTCTCCAAGGAGGCGCCTTCCACAGCTCCTCCAGAGGCTGGCCAGCCAAGGTCAGGGGCAGATGCCTCTCAGTCCAGCTCCTTTGCCCTCCTTCCAGGGACCCTTCTTCAGACACTGGCAGGATCTCTGGGGAGGTGGCTGTACCAAGCAGACATTCCCAGGGCTTCTCACGGGCAGAGAAGTGAGGGTTGGGGGGTGAGCAAGGAGCTGAGGGCCTGGATGAGTGCAGCCCCAGCCAGGCCGTGGGAGACAGGACTGCGAACAGGAGCTTGATTTGGGGTACAAGCAGAGGTCAAAGGCACGGCACAGCAGAAGAGGGGCCTAGGGGCTCCCAAGTTGTTGGCCTGTGGGGGCAGCAGTGCTGGGTTGGAGACTCCAATCAGACAGGCAGGTGGATTTGGGGGGTCTGGAGCTCCGGGGAGGGGTCTGGGCTGCACTCACAGCCTCAGGAAGGGTCAACGAGTGGACTGAATGGGGGAAGGGCCGGGGGGGCAGAAGTGAGCTCTGAGCCAGGGACAAGTAGGCCCAGGACCCCGGCGCTGGCGGTGCCCAGAGAGGTGACACTGCAAGGAGCCTGGCAGGTGGCCACAGGTCAAGGTGCTCCTGGGCCAGCCCCCGGGGCAGGCTCTGTTCGCTCACCTGGCCAGCAGGTGTCCCTGCTGATCTGGACCTCCTCCACGTCTTGGACATCCAAATCCAACAGCTCCTCCTCCTGCCACGGCTGGGAGAGCACCTCCAGGTTGCAGCTGGGGGAGCCTGGAGGTACAGGGGGGCTGGAGCTCATCTCCCTGTCCTCAAATCTGGGAGGCTCTCTCAGCAGCCTGCAGGGTGCCAACTGCTCCTAGGTCATGACACAACATGCCTCCTGGCCTCCCACAGCACCCCCCCCCAGGACCTGCTCAGTTCCAGGTACAAGGGCCTGCCCGGGGGCCCACATCTCTTCTTCAGGGTCAACCCTGGTTGTTTTCATTGTGGGCAGGGTCGCCCTACTTCTGTTTCTAGCACAGCACCGGGAGGGCTGAAGCTGCTGGCTGCAGCCCACACTGCCTCCCACTGGGCAGTTTCAGGCACCTGGACGTGGCTCAGGGCCTTCTGGGCTCTTGCTGACGGAGGCTGGTTTTCACTGGTGGAGCTGGGTCAGGGTGGCCCACCTCTGCACGGGCTCTGGGACTTCAACCCGGGCCCCCGCCTCCTCATTCTGCAAGGCTGGCTTGGTCGGCACATCCTTTAGGACAGCCCCTCTCCAGGCTATGTCCTGCTGGTCCACTTCTCCTACAGGAGGAGCCATGGCTTGCCGGGCCCAGCTGGGAGTCAAGGGCGTCTTGAATCAGACCGATAAGATGTGAATCCTACTGGCCCCCACCAGCTCATATCTGGCCTTCCATGTCTCCACCAAAAACATGGGGGCAGGAGGTCCTACCTTGCCAGGCTGTTTTGAGAGTGACATGAGAAACTGGAGGGAAAGTATGGACCTCAAAGTCCTGACTGCATAAGGGGCAGGGAGTGCAGCCCCCAGGGGCACAGGGCTGTATAAGGGGCAGGGAGCGCAGCCCCCAGGGGCACAGGGCTGTATAAGGGGCAGGGAGCGCAGCCCCCAGGGGCACAGGGCTGTATAAGGGGCAGGGAGCGCAGCCCCCAGGGGCACAGGGCTGTATAAGGGGCAGGGAGCGCAGCCCCCAGGGGCACAGGGCTGTATAAGGGGCAGGGAGCGCAGCCCCCAGGGGCACAGGGCTGTATAAGGGGCAGGGAGCGCAGCCCCCAGGGGCACAGGGCTGTATAAGGGGCAGGGAGCGCAGCCCCCAGGGGCACAGGGCTGTATAAGGGGCAGGGAGCGCAGCCCCCAGGGGCACAGGGCTGTATAAGGGGCAGGGAGCGCAGCCCCCAGGGGCACAGGGCTGTATAAGGGGCAGGGAGCGCAGCCCCCAGGGGCACAGGGCTGTATAAGGGGCAGGGAGTGCAGCCCCCAGGGGCATAGGGCTAAGCGCCCAGCGCAAGATCCCAAAGCCAGTGTGGAGGGAGAGGCCGCTGGCTCAGCAAAGCCTGTCCGCCATATGCACTTGGTGGCGTCCAGGTTCTTTCTGGGCAGTGCCCAGTCCATCCCCAACCCACACCCTCCAGCCCGGCCCAGCACGGGGATAGGCAGGGGCCAGAAACTAGGCACAGCACAGGGTGCTGCTTGGAGCTCCCGTCCTGGTCCTGGACTAACCTAGCAGAGACCCATGTTCCTCAGCTGTGTGTGACCTCATGCCACCCCAGCCTCTTTCTTCTGTTAGTGCCTGCCTGAGACGGCTGCCCCTGGGCTTCGAGATGATTCGCCCAGACCTTGCAGAGCCTGGCACTAAGCTCAGTTGCTGCTCCATGAATCTCAGCTGTGACAAGGGTGAGGTCAGGCCTCTCGTGGGATATGGGGGCATGGACAGAATCCAGGGACACCATGTGTATGGGGCTTGGACATCCTCCCCCACTGGCTACTTCCACACCTTGACAACCCCAGACCCTGCCAGGGGCGTGGAGTAAGGTCCGTGGGGTCCCTACCCAAACCAGCCTGCCCAGCACTCTGGACACGATTTTCAAAGGTGTGAACAGGGAGATGACTCACTCCCATCACACAAGACCCAGGCATGGAGGCTGCTTCCCTTTTTGCTCCTGACATCGCTCCAGAAAGAAACCCAGTTCTAGGGACTGCCCCTGAGGAACCATTTCTCACAAAGCTCGGCCCCCAGCCTCAACTAAGGCTGCTTAAGCCCTGACCCAGACCTGAAGGTGCAGGAGCCCCAGCACACAGTGAGCTGCCTTGGGTCCCGCCCACAGGGTCGGGGGTGCCGGGCGAGTACCGTGTTGAGGACTGTGGAGGCGAGGCTGGGCCTCCTGGCGGTGGGCTCCAGGGGTCCCCAGTGATTCGAGACTGACAGGGGACGGGACACGAGGGGGCTCCTGACAGTCCCCCAGGGCTGCCATCGTTCCCAAGGCCTGATGAAAGTGTGCACACCTGAGACCTGGGGAAACAAAAACCATGGCAGGATGAGCGGTTGCAGGAACAGGAACGCCCAGAGGCACCACGAGGGGCCTGACGTGCAAGCTGATCCGGGTCCCTGGGATGTTATTCCATGTGACAGCACCAGCACAGCTGCAGACACCGAACTGAGAAGCTGTCCCAAAAATGGCCTGGAATGTCCCAACCCACAGCCTAGTCCACAGGAAAAAGCACACTTGTTCTCCCAGAAAAACCTCCTGAACCACAACAGGGGACCCTGGGGGACATTGAAAAACTGAACCTCATCTCCTGGAGCATGAACATTCCGCATTAAATCTCAACGAGACGTTCCCGAAAACGAAAAGCCTCTTCCTCAGACCCTGCAGAGGCTGTAGGTGGTGACCTCTGTCCCTGCCCACGGCACTCTGAGCCTATTTTGGGGGGTGGGGCAATGTGTCAAAGACACTTTTCTTAATTTGGTTGTGAGAATGGCTTGTGCGATTTGATTTTTCTTTCACTGTGACGAGGCAAGCAGGGTTCCTTACTTGTGGGTGAAGAAGGAGACATGAACAAGTCAATGCACACTCTGCAACGGTGGCAGATCACGTGCTTCAAGGAAGCGGGGAGGCAGCCCCAGGGCTCTCAACAGTGTCCGGATCTTCTGGGTCAGCTCCCGCGAGCCTCGTCCCTAACGAGAAGGGTCGTGGGCAGCCAGGTAAGCGGACACAGTGTAGGGCTGCAGTCGTGACATCTGGATGCAGGTCCTCAACACCCTACGTCACACCTGAAGTCAGCTAGTTACCTGCCTGGGGCTTATTATCTGGCAAAGGGCATGCTCAGCTCTACCCTGGCTGTCTGAGCGAAAGTGGCAGACACGCTGGACACCCACAGGGACGCGAGCACAAACTCTGAGCGCAGGTTCCAAGCCCACGCTGCTGCAACAGGCTGAAGGCGGAGCTAATGCCACCAGCCCGGGAGCAGACCTTCCTCTGCTCTCTCTCTTCCCAGCTCGGCGCCTGTGCCCGGTGGGAAAGGGCCCGACCTCGGGGCGCTCAGCGGCAGAGGGCAGCCTGCCCTGGCTGGGGTCAGGTGCTCAGACTCGCTGGCCTCGGACCGGGGACTTCTTGGAGCCTCAGTTTACCATCTGCAAAGTGCGCAGGACGGTTCCCGTGCCTCGGGTTCTGGGCGCGTAGGGGGGCGCCCCGCAAACGAACACGGCGACCGCCAGGGACCAGCGCGCCCACCAGCCGGCGGAGGCCTCCTCTCCGATCTTGGGCGACCACCCGCGCTCCCCCAGGCCGGGATCAAGGTCACGCGGCCGCGGCTACGAGGTGGAGTTCGTGGTGACAAAGCGCGAGCGCAGGCAGTGCCGGACGCCCCCGCAGTCACCGCCCCTGCCTGACGGCCACTCACCTTCGGAGCCGGAGGTGGCCGCCGCGCCCGCGCCGACCGGAAGTGAGCCCGCGCCCTGCCCCGCCCCCGCCGCGCGCACTTCCTGGCCGCTCTGGGCGCCGGGAGGACTGCCGCCTTCGTGGCCCCCCAAGCTCGAGATGGGAGCACACAGATAATTCAGTTGTTTTTAGACGTGTGGTCCACGAGCGTGGACAAGGCGGCGGGGGCCTGAGCCTCACCATTTCCCCTCTTCTGTCTGTCCCTCCCGCTCTCCAAGCCCGGCCACCCTGTGTTGCCCCGCTGGAGTCGTTTCGGCGGGGTGTGCGGGGACCTGTGGGCTCTAGGTACTCCCTGCGGAGACTTAGGCAATCACTGTTTTCCTTACGCCTCTGTCCCACCTTGGGGGACACCCGACCCCGTCCCCTGCCAGGCTCCTCAGCCTGAACGGGCATCTCGTCAAGGAAGTGCTCAGGTTTCTGCCGAAAACTGCCTCCCTTAGGGTGCAGCTGCTAAAGGCTGGCCGCCAGCTCCCCTGACCTCCAGGTCTAGTCCCATCCCCACCGCCCAGCAGCTTCCCTGACGCCACCCACCAGGTGCCAGTAGCCCCTGCCCTGTTGTGACAACCAAAACACGTCCCTAGGCGTTGTCTATGAGCCCTTTTGGGAAGCTGACTCGCACCTACTAAGGACGGCTGCTCTGAGGCAGGCAGAGTGAGCAAGGGTGCAGGAGGGGACGACCCCAGCTCTTCACAATTCAGGACCTGAAGCGGACAGCCCCGGGGTCCCAGGAAGCAGGACCGGTGCCTCCCGGATCCCTACAGGGGGTATGACTGCAGGCACCAAGAAACTGGCAAAGCCAAACTTAGTTTCTCAGGTATGGAGGGCCACCAAGGTGGCGTCTGCAGAAGGACATGGTATCTTGTCACTTTAGGAGGTCACTCCCATCCTGTTGGCATCCTTTTCTGCCTTATGTGTTTTCTCTTAGGAGTTTGGTTAATGTGAGACCAGCGCCTCAGAGACCCCTGAAAGGCAGCAACCAGCTGGGTCTCTGGCTCTTCAGGTCCACGCTAGCTTTCTCCTGGGGAGGCAAGAGCACCTCCCTGGGGAATCCTGACTGCACCCCCAAGCTGCAGAGAGATCAAACAAACTCAGTGAAGGGGTCAGGAGAGATGTTTATTACAGGAGAAAACAGGCACCAACACGCAGCAGGATGGGAGGCACTGTGACGAGTATGGGAGGCAGTCAGGGACTCAATGGGAACCAGCACAGTGGCATCTAGATTGGGAGATCACATGAACGTTAGGCCACAGGAAACCACAGAAAGCAAAGAGAAGATTCACCTCATGTAGGCCACACTTGCTTAAAAAAGGACTGAAGAAGTAAAGGTATTACAAAGTAAAAGTTCAACAACTTTGACTAGTTGGAAAGTTAAATTTCTGGACAATAAAAATAACTGGTAAACACCAGACCAGTGAGTGTCTGCACCACCACAGGCCTAGGATGACCAGCTGTATGAGAGCATTTAACAGCCCACGGCCACCTGAAGCCACCAGGTATGTGGGCCCAGACGCACTTCCCAGGGGAATGTAAGGTGCAGGCCAATAAACAGAGTGTTCAAGCTCATCAAGAAACAAACACACCCAAACCAAAAGGCACGACACTGAAAGCAACAAAACCAGAATGCCGGTGGGTAAGGCTGCACTGACACGGGCACATGTGGTGTGATGGGGACGCCTGTGGAGGGGTGTGTGTAGCCCACACCGGGTGCCCCAGTGCTGAGATCAGGGCGTGCACTGGACTGGAGATGAGGCACCCTGGGTGCTCGCCCAGAAGGGATGACGACTTCAGGCCTCAGAAAGGTCAGGACATCTGCAAGTGGCTTTGGGCAGCAGCACCAGCCCGGATCCTGTAGGGCCCTGGTCAAAACGAGGACCACCTTGCAGGCCACCTAACAGGTTACTGGAGTTAGTGAGCAGGAATCCAGGAGACAAAGAACTCTGAACTCGGTACACAGATGTCCTCAGGCAGTGAACCTGGAGGCCACCCTGGCCCCTAGCCTGTTCCTTCTCTGGTTCAAACACTGCTTCCTTGGGCCTAGGAGATACCCTCTTTACCCCGCCATCCCAATTCACTGAGAATTCTGTCCTGCTCCATACAGATGTCTACGTGTCCCCAGTGCCATGAACTCCCTGGTGCTTAGGCTACAGGGCCCAGCCCCTATAGTCCTGTCTACTCTGCAGTGTGTGGAGTCTAGCTCACTTGCAGAGGTGAAGAATGATCACATCTTGGTACCCAGATTGGGGACATGAGATCACTAGAAATAAAGCCCAGGTGACACCCTGATGCAAGAGCAACCAGAGGCCAAAGTCACTGCTCAGCCCCTGCCCGTGGGGGAGGCCCAAAGCCCCACCTGCTCTGTGGCCTTACTGCCCGGTCTCACAGAGCAGGCTCCCCACCTGTCCTCAAACTGAGGCCGGCTGAGGCCTGTAGGGACAGATGCTGGCATGGCTCACAGAATGCCAGCATGAAGCACAATCAACATCAAGTCCCCGGGACATCTGCAGGCGTCCCCATGTCTGTTAAAGGTCCTCTGTGGCCTCTGCCCTGACTCCAGGTCACCCTGGAGCCACCCCTGCTCTCTCTGTGCTGGACCATGGTGGAGCCAGAGGTGTGACCCAGACGTGGGTCCGAGGTCACTGATGGACATCTTCCTGTGACAGTGGGGAAGCACCCTGAGACTTGGGGTTCTGAAAAGGCATTTGACGGAAAAGGCAGGGACGGTCTCAGCCTGCAGTGTTCCTACCTGGAGCTCATGCCCAGAACGCCCGGCTGCAGGAGAGCCGGGGGCCCCCTGGAGGGGGCGAGAGCACACCTTCAGGTCTGCCCACTGTAACTTTTTAGCCTTCGGAGGGTCCGAGGACCCCGCGAGGGCCCTGCAGGTATTCCCAGTTCTCCGTTTCCGGGGCCGTGCAGGTGGAAGGCTGCCCTCCGCTCCCCTGTCCGCAGGCTCCCTCTCAAGTGTGGCTTTTCCGCGGGGAGACAGCCCGCTCCGCGCCCGTGTGCCTGCCTGTCCCTCAGCCTGGAGGGTTCCTTTCTTCTCCTCCTTCTTGATCTCTGTTCCTCCTTGGAGCTCAGGAATGTGGGAATTTTCCTGTTAGTTTTGAGGTTCCTTTTCATCAGGACTGTCTTGCTTTGGGGGTGGTCTGTTCTCACAACCTGAAAAGGACAGGAAATACCTCTGAATAAATAAATAAAGAAGCAGAATTAATGCCTGGCTCATTTGTTAGGAAAAAGCCAACCATGAAAGTAAGGACCTGGCTTTAAGCACGTGTAAACTGAGGCAGCAATTACAGGGAAGAAGAGGGGGGGTGTGGCTTAAACTGTGGACCCCACACCTGGAAGGCAGGAGTGCTTGCTTTTTCTGAACTTAAGAAAGTTGGGCAATATGTCAAACATGCAGACTTAGGCTGTGTATGATGAAATGGACCGCGATGCATTGAACACCCATCCGCCCTCCATCCAGTTTAGGAGGCAGACACCCTAACACCTGAGTCTGGGGGGCCTGTCTGCCCACCTGAGGAAATGTCCTCTTGCGTTTGAGGGGAGCCACGCCTTTCTCTCGGGTTTTACTGCCTGTGTGTCCCGCATACCACAGCATTAGTTCTGCCCAGTTTTCCACTTGATAAAATGAAAACCATATTATGTGTCTCCTGTGACATACTCTGCTCAGCTTGAAGTCCTTTCAAAGAACCAACCTGTACATCTTTAACTGTATCAGCGGTGCTCATTCCCATGTTTAATGTCTGTCCTGTTGTTTCCTCCCTTCCACGCCGAGTTTCTCCTGCTGTTTTTATAAAGTTGGATGCATAGCTTATTGATCCCCTGCTTTCCTGCCAACCGTAGGTGAGCACTGAGGGTGGGGCTACAGCTTCTGTTTGGTATTGGCTCTGGTGAGTGGCATTTCCACTATTGCCAGGGTGAAAGCATTTTATAACTTTCAGTATTTTTTTCTGAGTCAAGTTATTTGAAGGCTCTCTTTTTCCTGGAATGTGAGTGAGTTTCATTTGAACAAGAAATGGATTATTTGAACAGAGATGGATCTGAAAGCCCTGGCTTCAGCGCTTGGGCGAGAGAGAACTCGGTTCCCTATCCCCCTGGGGCACCTGCTCTGGCCACCTGTCTGTGTCACAACAGTTCACTCAGAAGCGATGGGAAAGAGCCCACCTGCCTGCCCAAAATGACAGGAGGCCAGAAAGACTCCTCTCTGCTTTAGTTTTGAATGTGTGATTTCTCTCATCACTGTAAACTGTATTTTTAAAGAAATTTCCAAGTGCACTATTTTGATAAGGTATTTTCCTGTAGTTGTTTTCCAATTGAAGGGAGCTGCTGTCTCCTCCAAAAGGCATCAAAGGCATGATTACCTCCAGTGCACGTGAGCAAATGTCCCCTCCCTAAGAGCACAAACATGGGACAGGAGCTGACATTCGTCAGACAATCAGGCTGAGCCAGCGCTGACTGGGGACCTCACATATGAAGTTACTGCGTTAGGGTAACTGCCCCATTTCACATCTGAGGAAACCAAGACACAGGAAGGTAAGCAACGAGCCCAAGGTCCCACACCTCCAAAGTGTGGGGTCAGCTTATGCCCTTGACCACCTGCGTCCTCTCCAGAAATCAGAGGCATCAGACTAGCATGCTTTTCCTCTCCTGAGAAACTAGCAAGGATCAGGACCCACCTGCCTACGGCCAGAGGGGCCAGCGGAACCTGCCGTCTGGGCGCGGGGGGGGACGCCTACACAGCAAAACCTGGAAGAAGGTGTTTTCCAGAATCCTCTCCGCCTGCCACTCCCCTTCTCAGGACCCGTCCTGTCGGCCCAGAATGTGGAGAAGATATTTATCACAGCATTATTTAAGACCTATTCCAGAAACAGCCTATATGCCCTTGTTAGGAAACAGTTAAATCCCCTTTTCTATTCAAGGGGTCCTTATGCAGCCATAAAATAATAATGCTTCCTATGGGTAATAACATGGAATAACCCAGAAAGTAACCGTTTCTCTAGAGCAGGGGTCCCCAAACTACGGCCCGCGGGCCGCATGCAGCCCCCTGAGGCCATTTATCTGGCCCCCGCCACACTTCCGGAAGGGGCACCTCTTTCATTGGTGGTCAGTGAGAGGAGCATAGTTCCCATTGAAATACTGGTCAGTGTGTTGATTTAAATTTACTTGTTCTTTATTTTAAATATTGTATTTGTTCCTGTTTTGTTTTTTTACTTTAACATAAGATATGTGCAGTGTGCATAGGGATTTGTTCATAGTTTTTTTTATAGTCCGGCCCTCCAACGGTCTGAGGGACAATGAACTGGCCCCCTGTGTAAAAAGTTTGGGGACCCCTGCTCTAGAGTATAGTGGGCTCATGTTGTAATGTACAATATATATTCTGTAACAGTGTTATATATAATTATATGTGCCAGGGTGCTGTAACAATTAAAAACCAGGGTGGTTGCAGAGGCCCCCAGGACAGGTGTGCGCTGTGGCTGTGGCTGACATCTGCGTGTCCACACCCCAGGCCCCAGCCTCCCTGGCTCATGGAGACAAGCAGCAGAGCGCGCCAGCTCTGAGCACACCCCCCTCCGGCCCCTCCCCATGGTTCCTTTCCACCTCGTGCACCAGGTTTCCCTGCCAACATTTAGTTCTGAAGGACTTTACAGCTCACGAGGTACGGCGTGAACTCTCACAGGCCCTTCATGGAGAACAGGCCGCATGTGGCCCGCCTGTTTCTGTAAGCAGAGCTCTGCTGGCACACAGCCACGCTCATCAGCTTCTGTGCTGTGGGTGACTGCTGTCGCACGTCACTGCAGAGCTGAGGAGTGACGGAGACCTTATGGCCTCAGAGCCAAGAACAGGCACAAGTGGCCTGTACAGGAAGAGTCTGCTGACCCTTGCCCTGGATCCAGGACAGGCACAAGTGGCCTGTACAGGAAGAGTCTGCTGACCCTTGCCCTGGATCCAGGAGTGACCGACACTTAGCCAGTCTGCTTCGTCCCTCTCAGTGCATGTCCATGGGGCGCTGTCACTGTTTTCTGCTAAACAGAATTGCAGACATGACCCTGTGCCTCTGAAAACCTAAGTGCACATCTTTTGTGACAAGGACGTTGTCTGGGTTGGCCAGAGGCCATGATCAGAGTGGGGGGCTGTGAAATTGACACAGCTCTGCCACCCAGTGGACTGTCTAGACCCTAGGTCTGCAAACATCCCGGGGAATGTCCTTTCCTGCACCCTTTCCAGCACAGGGTCACTCGTCCTGTCTCCCTTAAGCGAGCTGCAGCCACCTGCTTTTGAGCAACTTCGCCTTATCAGGTCTCATTTCCGGGACAGTGAGCACATCATGGGGCGGGTGGGTGGGTGCTGGGTGGCTGTTTATTCCCCAGCACACCGGGGGCCAGGCCCACCCAGGCAGAGGTGTCATAATGTCCCAGCTTCTAGAAAGATCAGGAGTAGAACTCTCACAGCTCACCCGGAGCACCTCTCCTGCTGTCCGGCTGTGGCTGGAGGAGCTGGACTCCACCCTAGCCAAGGCTTCTTGTAAAGACAGAGTCCCCACAGACGAAGGCCATTATTAGTCTTTTGGGTCCTAACAGGTGAAAATGTGGGTATCAACATTTTCCTATAAAAAGCCATATTATCGCCTGACCTATGGTGGTGAAGTGGACGACCTGGGATGCTGAAGTCCCAGGTTCAAAACCCAAGGTCACTGGCTTGAGTGTGGGATCATCCACATGACCCCATGACCACTAGCTTGAGCCCAAAAGGTTGTTAGCTTGAAGGCCAAGGTCATTGGCTCGAACAAGGGGTCGCTTGCTCTGCTGGAGCCCCCCAGTCAAGGCACATATGAGAAGCAATCAATGAACAACTAAGGTGCCGCAACGAAGAATTGATGCTTCTCATTTCTCTCCCTTCCTGTCTCTCTCTCTCTCGCTAAAAAAAAAAAAGCCATATTATGTCCTGGTCGACAATCACCTCACCCCCTACGTAGATTCTGGGACAAACGGCACAGCCCTGGACAGCCCAGAGCCCCGTCCAAATCACTCCTGGAGGGAAACCAAGGGTGGGCCCAGCACGGGGACTTGACCGGGGGGTAGGACCAGGCACAGAGAAGGGGAACTAACCTGAAGGGAGAGTGGAGCCCTCGGGGGCAGGGCACACAGCCCCGCGTCTGGAGGCCTCCTGCGTGGCAGATGCAGGCTGGGTCAGAGCTGCTGTCAGCACCCGGGGACCCCAGCACGTGGCCAGGGCTGGAAGCTCCCATGCGGTAGCGTTTAGGCCCGAGGAGCGGTGTCCCAAGTGGCCCATCTGGGTAAGTCAGGCCACGTATCTGGGATGATGGCTGAGCCAGCAGGACACACAGGGGGTCCAGTTCCTGGGGACAGGGTGGGAGCTTAGTTCAAGGGCTTGTGCTCCAGCCCAAGGACAGTCACTGCAGCCAGCCAAGCGGGAGTGTAGGGGTCTGGTCCGGTTCAGAGGGCACCTGGGTCCTTGTAAAAGTACTGCTGTAGAGCTCAGGGCCACAGACCTCCTGCCAGGCTGCATGGGGACAGGCTTGGGACCCAGCAGGACAAGAGTCTGCAGATCAGCGTCTTCAAAGGAGCAGGTGAGAGGGCCACAGCCAGAGTGGATGCCACGGCAGAGGCAGCCGGAGGTGCTGAGTGGACAGCGCCCCGCGCTCAGTGCTTCTTCCGGGGGTGCCGCTTCCGGTGGCGGATAAGACACGAGCTGTAGGCGAAGGTTTTCCCACATTCCTTACATTCATACGGCTTCTCCCCAGTGTGCGTTTTCTGATGTTTCAGGAGATTGGAGCCACAGTTAAAGGCTTTCCCGCACTCACTGCACTTAAAGGGCTTTTCTCCCGTGTGGATTCGCTGGTGTTTCGTGACGTCAGAGCTGTGCCGGAAGGTCTTCCCACACTGGCCGCACTGGAAGGGCTTCTCTCCCGTGTGAACTCTCTGGTGGCGGATGTGATCGGTCTTGTGCTTGAAGATGCGTCCACACTCACTGCACTCGTAAGGTTTCTTTCTCTGAAAAGGAATGAATACGGGAACCCCCTCAAAGTCATCTTGAAATGAGGCATCGAAAGCATCAAATATGTGGGCTTCGTCTTCAGGACTCAGGCTGGGTTCCTTACTGTGCCCTTTCGCCAGAGCGCTTCTCCTGTTGGGCGCTCTCCCTCCGGACACCTTCTCGTCTTCAGCAGCGTCCCGTCGCACGACTGCGTCCTCCTTTGGGCTCTGAGTCTTCTTTTTTTTGCCTGTGGGCTTTTCCATCTTTCTCTGCTCCTAGGAGTGGAAGAGTCATGGGAAGCCACTAAGGGTTACAGAGGAAGGCTGGGGCACAATTCTCCAGCCTTGCAGACTCCTTCCTTTGTAATCACTTCTTCATAGATGTCTTGTTTTAGATACAACTCTTCACTTCTCTGAGCCTGCAATCAAAGCTCGAACAGAAAATCTGCAACAGAAGGAAGAGTGGCACCTGTCCCTCAGCGCTGAAGAAGCCAGACCGTGAGCATTAAATGCACGTCTGGAAAGACGCAATGAGCTCTTTCTGCACCAAGGGACTGTGGGCGGGTCTAGGGAGTGTCCAAAAGTAAGGGGGGACGGGGCCCAGGGAGACATGGCCCGTTCCCTCCCCTGCTCATGTACTGATACCTGGACATCTTTTTTTATTTTTTTTTACAGAGACAGAGAGAGAGATTCAGAGAGAGGGATAGATAGGGACAGACAGACAGGAACGGAGAGAGATGAGAAGCATCAATCATCAGTTTTTCGTTGCGACACCTTAGCTGTTCATTGATTGCTTTCTCATATGTGCCTTTACCGTGGGCCTTCAGCATACCAAGTAACCCTCTGCTCAAGCCAGTGACCTTGGGTCCAAGCTGGTGAGCTTTTTGTTCAAACCAGATGAGCCCGTGCTCAAGCCGGTGACCTTGGGGTCTTGAACCTGGGTCCTCCGCATCCCAGTCCGACACCCTATCCACTGCACCACTGCCTGGTCAGGACTGACACCTGGACATCTAATGAGCATCTCAAACTTAACACCTGATTCCCCAGAACCCCTCCCAACTCTCTCAGATCGGTTTTCTCATCTCTGTCAACGTCATCAGCGTTTACTCAGTTGCTAACTAAGGAATCTTCTTCCTCTGCCAGGGGACGAGGTCTCCACACCTCTGTCTAGTAGGGTCTAATGTATACTGTGGACCAACACCTGCACTGTGGTCCCCAAACGCGTTTCTCAATCCTTCTCCACTTCCTGTATTTGGGACCAGACAACATTGCCTTTGGAGCTACAGGCTGAAGGGGCTACACATGCCCCTCATGGAAAGTACCTCCCATCACCTAAGGCCTGGATTCCAAGCTGCATGAAACTCAGGGCTGGCTCCCTGGTGGCTGGCCCTGTTCCCAGCCTTGCCCCAACCCTCTCCTCATGGTCCATTCCCCACACAGCAGCCAGTAAACCCCATCACGTCCCTGATCAAATCCTCAGTGGCTTCCCCCACTCCTACAAGCCCTGTTCCCCCCTGCCCCCTTCGGCCCTGGCCCATCACAGGGCCAACCTCTCACTCCCCTCTAGCCATCCAGTCTTGTTTAGGTTTCCACACATGCCCAGTCCCTCCTATCTCAGAACCTGGCTACTTCCAGAAACAGGCCCCGAGAGCAGGCACTGGTGAGACTGGACCCTCACTCATTCAGAGCTCAGCTCCGAGGACCCTTCTTAGAGAGGTGTCCCTGCCCTGACCGCCCCTCCCCACTCACTGCTCCTTCATGCAGCTCTAGTTTTCCTTGCAGCGTTTCACCTGAGCTGACTCATCCAGGGAGGGCCCCGGTAAGCAAATAGGATCTTGCCTGTATGGTCTGAAAATCCGTTATTCCTGCTCCCAGATTCCACCTAGAAGCAGCCCAGTTTTACAAGTTCAAACAGGAATCAGTTGGGCCCAGCGACAGGTCAGGCCCAGGGGCTGCACAGCCCACACAGCATTTGTCAGGAACCCTCATCTGTCTTTTCTGACCGCCCCCTTCTCCGTGCCCACTACCGGAATTCCAGCACTGAGCCTTCACAAGCTCAGGCTCTGTAACTGCTAGTGAGGGTAACCTATACCAGATTAGGAGACAGCACTGTCTTCTGAGCTCCGAAGAAAGCAGAGCACGCCCTGAGTTCTCAAGCCATCCCTGCAGAAGGCATCCTTAGCAGAAGAAACCTCATGGCTGTGCTGGGTACTCTTATCTGCAAGGGCTCCACAATCCTGGCCGGCTGTCTCACCCCAAAATGTGGGACTCCGGGAGATAATATTCCCAGTGACAAAGGTGTTAAGGTATAAGTACTTTGAATTCTTTGTTAGGTCAAAAGTGGGTATGTGAGCTTTTCCTTTCTCTCTCATGCACAGGCTCTACATAAAATGACTGCATGGCTTCCCCATCTTGACAAGGAGTGTGAGAGTCTGGTTTCTTCTAAATGAAGTGTTCGGATACACCCGACTTGAATTCAGGCAAACATCATTCTGAGAGTTCTCCTGGAGGTGGCTTCGGGGAGGAGACTGTTCTCAGCATCAAGTGGGAGCCAGAAGTGAGGATGAAAGAAGGTGATCTGGGCTCAGGGGAACATGCAGAAAGAAAGGGGCATCTCTGCTGGGGAAGGCAGAGAATCACAGCCTCACTCAACCAGCCTGCAGTTTGAAGCTGGGGTCCAGTTTTAGTGAAAAAAAAAAAAAAAGAACCAATACGAAAGCACAGCGAACAATGGTGTCCTGGTCACCTGCCGCTCGCTCTCCAGGGCGGGTGTAAACTCACCTTGGCTCTTGTGGACACCACTCGGACCCTGCACTCTCCGAGCTTGACATCTGTGCCGGAAGCCTGCGTGGGGCTCCTCTGCGCTTCAAGCACCGTTCCCCTCTCAGGATTCTTGTCGCTCTTGACAATGAAGTGGCAGTCTCTCTATGAGGCGTGGGTTATTGAGGGCAAGATTGTGTCTTTTTTATCCCCAAATCCCTGGTTATTCGTCTAGAGCAGGTACTTATCGTTGCTCAGGAAAGTCTCCATTATCCTCTGCCCAAACCAGGTTGTCAGGTGCTTCACAGCAGAGACTGGAACCACTCACTTATCTCCGTGCTGTGCACACGAAGGAATAAAATCACTGTTGAAAACGGAAAAGACCAGAGATCATCGTCCGGGTGCTCTTATGTCACAGGCCTGTAGACACAGCGACTGCTACGGTGGGTGACACAGACAACTCAGTCCACGTTGCCAGAGCGGATGAGTGTCCCAGCCGGGTGCTGGTACCTGCTGTGCAACTTCGGTGTTTTTCTGCTCTCTGGACCGGACCTCTGGGAACATGCAGCTCTGGGCCCCCCGGGAAACCTCGCTCACCCTCTCTCCTCCCCCGCTGCCTGCAGGAGCTCGGGTCTCAGGGAGAGACCGCATCACCAGTGGGTTTGGGACCCAGGGGCAAACGTGCACTCAGTCTGCTGGACCCTGGACTTCAGCGGCCAGCGGCTGTGCTGGGGCCGACGCGAGGGGTCCGGGTAGGGCAGCGCCCGCCCACGACAGAGCCTCGCCTGCCGCGCGCGCGCAGGGCGCGGGGCGACGCCTTCACTTCGGTTCGTGCGGGGCTGGTCCTAGCGCAGCCTCGCCCTCCGCCCGCGGCGCCTGGAGCGGAGGGCGGGAGGCCACCACCCTGGGCCGGGGGGCCCACGCCACGCCGGAGGGACTCAGGGAGTCCGTGGCTGAAGGCGGTACGGGACGAAGCGCCACTCGCGATGAGCACTCAGCCGGCTCTCCGCCGCCGCCCAGCGGAGCAGCCGGGTCACAGGAACAGCCCGCCGGAGCCACGCCCCTTCCGGTGCCGCTCTAGGAAGCGAGGCTCCCGGCCTCTCGGTGGTGCGCCGCGGAGGGCTCGGCCCGCCGAGCCGGCCCCTCCCGCTCCCCTTCGGTCCCGCAGTCGCCCCTGCGCCCCCTCCTTCACCCCTGCACCCCTCACTCGTCCCAGCGCCCCACTCATCTCGGGTTTCTCTCTGGCAGGAGTGATGACGGTGAGTGAGGAGGAACCACGAGTGGAGGCTTTCCCCACGTTACTCCATCCATAGCCCACCCACTCCCTTGTTCGAGGCGGGAGACCCAGCCCTGGTCCCAGGCAAGCCCGCTCGCTGCCCCTGAACACGACCCGGCGCTTCCCGCGTCTCCCTGGGGCGCCTCCCCTGGCACTGAGGGCCTGCGTGCTGGACAGCGCCTGCCGCGTGGAGCGCGGGCTCCCCCAGCGGGACCCCCTCGGCAGTCAGGAGCCTGTGATGCGCACAGGCCGGCAGTGTCCGGGCCCCCTCTGCTCCGGAAAGTTCCTGGTAGAACCGGTGCGCTGACCTGTCCCGGTCCGTCGGCCCCTGCAGACCCCGGTCGTCACGGGGAGTAGGGGGCACTGCTTGGAAGATCTGTCCTCAGGAATGTCCTGCTTTGGGTCACCGCCTCATCCTCACCCCATTCTCAAGGTCGATAACAAGGGCGGGAAATGCAGCCATGGCCACCTGCTTCCTGTGCTGGCAGAGGGAACTCTTGAGGAGCCAAGACTGGGTGGGAGGAGGTGGGGGGGGAGCAAAGAATGGCAGGTGACCCAAGGGGTGCACGCGGCACACAGAACAAAATGGATCTGGGTGAGGGTGGGAGGACGGAAGGGGACCCAGGGTTTTGGGGGAGAGTAGAGGCTGCATGGGAGGGGTGCGTAAAGAGGGTCTGTTCCTCCTGTGACCCCGGACCCAGGAGGCCACTGGCTCCAGCTGGCAGGTCGTGAGGGCCCGGAGAAGAAGAGAACACAGTGTCCTTGCTGAGTTTACTCCCAGTGTCAGGGCTGGGTGGGGGACACAGGGCCTTGATGTGACCCCAGGGGCTGGTTTCAGGGTGTGGGTGGTGAGGCAGCTTGGGAAGTGATCCTTCAGCCCAGAGGGCCGACCCGATGCCGGGAAAAGGAACAGGAAGGACAAAGGACACCTCCACAGGTGAGAGCACAAGAGCCTGAGCAACCCCCCGCCCGCCACACACACACACACATACCCACCCAGGGCTGGAGCAGGGGCCTGGACACAAGGAGGCTAAACAGCTTGCCAGGATACACAGCCCGGAAGAAGACAATTCAAACTTGGGGCCTGGCCAGCCTGTCCACCCTGGATCCTTGTGGGCCCCTTTATTGTCTTGGGGTCCCCCAATCACACTGAGGAAGAATGAGAAGCCTCAACAGCATCTGAGTGGCAGGGCTGAGCCCTTACTCAAGGCCACCAGGCTCTGGAATTTTCCAGAATCAGGCTCTTGAGGGCCAAGCACCTGCATGTGCCCAGGTGAGGGGATGTGTTTGGGAAGGCCACCTGCCTCCTCTGTACCCTTGGGCAGGGGTTGGTTTGAGTCCAGTAAGCACTGGGAGCCCTACCTGCTGGCAGGACCCCAGCACCCTGCAGAAGAGGCTGTCCCAAAGCAGGAGCCCCAGGCCAGGGCAGCCCCTGTGGCTTTAGACTGAATCTTCAGCCCCTCTCGCACAAGGGCCTTAAGGGGGTCAGCTCTGGGGGTGTGGTGGGTGGGATCTGTGCACTCAGGCCTCTGCAGGGGTGACAGAAGAATTCTGTGAATGCAGGTGACAGCGCCCAGTACCTGATAAAGGCAGGCAGGTCAGACTTTGACTAATGAGGCTTTGAATCATAAGGGACTCCCCATGAATGTGCGTGCAGGTGGCACCCGGTGCTTCTGGATTCATATTGACAACAATAGCCTGTGTTTGCTAAGTTCTTACTCTTCTCACTGTGGCCCTACTGGGGGCTTCCCTACCCTCCCAGCTGGCAGATGCAGAAGCCAACTGGGAAAGTGAAGAGGTTCGCCTGGAGTGTGATTTGGAGGGCGTGGGCCTAACACTTGAACCCAGGCAGTGTGATCCCTGAGCTGTGCTCTTATCTACTGTGCCTTAACAGAAGCTGTGTGTGTGTGTGTGTCCATGAGTGTGTGCACGTGCATGGGTGTGTGTGAGCGTATAAAAATGCAAGTGACAGAGAAACCTAAAACAACTAGGTTCAGCATGGCAAAAGTTCATTTCTCTCCCAGGTAACAGGGTCTTGGGTCAGGCAGGTAGTGCAGGCTGGCACAATGGTTCCGGGTCATCAGGGACTCGGGCCCCTTCCTCCATGCTGCCCTGCTATTCTCAGTGTGCTGCCTCATGGTACAAGTGGATGCTGAGCTCCAGCCAACAGGAAGAAGGCAAGCCACCTTCACCGAAGGTGCTTCCCACCTCCACCAGCTACTGTTGAAAGCAGCTTGGGGCCCTGGCCGGTTGGCTCAGTGGTAGAGCGTCGGCCTGGCATACAGGGGTCCCGGGTTCGATTCCCAGCCAGGGCACACAGGAGAAGCACCTATCTGCTTCTCCACCCCTCCCCCTGTCCTTCCTCTCTGTCTCTCTCTTCCCCTCCCGCAGCGAGGCTCCATTGGAGCAAAGATGGCCCAGGCGCTGGGGATGGCTCCTTGGCCTCTGCCCCAGGCGCTAGAGTGGCTCTGGTCGCGACAGAGCGACGCCCCGGAGGGGCAGAGCATCGCCCCCTGGTGGGCGTGCCGGGTGGATCCCGGTCGGGCGCATGCGGGAGTCTGTCTGACTGTCTCTCCCATTTCCAGCTTTGGAAAAATACAAAAAAAAAAAAAAAGAAAGAAAGAAAGCAGCTTGGTGCAGTCAAGAAGGCTAAGTGTGCAGCAGACAGCACAGCTCAGCCAGGGCAGATACTGGTAACACAGGGACCACGCCACCCCCTGGCCCAGGCGGGGCTGGGCTCTCCTGCCCTGCACCTCTTCTCAGGGACCCACAGGCCTGTTCCCAGCCCCTCTTGGCATGCTACCCCCCTCCTTGCCCCCGCTGTCCTCAATGTACGCCCACCAAGCATGAGCTGCTGTCTGGAAAGTCCCACCTCAGCCCCCCCTCCTGTCTCCCCATTTCTTCTCCTCTCCCAGCCCTCCTTTATTCTCTGCACCCCAACCCCACCCCAGCCCCTGCAGCCTCCCTCTCAAAGCCTCCCCTGAGGTGGGTTGGGAAGCAGACACGGGTATGGCGGCAGGAAGCTGGGGAGAGAGCGGGGTGGGGTCCCAGGCGTGTAGTGAGTGGCTGAGGCCCATGTGCTGATCACCCATCGGGCACAGACAGTGGGAGAGGAGGGAAGGATACCAGGCAGGGAAACTGAGGAAGTGCAGACAGGCTGGGAGGAGCCGGGGCTGGTGCCTCACATTTATTCTCCAAAGCTGGCGGGGTGGGTGGGGGCGGCAGGAAAGGATGGCAGGGCACAAGGTGCCGGCCC
Source organism: Saccopteryx leptura (assembly GCF_036850995.1). Classification (NCBI taxonomy): domain Eukaryota; kingdom Metazoa; phylum Chordata; class Mammalia; order Chiroptera; family Emballonuridae; genus Saccopteryx; species Saccopteryx leptura. The sequence continues at coordinate 371,303,311 of NC_089505.1, read as the reverse complement.
TGGACGGGGTGCCAGGGAAGAGCAGGGCTGGAGTGAAGAGGGGCCAGCCCCCCTCAGCACCCTATTGCCCCGAGGCTGGGGAGGAGGCTGAGCAGGAGGGTGGTGAGCACAGTCTCAGGGCCACCCTGGGGGCCTCCTGCCCTGCTGCCCTGGGGGCCTCTTGCTCCACCACCCAGCTGGCCTTGCCAGGGTGGGATGTTGCAGAGGCTGGTCTGGCAGCAGGTCATGGTCACCTGGGTCCCTCCTACATTCCTGGTGACAGGTTCACATGTATCCGCACACCACACCGCGAAGGTGGTCAGAGGACCCGACTCTGGGGGGAGGTGGTGGAGAAAGGGTGAATCACGCTGGACGTCAGGGACAGGACGAGGCCCCTCGAGGGCCGTGTGCCTGACAGGCGCCAGTGTGGCCACTCACCAGTCTCCCCTTGAGAGATGATGGTCTTGCAGAATGAGTGGCCGAGGGGGCATCTCTGCGTCCTGTTGCAGCGCTCCCCCTTGTGCAGGCTCTGGCAGGAATAGCACTGCAGCCCTGGGAAGGGTCCCCAAGCCCACAGCTCGCCAGTCCAGCCTCTTCCCCTCCAGGCCTCCTCCCAGTTCCCATCCCCTTCCCGTCCCCAGCTGGTCCCCCGCAGAGCGAGCCCTGGGAGCCTCCCTGCCGCCCTCCTGATGACTGACCAGCAGCGCCCACACTGGCCAAGGCCTGGGCTGGAAGAGCCCACCGGGAAGCAAAGAGGGTGGTGCTGGGTGTAGGGATGGACATGCTGGGGGGGATGTGGAGGGACGGGGCACACAGGGCTGTAGGGGCAGGGGTGGGCTGGGTGCTAGAGATGTCCTCGGCTTTCACACTGCACATGGGAGCAGTGGACCCCAGCCATCTGGGGTTGTGTGTCAGGATGAAGGGTGTGTGGGGGTATTGCTGACTGTGTGCTCTGTTCTAAGCCTTGGTCTGGCTCCCTGCCTCCTGCAGGAGCCTGTCCAAGCCCTCGCCTCAGGGTCGTCCCACCTTCCCCTCCCTGTCCTGCCCTCCTGGGGCCAGACTGCTCATGTCTTTCTGGTCAGAATCAACACCCAGGGCCTGTGCATCCACTGGCCTCTCCATCCTGGGGCTCCGTTGCTCCCATCTCTGCTTGGTGAACTCGGGCTCAACCTCTCTGCTCCAGCACCACCGCCCTCCTCACTTGGGCTCCTCTAGCCTCCCTACTCTGGGTGGCAGTTGAGGGTGACAGGAGGGGTGAGGGGCATGCTGAGTGCCAGGCCCCCTCCTGCCCCCTCCCCCAGCCTGCTAGAAGGCAGGCTCACGGGTGGCCTGCACCTGTCTGTCCATCCGCGTCCCGCCAGCAGCCCCACCCAGCCTGGCACTCAGGAGCACCCACAACAAATGCTGGAAGAGCAAAGTGGGCGCCTGCAGCCGGGGTCAGGTGGACGGGTACCTCTGTCCCTGCTGCCCGCCGTCATGCCGGCCTCCTCGTCCTCGTCCTCCTCCTCCTCCTCGTCTTCCTTGTCGTACTCGTCGTCGTCCTCCTCTTCCTCCTCCAGCCCCAAGTCATTGTCATTGTCCTGGTTGTCCTGCACCTGCCCTCTCCCTGGCCACGCAGGGACGCCTGTAAACCTCCACTCCTCGGGTACAGAGGACACACGCTCGGAGCCCGGTGCCAAGCCCCCCACCCCTAGATCTACCCTTTCCCCAGCCCTCCCCCCTCCCCCCACCCGCCGTGGAAGCTGGTGAGGTCCCTGGGTGTCCATCTGCCCCGGCCTTCTCACCCGAGTGTGGCCGGGCACTGTCCTCACAGCGTCCGTTGCTGTGGCTGGCCCTTTACGGCAGCTGCCCTGCCCCCCACCCACAGAGTGGCCTGCCCATTGTACAGAAAAGGAAACTGAGGCTGGGAGAGAAGAGGGAACCCCGAAGCTTGCGTTTCAGAAAGACAGTCGGCCTGAGAGGAGGGGAACCCACGCCCCTCAAGGACTAGCTGGGGCTGAGGCCGTGGAGACTTGGAGACCTGTGGGAGCCCAGGACAGCCCCTGTCCATCTCCCTCTGGCCTCAGAGTCCAGCTTAACCCCCTCTCTTCCCAAGCCATGTTTTGTCCTCAGACTGGGGGTGCCTGGGGCCCGACTATGTGGTCGCCCCATTGCTGCAGGGTTGCCCCTTGCCCTGGGTACCTGGCTGCCTGCACAACAGCAGGGCGAGCAGGAGAGCCATGAGCGTCTTCATCCTGCAGGGGCCGTGGGTCTGCGCTCTGTCCTGCTGGGTCCCTGGATCTGTGGGAAGTGTGACAAAGAGCATGGCTGGGTACTTCCTGGAAGCCCCTGGGCCCTGCCTCCTCCCCAGCTCCAGCCTCAAACAATTGGACAGTTTCCCTCCTGGACTTCAGGGACCGGGGACGGGAAGTCACTGCGATTCGCTTAGGGAGTCCTGTCCACCTGTGCTGCTCTGCCCTGGTCTGACTCATTGGCCTCCATACCCCAGCTCTGCAGGGTGGCCTGTGAGCCTGGCTCAGGGCTGGGTCAGCCCCTGACAACACTGTCCTGTGTCTGGACGCCGCAGGACGTGGGTCCAGGCCCTGCAGCCACAGGAACTTGGTATCATGGGCCCTCCAGCCGCAGAACACTGACAAGACACCCTCAGCCCCGAGTCAGCTCACTGACATTTCATGGTCTCTTTGAGAGTATTTTAAATAAAAACACAATAAACGTCCTTCCAACTACCCTCACTATGCCCTCCTCACGCCCTCACCACGAGCTCACCCTGCTCAGCTGTTACCTCCTTGGGGATGGCCTTCCCACTGCTGCCCACCCCAGACCCTACCCTTCCCTGACCTGCCCAGGGGGGTCTCTCACTGCTCGGTGGTCCAGGGTGAACCTGTCGCCCCCTGCTCACCCATGACCCTCAGTACAATGGGAGAGGCCTGACTGCCGCCTGCTTCCACTTCCCGGTTCACCCCCCCCCCCCGTTTTCTTTTAACGGCAGGGGAACAAACAAGTTCTCCATTTTATAAAGTTTATTCTTACCGACTTTTAGAGAGAGGAAGGGAGAGAGCGAGTGAGAGAGAGAGAGACAGGAACATCAATTTGTTCCTGTATGTGCCCTGACTGGGGATTGAACTGGCAACCTCTGTGCTTTTGGATGATGCTCTAGCGTTAGCCAACCGAGCTATCCGGCCAGGGCATTTCTGCCCAATCTTTAAAAATTGTGATAAAATGTACATAATATACAGTTTGCCATCTTAACCACTTTTTTCTGTGTCCAGTTCAGTGGCCCGACGCACAGTCACACTGTTGCCTGACCGTCACCACCGTCCTCTCCGGGGCTTTGCCATCTCTGCCCCAGCTGGACACCGATTCCCCAGCCCCCCGGTGACCACTGCTCCACCTTCTGTCTCTGAATCTGGCTGCTCGAGGGGCCTTACACAAGTGGAGTCGCGCAGGATCACCCTTTCAGGGATGGGCGTATTGCACCGAGGGTCTCCTTGAGGCTTATCCATGCTGTAGCAGGTGTCAGGGTTTCCCCCCTGCTTAAGGCCCAATAATAATAAGTCGTGGTACGGCTGGACCTCATTGTCCACTCATCCATCTGTTGGTGGGCACTGGGGTTGCTTCCACCCTCTTGGCTGTTGTGAACATGGGTGTGTGACATCTCTTCAAGTCCCTGCTCTGGTCCTGTTGGGCGTGGACCCAGAAGTGGACTTGCTGGATTGCAGGGCAAGTCCATTTTTAGGTTTTGGACCGGGTCCTCTCCTTCTGCACGTAAACCCAGTTGAGTCTCTCACATTAAAATAATAATAATAATAAACTCTTGAAAAGCCCCCTCTTTCTTTAATTTTCTACCCAAACTCCCTCCCCATCTTCCTGGTGGCAACATCTCCCGTGCCAGGCTGAGCTGATTCCCGGGTGCTCCATCTTCTCTGCCACCCCAATCCCGGGCTTTCCATGCAGGAAGGCAGGTCAGAGCACCCAGAGGCCGGCTGGGGCTCCACATCCTCCCCACCCACTAACCCTACCCCACTGAGGGGCGGTGGGCCAGCCCCCTCCCCCCAGCTGTCTGGAGCTCCAGCTGCTGCGCAAGAAGGGCATGTCATGTGTGTCCTTTACTTTATCTCATTAGATATCAATCTCCCTGACTGACGTTAAAATAACTCAAACCGACTATGCAGGGATTCTGTGCAGCCATGGAGAGGAAGGAAGAAGCTCATGTCCTGAGCCAGAAAAATATTTCGTGGATGAAGCCAGGGCCGGGGCGTGCACACACGTGCTGCTTTCTATGTGAAAAGGGAGGAAATGGGCTCCGTGTTCCGTTCTGGAGACTGCGCTCTGTGCACCATTCAGGGCTGCAGCCGCAGGCCTCCTGGCTGCCCACTGGGCCCCTTCTTCAGAGCTGGCAGGATATTTGGGCTATCCCCAGACACTCCGGGCCACACTCACCTCTGCTCTCTTGTGTGACAGGCAGCATGGGCGGGCTGCCAGGGAGCTGGCCACTGGGCAGCACCTTGCAAGTTTCAACCCAGGGGCTGAGGTCTTGGCCTTGGTCCAAAGGCTGCAGCCCTGTGGCTGGTGAGGGTCCAGACCAGACTCGACCTCCGGCCCCTACAAGTCCTGTCCTCTGAGCTAGACAGACCCTTCCGCTGACACCCAAAGGCCTGTTCTCCTCTTCTCCTGCTCGGCCTGGTCCTCCTGTGCCTCATGGCCTGACCCCCAGCTTGTGGGTCCCCACACTGAGCTGGGGAGAACTGCGGACCTCCTGTGTCTCCAAGCAGGCTGGAACTGCCTGGGGGCAGCCTTCCTTGACCGTGTCTGTGTCCCCACTGGCCACTGGGTCTGGCCCCAGTGGAACTTGTGGGTGCGGGAGAGAATGCAGCTTCAGGGTGACCACACCCAGGGCGTCAGGGAATCAAGGCAGAAAACACAGAGGTGCGGAGCTGGGCTAACGCAGGGCACGTACGGAGGGGCGGCGGTGGCTGCTTGCTGGGTGAAAGCATGTCTGAAGTTCTAGGGTGTTAGAGCTGGTGGACGTCACATGTGGGATCATGCCAGCCCCCCTTTTATGGAGAGAGACTCAGTGTCCAGGAGAGGTGTACCCAGCTCAGAGCTGCCCTTCTCCCAGATGCCCAGGCTAGTGTTGATTTTTTTTCTCCAGTTTTTCAATTAAAAAAAAAAAGAGACGATTTTAGAGAAAAATTAAGAGGAAGATACAGATATTTCCTATATACACCCCCCATGAAGAGCTCATTCCTGATTGACATCCCTGCGGGAGTGGAACCTTTGTTACAACTGATGAGCCCACACTGACACATTGTGGCTACCCCAAGCCCGCAGTGTGCATCGGGGGCACTCTTGGTGTGTACATAGTATGGGTTTGGAGAAATGTGCAATGCCACGTGTGCATTATCCCAGTATCATACAGAGTGTTTTCGTTGCCCTGAAAGTCCTCTGTGCTCACCTGTCCATCCTCCCCAGCCGCTGGCCACTGCTGCTGCTACTGCTGTGTCTGGAGTGTTGCCGTATCTGGGAAGTCGTGTAATTGGAATCATATAGTATGTTTCCTCTTCAGACTGGCTTCTCTACTTGGTAATAGGCATTTAAGTTTCCTCCAAGCCACACGGCTTGATAGCTCTCTCTCTCTCTCTTTTTTTTTTTTTTTTTTTGTATTTTTCTGAAGCTGGAAACGGGGAGAGACAGTCAGACAGACTCCCGCATGCGCCCGACCGGGATCCACCCGGCACGCCCACCAGGGGTGACGCTCTGCCCACCAGGGGGCGATGCTCTGCCCCTCCGGGGCTTCGCTCTGCCGCGACCAGAGCCACTCTAGCGCCTGGGGCAGAGGCCAAGGAGCCATCCCCAGCGCCCGGGCCATCTTTGCTCCAATGGAGCCTTGGCTGCGGGAGGGGAAGAGAGAGACAGAGAGGAAGGAGGGGGGTGGGGGGTGGAGAAGCAAATGGGCGCTTCTCCTATGTGCTCTGGCCGGGAATTGAACCCGGGTCCCCCGCACACCAGGCCGACGCTCTACTGCTGAGCCAGCGGCCAGGGCCTTCTCTCTTTTTTTTATAGCACTGAATCATATTCCATTGTCTGGATGGACCACAGCTTATGTTTCTCCCTCACCTGCTGAAGGACATCTTGGTTGTTTCCAGTGTTGACGATTACGAATAAAACTGCTCTGAACATCCGTGTGCAGGTTGCTGTGTGGGCATCAGTTTTCGTCTCCTTTGGGTAAACGCCAGCACTGAAGTTGTCTCTCAAACGCCCATCCTCCTCCTCCTTTTGGTGACCCACCCCCGGGGATGTCGGCTTTGGGAAGGGGGAGGTCTGAGACCAGGGCTGGCACCTCCCTATCTCACCTACAGGTTTAATGGGCTCCTAACACTCCCGGGGCCAGTGGTGTGCAGAGCCCTATGGTGAGGGCTTCCGGGATCTTTGGGAAGTGCCTTCCATCGTGGAAAGAGAAGCCTAACTCTGCCACCTGAGTTCTGGGCAGCCAGGAGCCAGGTGGCAGCTCCTTAAGAAGCTAGGTTTGGGATGAAGTTGATAGGACTGAAAACAGAGAAGAGAGATGGAAAGAAATGGGTCCTTGATACCAATACTGAGTAGCTGACCCAAACTCACCCCAAGTCCAATCTCCCAGGACCTCCAGTTCCTTCAGTCAATCAAGGGGCCCACTGTAAGGTGCAAAGAGCCAGCTTCCAGCTTCCACCACGCTCTCTATCATAAATGTTTTCTATTTCACTAATTGCTGCAATTGCCTTTATTTCCTTCCTTCTTTCTTTAGATTCATACTTCTCTCTCTAACTTCGTGTGATGGATGCGTAGCTAAGGAACTTTCAGCCACCTCTTCTAATGTCTGCATTTAAAGATGGCAGCTCCCTGCAGAACGGAATTTCTTGTGGTGAAGTGACCTTCTTTATCTGAGTAATCATTTTTGCCCCCAAGCACACACTTGGCTTTCTTTCCAGGACAGTTTGTCTTTCCAGGAAGACCTGTCATCCTTTTGCAGGTAATACAGTTGCTGATAAAATTGTTAAAATATTTGTTATGTGCTGCCATTGTTTGCTCTGAGGAGACACCCTTCCTGCCCACTACCTTAAACCCCCAAAAGGCAGAGGGTCGGCAGGTGCCCTGCAGCCCTCCCACAGGCGGTGGCCGGCTTATTTCTCCCGGGAGTCTAGCAGTCTCTTTAGGCCCTCTTCTCACTTGTTCCGTCCTTGGGTGACAGCCTGGGCCGTGTGATGTTTACTCATCTGCCACCAGCTCCGCTCCAGGTCACCATGTCCCTGCTGTCCTGGTCACTCCCCTTGGCTAGGAACATGAGTCCAGTGGGTTCAAGGTGTTCCACTCTGCTCCCCAGCCATGGTGGGCTCTAGGGTCCTTGACCTCCTCACTTCCAAGGCCCTTTCCCTCTGCTCCACCTCGCCAGCCCCTCCAGTGGTCACACCAGCACAGCCCCTCTTGGCCACCCGCCTCTCTGCCTCCAAACCTCAGTCCTCAGGGGTGAAGTTGGGAGGTGGATGACAGGAACCCTGTAAGATGCTTCTGTGTTTCCTAAGAGTTAGAAGGAGGGGGAGGGGAGGTCCCTGCTGTCCACCCTCCTACCTGCCATCAGGGATCTCAGGAGACACCTCGTCCAGTGTCCCTCACTGCCCATCCCCTCCCACCTCAGCCCTTCTTTTCCTGGTGAACAATACTCTCAACCCCACTCCACCCTTCTCTACAGCTCCCGGAAAATTGCAGACCTTGCTAACTGGCTTCAAGCCTCCAAGGGTCAAAGGCAGAGGGTCGAAGGTCAAAGGCAGAGGGTCAAAGTTCGAAGGCAGAGGGTCGGTAGATGCCCTGCAGCCCTCCCGCAGGCTGTGGCCGGCTTATTTCTCCCTGTAGTCTAGCAGTCTCTTTAGGCCCTCTTCTCACTTGTTCCGTCCTTGGGTGACAGCCTGGACCGTATGAGGAGATGCCCTTCCACCAGCACTGACCACGACCCTGCCTGCCCCTCCCTGGTGTGCCCGTTATCATGAAGAAGGTTCCTCTGCTCCCAGCAGACACCAGTCTGTTCCTCCTCACCTTTCTTCCCCAGAATTCTCTACCTTGGGTGACTTCTGCTCCCTGGCATCACACACCCTTCTCTGCAGCGCCCTGCAAGCCGGCCAGCATCTGGGGCTCCTCCCACCCACGTCCCACTTCCCGTCCCAGGGGTTGCAACAAATCATAAACTTGGTGGCTGAAAGCAACAAAAAAGCTCTCTGGGAGAGCCCTTCCTGCCCTTCGTGGTGCAGGAGACTGTCCTCGGCTGCGGCCACACATCGCCAGTCTCGTCTGCACATGCCGCGCCCTGTGTCTGAGCCACGGGGCTGCCTGTCTTTTCTCTTATAAGGACACTGGGGTGGCTTCATCTCCACATCCTTACCTTAATGACTAAGGCTTAATCCATTCACCTTAATCCTTACCTTAACCCTTTCCTCAAATAAGGTCACAACCACAGGTCTGGGTAGTAGGGTACGAACACCTCTTTGGGGGCCACCATTCAGCCCAGAACTCATCCTGTCCCCCTACTATCCTGGGGGCCCCTGGAGGTCAGGGGTGCTCTCCATCTCAGAGGGCAGCGGCCCCTCGGGAAATGCACTGTGGGAACAACGGGGTGTTGCTGTTGACCCTTGGCTGGCCCTCTCAGTATGCCAGGCAGTCGGTCTTTTGGGAAACAACCCTCCTTATAACGGTCAGCAGCTGCATCCACAATCTTGAAGGCATAGAGGGATTCTGATAGTGTCACCACAAAAATACTAGGGAGGGAGCTCAACTGTCCATCTCTCCATGACCCCAACCTAGCCCTTTTCCCCACCAGGGCCTGATTCAGAGGGCTGTGCACAAGATCAGACATGGGCCATGGCTAGAGGGTCGCCCAGGGGCACTTGCCGGGATCACCTAACAGGACAAGATCCATCCGCCCCCTCGCCAGGATCTGGGCATATGGGCAAGGTCAGGCTGGGCAGAGGGAGGTCAAAGGCCAGGAGCTGTTCAGACCGAAGGGGCCAGGGCCAGTCACTTGTTCTGCTCTTATCCCCTTAAAGAGAGCCCTTTCTCTTCTTAATCATGCAGGATTGTTATTCTTGTTTGCAAAATCCTGATAGGATGAAACTGACCCATAAACATTGGGAAGAAGGCAGAGTAGCTTGGAAACAGGATTGGAATCTCTGTTTCCCCGGCAACCAAGCCTCGCGTAGGAGAGCTCAGGTCTCTGCTCCATGGGGAGCAGGCCCAGAGCTGCGTTTCCCAGGGCCTGGCTTCACCGTCTTAAACATGACTCTTTGGATATCTGTCCTCTGCTTCCACTGCCCCAATCATTCTCAACCAGGCCCCACACACCTGTCTTGTTTTTTGCTGCATAACAAATTACCCCCCCAAATTTAAGGGCTTAAAACAGCAGCATTTATTGCCTCACAGTGTCTTGAACAAAGTAAAGAGAACTTGGGAATGGTTTCAAGGTCAGAGATCAGTGATGTCTGCAGAAATGGGAATAAGAAGTGTTGTGGCCACAGACAGACATCACACACACACACACACACACACACACACACACACACATTTATTTTAAAGAATTGGCTCACGTGGATACAAAGGTTAGCAAACTCAAAATCTGCAGGGTAGGTCAGCAGGTAGGAGAGTCAAGAGGAGCCAATAATTCAGTTCAAGTTCGAAGGTCATTTGCTGGCAGCATTCCCTCTTGCTCAGGGAAAGTCAGTCTTTTGGTCTTTTGTTCCATGGCTATATAGTCACCCAGCTCGCGAGCCACATGTGGCTCTTTGGCCCCTGGAGTGTGGCCTTTCCACAAAATTCAGGCCTTCAGCTGATTGGCTGAAGCCCACCCGTACCATGGAGGTCAATCTGCTTCACTCAGAGTCCACTGACGTCAATGTCGATCTCCGTTATTTTCTTTCAAGCACTTTAAAGATACTATTTCACCATCCTTTGGCTTTCACTGTCGCTGTGAGATTCTGCTCTCAGCCCCGCTGCTGTTCCTTGAGTTGATCTCCCTTCCTTTCTGGCTGATTTAAACTTTTTAAAAAATCTCTGGTGATTTGCAGTTTCATTAATTTTGCACCTAAGTGTGAATTTTCTTTTTGTTTATTTTATTGAGTATACATTGTGCTACTCTGTAAATACTTATCTTTCATCAGTTCTGGAATATTCTCAGGAAAAAATCTCTTCAAATATTAACTCTCTGTCCTTTGGGGCTTTATCCAGACTTATATTAGCTTTTGGCACACTCTCTTTTGTGTTTTAACTTCTTTTTTCTTTTTCTTTTTTTAAGTGAGAAGAAGGGAGCTAGAGAGACAGACTCTTGCATGTGCCCCAACTGGGATCCACTGGGCAACCCCGTCTGGGGCTCATGCTTGAATCAACGGAGCTATTCTCAGTGTCTGAGAGGGAGAGAAGGAAAGATGGAGGGGAAGAGAAGCAGATGGTCACTTCTCATGTGTGCCCTGAATGGGAATTGAACCTGGAAATCTGCATGCCAGGCTGACCCTCTATCCACGGAGCCAACTGGCCAGGGCTTTTAACTTCTTTTTTCTATTTTTATCTCTTTATCCCTTGTGCTACATTTTTTTTAAGAGAGGAAGAGAGATAAAGAAGCATCATTTGTTGTTCCTCTTAGCTGTGCACACCATTGATTGCTTCTCATATGTGCCCTGACAGGGCTGGTGATCTCAGGGTTGAACCAGCACCCTTGGGAGTGAGCTGGCACTTTTGGGATTGAACTGACACTCCAGGATTGAGCCAGTGACCCCGGAATTGAACTGGTGACCTTGGCATTCTGGGATGACACTTTACCCACTGCACCACCAGCCACGGTCCTTGTGCTACATTATTGATAATGTCTTTAATATTCTCGTTCACAAATTCCTTCTTCAGCTGTATCTAATTTGATGCCTAACACATTTGCTAAGTTTTTTTTTTACAGCTGCTTTATTAAAGTATAATCCATGTACTGTAAAATTCACACTTTTAAAGTATACAACTCAGTGGTTTTTAGTCTGTGCACAGACTTATGCAACCATCATCACTATTTTTAGAATATTCTTATCGCTTGAAAGGTATCCCCTTGACCCCTGGTCAGCAAACTGCAGCTAGCGAACCACATGCGGCTCTTTGGCCCCTGGAGTGTGGCCTTTCCACAAAATACCACGTGCAGGCGCTACCTCGATAAGGAATGTACCTATCTATATAGTTTAAGTTTAAAAACTTTGGCTCTCAAAAGAAATTTCAATCGTTGTACTGTTGATATTTGGCTCTGCTGACTGATGAGTTTGCCGACCATTGACCACTAGCAGAACTACCCATTCTTTTTCCCTCTCAGTCCCAGGCAGCTACTAGTTTACTTTCTGTCTCTTTTAGATGTTTCTATTCTGGACATTTCATATAAAAGAAGCCATACAATATCTTCTTCTTCTTTTTTTTTCTTTTTAAAAGATTTTATTTATTGATTTTACAGAGAGGGGAGGCAGGGAAGTGAGAAGTATCAACTCATAATTGTTTCACTTTAGTTGTTCATTGCTTGCTTGTTGTATGTGCCTTGACTGGGCAAGCCTAAGGTTGGTTTTTGTTTTGTTGTGTTTTGTTTTTACAGAGTCAGAGAGAGGGATAGACAGGGACAGACAGACAGGAACGCAGAGAGATGAGAAGCATCAATCATCAGTTTTTCATTGCGACACCTTAGTTGTTCACTGATTGCTTTCTCATATGTGCCTTGACCGTGGGCCTTCAGTGGACTGAGTAACCCCTTGCTGGAGCCAGCGACCTTTGGATCCAAGCTGGTGAGCTTTTGCTCAAACCAGATGAGCCCCCGCTCAAGCTGGCGACCTTGGGGTCTCAAACCTGGGTCCTTGGCATCCCAGTCTGATGCTCTATTCACTGGGCCATAGCCTGGTCAGGCAAGCCTAGGGTTTCAACCAGTGACCTCAGCGTTCCAGGTTGATGCTCTAATCATTGCACCACCACAGGCCAGGCAACATATGCTTCTTCTTCTGTTTTTATTTATTTTTAAGAGTTTTTTATTTAGAAATTAAATTTAACCTGACCCAGGCGGTGGTGCAGTTGATAGAGCGTTGGACTGGGATGCAGAGGACCCAGGTTTGAAACCCCAAGGTCGCTGGCTTGAGTGCAAGCTCATCTGGTTTGAGTGCAGGCTCATCACCTTGAGTGTGGGGTTGCTGGCTTGAGTGTGTGATCATAGACATGACCCCATGGTTGCTGGCTTGAGCCCAAGGTCACTGGCTTGAGCAAGGGGTCACTTGTTCTGCTGAAGCCCCTTGGTAAGGCACATTTGAGAAAGCAGTCAATGAACAACTAAGGTGCTGCAATGAAGAATTGATGCTTCTCATATCTCTTCCTTCCTGTCCCTATCTGTCCCTCTCTCTGTTTCTCTGTCACAAAAAACAACAACAAAAAATTAAATTTAATGGGATGACATTAATCAATAATAAGAGTACATAGGTTTTAGGTAAAATTTTCTACAGCATTTGCACTGTTGATTGTAAACTTCTATATTAATTTTATTTTCACTTAGCATAATTTTTTCAAGGTTTCTGCTGACCTTTTAATTTTGATGAAAAGTTTTTCATTCTTAGAGGTCCTGTTTTTTTCAGGTAAGTATCGTCAATTTAAAAATATATTTATTTATTTATTTTAGAGAGAGAGAGAGAGAGAGAGAGAAACATCAATCTGTTCCCACATGTGCCCAGACCGGGCACCAAACCCACAATCTTTGTATCTTGGAACAAGTCTCTACCCAACCGAGCTCTCCAGCTAGAGCCATGGTCAGTTTTTATAGTATTTCTTCCTTTATATATCTTAAACCTGTAAAACAAATAGGTTTTAATAGTCTATATCTGATACCTCCAATTTAGAAAGTTAGTGGGGGGTTAAATATCACTCGTCACTGCTTCTGGAGGCTCATTTCCTTAGGATGTTTGCTAGTTTTTTACTTTGGGCTAATATTTGAGTTCTGTGGGCTCTGTGGGAGCCCCAGCCGGGGAGTCAGGGTTGCCTGTCCACCTGGTTCTTTGCCCTCGCTCCTTCCGAACAGCAGGAGAACGGTGAGGGATACAGGTTTTGGAGCCAAGTGCTTATAGGCTCTCCCCTCAGCTGTGGCCCTGGTCACGTGTCATTGTGTGACCTTGGGCAGAGAACTCAACCTCTTCCCTGCTGTGGTTTCCTCATCTACAGCACGGGACTGATGACAATATCAGGAATGTTGTGAGGCTGTGTAGTGAGATCACATCTATCAAGGGTTTAGAACACACAGTACGGGCCTCAATGAACGCTATCATTCACACATCTCACAACGACCTATCAGTGATCATCATTTGTCTAATGTAAGATTCGGGGTGGAGGGGGCAGAAACCCTCTTCTCATCTTGTTGTCCCAGCCCTAGGGCAGCGCTAGGCCAACAGTGGGTACCCCATAAATATTTGCAGGACAAATGAGGGCAGGACAAAAGGAACGACCACACTTTTGCACCAGGGCTGCGGTTTATTCAGCGCCCAACAAAGACACATACCAGGCACAGGGGACGTCAAAAGCTTGGCGGTGGGGGTGGGGGAGGCGAGAGACAAAGGTGCGACAGCAGCAGCCCCCGCGACCGGCGGAGGGCCTTGGTGTCCTCTTGCCCAAGGTGTGGGACTTGCCCTCCAGGTGTGGGTGTGGTTGGAGACGGCAGTCCCCTGGGGCGGCTGTGCTAGTCGGGGTCGCCAGGGTGCTCAGGGCAGAGCAGCCCCGAACAGTCGGAACCTTGGATGGGAATGGGGAGGGGAGGGGACCCAGGGCTGCGAGTCTGTGAACCAGGACCTGCACCATCACCTTCGCCGGCTCCGTCCCTCCCCCTCTGCGTCTGTGTGAGCTTCACTTCCTCAGTAAACGTTCTTGCGAAAAACTGCACGAGGATCTCAGCCAGCAGAGGGGGAGGGGATCCTGCCCGCGCCCGGGTAGGGGGAGGTGGGGACGGTGGAGCGAGCGGGAACTGGACGGGGACGAGCGCGGGGCCCGGGACGGCCCGGGACGGCCGGGGGGAGCGACCCGGCTCGGACCCCGGCGCCGCGGAGGTCCCCGCGCGCCTCCCGCCACCTCCTCCTCCGCGGAGGTCCCCGCGCGCCTCCCGCCACCTCCTCCTCCGCGGAGGTCCCCGCGCGCCTCCCTGCGCGCCCCCGCCCCCCGTGCGGGGTCTGCTTCTGCGGCTGCGTTCCCCGAAAGACGGGACTGCGCCCGCGTTCCGGTCCGCAGGGGGACGGAAGGACACAGCGCCCCGCGCCTCCCGGAGCATCGGAGCGCCGACACCCTCGAGACCTAAGTGAGCCCCCTAAGCCCTGGCCCGCGCTCCACGCTCGGATCCGCGCTGAGCGCTGACGCGAGGGAGGGAGAGGCGAACGCGGAGGGCTCCGCGCGGGGTCCCCGGCACCCCAGCCCAGGGGTGCGGGGCGGAGACGCGGTGTGAGCCCCTCCCTCCAGCAGCAGGGACGGTTCCCCCGCTCCTTGCCCTGCCCTCTCCTTTCCCGACGCACCCACCGCTCCCCAGGGAGAAGACGCGCCGTCCCTCCTCATCCCACAGGTGTCGGGCGCGCGCGGTGGGTGCATCTCGGCCTCGGGCGCGCGCGGTGGGTGCATCTCGGCCTGCCACCCTGCCACCGTGCCGGGAGCGCAGACCTGCTCTAGCTGGAAGGGAGGCTGTGATGGTGGGCGCTCCGGGGGATGGTCTGGGGGTGGGCTTCTTCGAGCTTAGGGACGACCCCTGCCGTGGCTTCCCGGGAGGAGGTTGTATTTGGAGGCCAGAAAAAGAGAGGGTTCTTCGGCCGGGTCAGGAGCTGTGTCTGCTGACCGAGGCTTCTCCCAGCCAGGCCTGAGCCCCAGACGACCCTTGTCCACAGCTCCCGCGCCTTCGCCAGGTCTGCCTGGAACATGCTGCCTGAGATCATGAAGGGCCTCGGTCTGGTGCTGCTGGCGGCTCTGCTGTGCTCTGAGCCTGGTGAGTCCCGGGGCAGCTCTCCCAGGGTGGGCCACGTCCCTGGGAGAGCTGGGCTGTGGGTCACCATCCTCTGGACCACACTCCCTACTGGACTCCTGCGACCCCAGACGCCCTCTCCCTGGCTGGTGCTGCTCCACCTCCAGCCACGTGGGTCCCTCCCTACTCCTGAGGGGACTGAGGGGCTTCCTCGGCTGTTCCTGCACCATGCCCCTGGTTCAATGCAGAGGTTCTGTGCTCCATTAAGAGCCCCAGCAGGCCGCCTGTCAAGTCCAGTTTGGTCCTTGGAAGCTTGGAACAAACGAACGAACTGTGCCTTGGGAGGGGTAGGGGGAGTGTGTGAGGAGGTCAGCGTGTGCAGGGGGGCACCTTAGGTGTGAGGTAGCTGTGTGTGCGGGTATACTCGTGCATGGGGCCAGGGAGGGGGCCTCGGGGCATCCAGAGTCCCAGTTGTGGGATCCTCCCTGTAAACTACTGGGAAGTGACACAGGTTCTTCCTGGTGCCAGTCTGGCCTGGTCACTGCCGGCCAGGGGGTGCCCAGCCTTCCCCAGCCCAATGGTTCTCCCAGCAGAGCCTGCAGCAAGCAGGTGGGGAGGATGCAGGGGCTGGCCTGGCCTGCGCTTCTCCAGTCCTCCTGTGTCTCCGGTCTGTCTAGCTGATGGTCTGTGGTGCCAGGAGTGTACACCGACCAATGACAGCCACTGCACCCCAAAGAAGTGCCTGCCCACCGACACGGTGTGTGCCAGCGTCCGCATCACTGACCCCAACAGCAAGCCGCCAACCGGGGAACAGTTATCCAGCAGCAGTAAGCCAGCACCTGAGCGCGGTAGGGAGTTTTGGGGGGTGGTCTCAACCTCTGTGGCTTGCTATGTGACAGCGAACAGCAGCCTGTCTGGCCCTGGGCCCTCCATGTCATTGGGGACAACGTGGGTGGGCTGGGAGCTTTAGCTCTGCTGTTCTGGGGTTCTGAACCAGGGCCTGGGCTGGATCCCAGGGCGGGGCGGGGCGCAAGGCAGAGAGGGCCTACCTGGGGCTCCAATTTCAGGCTCCCTTCCTCTTCTCCAGACAGGAAGGACCATTCCGTGAATAGGATGTGTGCCTCATCCTGTGACTTCATTAAGCGGCATTTTTTCTCAGATTACCTGATGGGCTTCATTAATTCTGGGATCTTAAAAATAGACGTGGAGTGCTGTGACAAAGATTTGTGCAACGGGGTGTCCAGGGCGGGAGGCAGCCCCTGGACCCTGGCTGGGGGGCTCCTGCTCAGCCTGGGGCCCATCCTCCTCCGGGCTGGGCCCTGAGGTCTTCTCCTTCCTGAAGGGTTTCTGACCTTGTCCCTGGGGCCTGTGGCTGCCCCTTCCTCAGCCTGGCTTGGCTGGGGCTAGGGCAGACTTGGTCTGGCTCCATGGTCTGTGGTCCTCATCCCTCCCTGTCTCTCCACCAGTTTCCAATTTCAGCCAGCAGGACAACTCCAGGACACAGGCATTGGCATCGGCGTTGCCGGGTGGGTGGGGTGAAGGCCAGGGCTGGGACCTCCAGGTCTTTAAGGGAAGCTGAGCGGAACCGAGCCAGTCCCAACCCGGCAGCCTAGCTGTGAGGGCATCTTCTAGAGAAATACAGTCACTTCTGAGTCTAGAGACCTGGGTCTGAGCCTGGGTGTGGGTGTGTGTTGTGGGGGAGGGCTCCCGGCAGAGCTGGGAGTGAGGGGCTGAGGAAGAGCAGGCAGGCCTGGGGGCTCCGGACGCTGTGGGTGCTGGGCTGCCTGGGGGACCTCGGGCCTGGTGAGGCTTGGGAGCAATGGGGTGGGGGTGGATTAGAGTTGAGATGAACAAGGTTACTGGGTGGGCCTGAGGGTGAGACCCTATAATCATTTGTGTTCACTGCAGACACCAGCCACACACGGGTGCACACAGACTCACACCAGCACACGCAAATGCAGTGGCGTGCACACACACAGCCTGCTGTGCCCACAGAGCGGGGCACCTTCATCCACACCCACGCTGGTATTCACATGCTCACTACCTTAGGCGTGCACACACCCGGACTGGAGCTCTGCCTCTTAACCAGACAACCCCCTGCTCCATCCCTGAGGTGGGCACCACCATGGGCAGGGTCCTGAGGGCCAGCTTTCTGAGCAGGGGCTGTGGAGGATGGCACGGATGGGCTGAGGCACTTTGGGGTGGGAGGAGGCAGGAGAAAACCCCTGAAAGTAAGTCCTGGCCCTTCTTGCTCCAGCCGTGGATCTGGGGTCCCATCCCTGTGCCTGAGTCCAGCCCAACCTCCCTCACCCACTGTCTATGTGGCTCGTCCTGTGGCCCAGGCTTACACACGGTGGCCACTCCAGGTTTACTCTGGGGCCTTTGTCCAGTTCTTCCTTGTCCCTGTGTGGCTGACCCGGGCTCCTTGGAAAAGACGATGGTTCCATTAAGAACTGGCCTTGACCTCCTTCCCAGACTCTTCTGATGAGTCATGGAGAGGGATCTGGGGGTGCCGGGTAAGTGAGCAGGAGAGGAGAGCAGGGTCACTGGAGACTGGTGTCAGCCCTGCTGGTGGAGACGGCCGAGACACGTGGCTGAAGGTGGTCTGCCCTTTGTTTGAAGTCTGTCCTGCTGCTCTGTGATGTGCCCCGTCCCGCCCCTACGTGAACTTCAGTAAAGTGTGCTACCCACGGCTTGTGTCTGGTACTTTGGGACCGTAGGGTGGCGCTACTACCACAGTGGTGACCTAGGACAACTTGCTTAGGGGACACATGAGGAGAAGCTGGAGGGTTTGGGGATGCTGGAAGCTGGCACCTGTGATGGGGGGCAGGGAGCCAGGAGGTCCTGGGAAGATACCAACTGGCCACCCCCTGGGATGGGGTTCAGACCAACTTTCATGCCAATCTTTGCATGCTGAATTTACTATTTGAGGAAGGTATTTAAAACAGAAAGAAAAAAGAGGGAAGCTCTCCTAGCTCTTTTAAGAATGAAATAGGATTAGAAGTGAACAGGGCTTGGGGCAGGGGTGGGGGTGCAGCACAGCGTCCAGAGCCCAGACGCCGTATCTCAGCTCCCACTTTCAAGCTGTTGGGTTTGAGAGCTCCAGCTCTCAAAGCATTGGAGTGTTGTTCTCATCCTCCCAATTGTGGTTTAGGGTTGCACTCCACAGCCTGGGGGAGAGGTTCAGTTCAGCAGGCATGTGGCTGTGCCGATAGATCGTGTGCCACCTGACTCTCAGGAGTCCATCAAGGACTTCTTTCCGGGTCAGCACATCTAGATGGACCTTTGGATTTGGGTGTCTGCTGAGTATTTCCACGAATGGATGAACTGGAAATTATTTAACTGCCTGTACCTGGGGGCACAGGGGTCTGCTCTCAGCAACACTGCCGTGACCATCCTTGTCCTCACATCCTTACGGACTCACACGATCATTTCTACTGGATCGATTTCAAGAAGTGGGCGGCTGAGCCAGAAAGGATATCTACCTAAAAACAAAACAGACAACTCTAAAGAGGCTGTGTCGAGTCCCAGCCCCGCCTATCTCTCCCACCCTCACTAGCGGCGGATGTTATTCAATTCTAGGGATGTTTGCCAGTCTGGGAGACAAAAACTCGAATCTTGTTGAATTGCCATTTTAAAAATGATTAGTGAGATGGACCTGTCACATATTTGTCAGCCATTGTGTTTCCTCTGTAACAGGCGGATCACATCCTCAACTCATCCTTCTGTTGTGGCGTTTGTCTTTTCTATTGATTTGTAGACCATTCTGTGTATTAGGAACACAGTCTTTCCCATGGTGTACGTTCTGCAAATATTTCCGTGTGACTTTGTTTTGGTGTCTTCACTGTGTATATATATATATATGTTTATATGCATATTCTTAGGTTCCACGTGGTCGAATCTAATTGTTCTTTTGTGGTTTCTGGGTTTCAAATCTTAGAAGAAACACCTCTGCCTTTATTTTATGGAAAACAGTCCTCTATATTTTCTTGTAACATTGTTACAAATGTGGTGACTATGTTCAGATATCCTATCCACCTGGAGTTTTATTACGTGGCAAAAGGCAAGGACTTCTTCCAAAGAAATGGCCAATTTTTCTCAATGCCATTTATTCAGTAAGTAGTCCTTCCCCCGTTGATTTAAAGTGCCACCTTGACAATAGAATGTGTTACCTTGCATGTCTCTGACCCGCAACTTGTCAGAATCCCGCCAGACTCTTTGCCCCGGGCCCTGCCATGCCGGTTCGTTTCTGGCTGATTCACAGCACGTGTTTCTGGCTGATTCACAGCACGTGTTTCTGGCTGATTCACAGCACGTGTTTCTGGCTGATTCACAGCACGTCCAACAACTGGTAGGCAGCTGCCGCTCCTGGCTTTTGTTTTCAGAAGATTGTTGTTCCACCTGACAGTTTATTCTTTATTTATTTATTTATTCATTCATTCATTTTAGAGAGGAGAGAGAGTTAGAGTAAGAGAGAGAGAGAGAAAGGGGGGAGGAGCAGGAAGAATCAATTCCCCTATGTGCCTTGACCAGGCAAGCCCAGGGTTTTGAACCGGTGACCTCAGCATTCCAGGTCAACGTTTTATCCACTGCGCCACCACAGGTCAGGCCTGACAGTTTATTCTCACAGACGAATCTTTGAATCCATCTGTCCAGTTCCAGAGTCATGCTCTCGGGATTTTGATTGGAATTTCACTCATTTGGGTATGAGATTGAGACGGGATGGTGCCCTGTCTGTTGTACGTCTCCCGCTTAGGGACCCGATGCAGCTCATCGTTTATGGAGCCTCCTAACAATCTCCCTCTGGACACTATCGTTTCCTTTGTGCACACCTTGAGTCTTCGTTGATATGCTTATTGCCGACCGTTTATTCTTTGTGGTGTCTGTCATAAGCGGGACTCCTCCTTTCCTTTAAATCGAATTGTCATTTTTGGTGTGGTGAGTTGATGTTTTTTATTTTCTTTGTGGTGATGTTTCCAGCCATACTCTCCCCTCCTCCCAGGTCCCATTTAAGTGGGATGACTAGGGCCTGACCAGGCGGTGGCGCAGTGGATAGAGCGTCGGACTGGGATGCAGAGGACCCAGGTTCAAGACCCCGAAGTTGCCAGCTTGAGCACGGGCTCATCTGGTTTGAGCAAAAGCCCACCAGCTTAAACCCAAGGTCGCTGGCTCCAGCAAGGGGTTACTTGGTCTGCTGAAGGCCCATGGTCAAGGCACATATGAGAAAGCAATCAATGAACAACTAAGGTGTTGCAACACGCAATGAAAAACTAATGATTGATGCTTCTCATCTCTCTCCGTTCCGGTCTGTCTGTCCCTGTCTATCCCTCTCTCTGACCCACTCTCTGTCTCTGTAATAAATAAATAAATAAATAAATAAATAAATTTAAGTGGGATGACTAGGGAGGGATTGAGAGGTGGACAAGGCCGACAACTGATGGAGCCTTCGATTGCTGGAGACAACCTACCGTGCCACCACAGGCGTCTCTGATACAAATGCCGAGGCAGAAAGAGCGAGTCTTTAGAGAAGTCCTTCAAAGCACCACAAGACAGGGAGTGGAAGGGAGGGAGGGACCTATCTCAAACCTGGAAGAGATTCCCTGGGCTGAGAAGGGGAGGGTTTGGCAGGAGAGGAAGGGAGGTGGTCCTGAGGAGCAAGACTTCAGCATGCTAATGGGCCAGGGTGGTTCTCACAGGTGAGCCACAGACAGCCTCAGTCTTCCACACTGTGGTGTGGCCCCTCATTTTGACACCACTCTGGAGAAACAGAGACAAGTTCTACATCGACCAAGACGTTGGGTCTCTGCCATCCTGTTAGAAGAGGCTAGAGCAGGGGTCGGGAACCTATGGCTCACAAGCCACATGTGGCTCTTTTGATGGCTGCATCTGGCTCGCAGACCAGTCTTTAATAAAAAATAGTAATAACGTTAAGAATATAAAATATTCTCATGTATTACAATCCATTCATTTGCTACCGCTCATGTTCATGGTTACGGGTGGCTGGAGCCAATCACAACTGTCCTCTGGGACAACACCAAATTTTTATTGGATAATGCATAACGTACACAGGTTGTTGTATGGCTCTCATGGAATTACATTTTAAAATATGTGGCGTTCATGGCTCTCTCAGCCAAAAAGGTTCCCGACCCCTGGGCTAGAGAGAAAAATTGTTATAGAGAGAATGAAGTCACCTTGTTCACCTGGGAGTGGGAGCTGTGCTCACATGCTCAAGTGCATCAGCTGAGTCCCCTGCGTCAGCTGGCAGGGGTTTTCCTAAGGGACTCTGTTGGGGGCACTGAAGGAGCCGGGCGGGCAGGCTGGGCTCTGCCCTTTGCCCCTCCAAAGCTCTTGTTGGTGGCATCTTGTTGCATGTGTCTCCCTGGCAGAACTGAAATCATATAACAACACCTTAGGGACCAAGAGGCTGCAGAAGGGAGTTCCTGAACTCCAGAAAAATGGGGTCTACCACACAAGGGACTACCAACAATCTGCAGCAGGCGCTGGGGTGGCTTGGGGGGCAGCCACGAACACTTTCCTATCCACCTCCTCCTAACTCCATTATCAACACAATCATTTCTCAAGTTCTACAACCAGAAAATCGACAGAGGAAGGTAGTTTTGAGTCTGCTTTCCCAGTCTTTTCATTGCTTATTTAATTTTTGTTTCTGTTGCATTAGCTGGGACCTGCAAACGCACAGTTGAATAATGGTAGAGACAGGGGCATGTCTGTGGAAGGTCTTTCCTCTTGTGCCTTGAATTGATGTTTAGTTTTGAATTTGAAAGTTAGCTTTTATTCAATTTAGACCCTTTTTAAAAAATATTATTAAGGATCTTTATTATGCTAAAACATAATTGTTGATTTTTCAATTGAGTCTTTTTTTTTTTTAATCGAACTTACTAAAGTTGACTTTATTTTTTAACTGGATCTATTGGGATGACCTGGGTTAATAAAATTAGATAGGTATTTAGACTCATTATTCATAGTCCAATTAAAGGTTTTTATTAGAAATGGCTGATGAATTTAAAAGAAATACCCTTCATCATCTATTGATCTGACCACATCCCCCCCGCATGTAGTTGGTGAGCTGACACAGTGGGTTATTGTCAGATGTCCTAATGGGGATAAAGTGCAGTGGGGGACAGTGTCGTATCGTTTTAAACCACTGCCAGGTTCAGATCACCAGTGTGGGGTTAGGGTGTTTGCAGGGTAGGAGAGTCGGATCAGATTCATGATGGAGGTTTGTCTCTTGTTTTCCTCTGGACGTCTTTACTGGAGGTGAGCTCAGGATTCTGGCAGCCTGGCAGAACAGACTGCTCACCTCCCCCAGCACCTCCTCAGTAGGAGTTAGGGGGCTCCATAACCAGCCTAAGGTGTCCCCAGGATCAGCAGGTGCTCTGTGACCTCTCACCCCTCCCTGCCCTGTGGGTGCTAGGCCCCTCACATGGGGCTAAGGCCTGTCCCTCTGGGAACATCTGTCCATCTCCTTCTCCTCTGCACTTGATTGAGTCCAGGTTAGAGACCTTTTTATGCCATTTGACATCTAGGAAATAGATTTGGAAGAGATAAGACCCTGACATATCCAAATCTTCACTGAATTTGCAGGAAATGGCTGGTTTCCTACCACCCACTTGCTGTGTGATCTTGACCAAATTCTGCATTTACTCTGAGCTTCTGTTTCTGAATCTGTGAGGTGGGGACTCGCCCAGCTCACGGGGCAAGGTTCATGGTGGAGGGGCAGAGCTCGGAGCCTGGGCCTCTGGCCCCAGCCTGCCAGAATGCTAGCCTTGGGAAGTGAGACGGAAAGTGGGGCGGAGTGTGGGTGTGGGGGAGGATGAATGCCCCCCCTCAGTTCTCTCCTTGGGGCTTTGGGCTTGTGTCTGACCCCTCCCCTATTCCACCCAAGCCTTCCTCCAAGCCCCTCCCTTTTCCCTCCCCTTTTTTGAGTGGTGTGGGGCGGCTGGGTATCAGAGTCATGGATTTAGGTCCAGGATCTCAGAAGGGCAGCTGGTCTCTGAATGGAGGTGGAGGAAGGGGACTGGAGGATGTGACAAAGGTTGGTAGGGCCATGGGATGTGGAGACGCTGAGAGGGGATGGTGGGGGCAATGGGACCCATATTTGATGGCAACTGAGTTGGAGACAGTGAGGACTGGAGGTGCCCATGCCTGGCCTTTGGAAGGGCCACCCACGTGAGGGGCAAAGGTGAAGACCAGGTTGGGACAGGTGGAACTAATGACCTGCTCGGGGCTGTCTAAGGTGAGCTGGGGGACCCAAACACAGCACATCCTGGGGGATGAGGGCTGAGAACAAGGCCACTAGGCCCAGGAGGAAGGTGTCTGTGAGCGGGGCAGGCATCATATCACCGACCTGCGTCCTCAGCCAGTGGCTCTCCTGACTGAAGTTCCAGAATTCCCTGGCAAAGGCCGAGGCCCGCCCCGCTGTGCCCAAGCCCCGCCCCGCTGTGCCCAAGCCCCCACCCACCCCCACCCTGATTTTGATTAGAGGGGGCCTTTACCCTCAACACGGACTGGTCAAGATGGCCGGATGCAGTCAGAGGGCACTGACTGAGCGAGGGAAAGCAGAGGAGGTGGGAAACTTGCTGAGTGGTCAGCCAGGCGACCCCAGTGATGGTCTGGGGGGTGGGTGGGAGGAAGCAGTGAGACTGAGCTGCCAGATGGGGCTGGGGTTTGGTCTTCATGCTGCCTTTGCCTGGGAAACACTCAGCCATTTTGTCTGGCTTGTGCGTGAGCCTAGGGCTGGCACTCCTGTCCTCCTTATCTCCACCCAGGTGGGCTGCATGTAGGTGGCTACTTTTTCAGAGGTGGGATCCTGGTCTCGTCCCTGGGCAGAGACTCGGGAACTGGGCCTCTCAGTTCAGCCTCTCAGCAGGCAGGCAGTAATTTTGAATGAATGAATGAATGAATGGATAAAATGAAAAACAAACGAATGAATGAGGGATGAAGAGTAACAGTTGGAGAAGTCATGAATCTTCAGTTAGTGAGAAGAGGGTTTCCTGTCTGAGGAGTGACCTGAGAGAGGGGGTGGACAGGTGCCAGGGGAAGGGGGTTGCGACGGAGAGAATGAGCCCCCTTCTGTGGGCTGGGGCCCCCAGGGTCAGCATTTCCTGTCCACCCCACTTTCCCTGTTCTGAAGGGAAATACAGGGTCCCTGCTCAATCCACTCGGAGCACTGGGCCCCTGTTGCATAACTTAGGGGCCTGAAGAACACGTTTGCCTAGAATTCAAACAGACAGAAAGACAAGCGTTCATGTTTGTGAGGTGACATGGTTTGAGGTCTTGACCCAAGGAGGCGTCGAGGGGAGAGCTGGTGTATGTGAGGGGACATGGCTGGGAAGGAGACTTAAGACTAGCTAAGCAAATTAAGTCGTTCTTGGTGAATGTTCCCAGAGCACCATGCAGGAATCACCATGGTTACCATGCCTTCAGATCCTTGGAGTTGTCTCAGAAAACCCTCGGCTCAGGCCCAGCATTCCATTTCTAATAGCAGTTGCAACAAATGAGCCACACTGTTACAAAAGAGTGTGGAGGAATGCCAGCAACACGGAACTGAGTGGACAAGTCCCAACAGATTGCAGACAGCTGGTCCCCATACACAGAGTGCTTTAGTCTGTTGTTTGTGAGAGTCCAGCTTCATAGAAGATAATGCTCTCTATCATCCCTCATCCATCTGTCATCTACCTATTCTATCTATGTATCTATCTATGTATCTATCTATCATCTACCTGCCTATCTGTCATCTACCTATTCTATCTATGTATCTATCTATGTATCTATCTATCATCTACCTGCCTATCTGTCTATCTATCTATCTATCTATCTATCTATGTATCTATCTATCTATCATCTACCTGCCTATCTATCTGTCTATCTATCTATCTATCATCTACCTGTCTGTCTGTCTATCTATCATCCCCTGGGAGAAGAGAGCAAGTTTTGAGGTGGAGGAGCAGAATGGGTCTTGGGGAGGAGCAGGGACCACAAGTATGAGGACAAGTCCCCCTGAGGTGGGCTCAGGACAGTGATGTCCGAGGTCCAGCCATCGTGATGCTTGTTTTATAAGTTTCCTGGGGCTGCTGTTGAAAATGACCACAGCCCTGGCTGGGTGGCACAGTGGATAAAGCATCGACCTGGGCACCAGAGGTCATGGGTTCCACCCTTGGTCAGGGCACATACGTGAAGCACAACTAAATGGAACAACTAAGTGCAGCAACAAGTTGATGCTTCTCTCGCTCCCTTCCCCACCTCTGTTTCTCTCTCTCTCACTCTCAAATCAATGAAAAAAACTAAAAAAAGAAAAAAAGAAGAAGAAAATGACCACAAATGAAGTGGCGTGAAACAACAGAAATGTATTTTTCTGCCGTGCGGGAGGCCAGCAGTTGAAATTAAGGTGTCGGGGGGACCGAGGTCCCTCTGAGGGCTCTAGAGGCTAATCCTTCTTCATCCCCTCAAGCCTTTGGGCACTCCTGACATTCCTGGCTTGTGGCCACATCACACCAACCTCTGCCTCCATCGTCACGTGGCCTCTTTCTCCCTGAAGCTCTGTGGTCCCCTTTCTGTCTCTTATAAGGACACTCATTGGATTTAGGATGCCCCCTAATCCAGGATGGACTCACCTCAATCCTTACCTTACCCGCTCCTGCAAAGACCTTGTTTCCAAATAAAGTCACACCCTGCTTTCATGTTTCATATTGTGTCTTGAGGATCCTGGGACACAGGAGGAAGTAATATTAGGAATTTTTAGAATTTAGGCATCTCATAATTATTCATTTATTTTGTCCCCTATCGCAGACGTAGTCGTCTCAGGATAACAATACAAAGGCCATCACCCGCCATCTAATTCCTGAGAGCATTCTAAATCCATTTTGGCAGCCCCTTTACATTTCTTTTGTGTGTGTGGTTGTGATGCATCTACGCTGTCTGAGCAGAGGCGTTACATTTTATATGAACTCCCTTCGAACACGTCATCCACCCCGGTCCTTCCTGCAACGGCCCCGTCTTCAACCTGGATTCTCTGCCACCTTTCCCTTCCAGCGGACTTCTCAGAAACAGCTCGTGAGAACAAGACTCCCGAGCTCATCCTGGTTGAAAACAGCCTGTCAGTTTTGCTGACTGAAAACCCTTGAACCACACATTCTCTCTTGTATTCCAAGCATGTCCCTCACTTTCGTGCTGCTCTGGTACCGACTGCGGTCTGTGCCCTCGCCGTGCTGCAGGCCTTGGGGATGGGTGGGTGGGTGTCCTTCCTACGACTCCCTCCGAATCCCTGACGTGAATCTAATCTGATCCCCACCTTGGCCGGCCCCTTGCATTCCAGAATCTCCTTTTGTTTGCGAAAACCCTGCCTGCCCATGGTTTCACTCACACCCAGCCTCCTCCAGAGGTCGCTCACCCCTGTGATCCGCTGACAACTCTTAGAAGCAGCCACTTAAAGAACTGGGGCAGCAAATGGGTGGGAAAGAGGCTGGGTTTGGAGTCTCAGCAGCATCTTCCAGGAGCAAATGGGAAGAAAGGTAGCGGGAAGCAGACGGGACTCTGAAATGAGGGTGTGGGGAGCCCCTCCGGGCTGGCCGGTGCTGTGCATGCGTGTGCGTGTACATGTGTGTGTGTGTATGAGAGAGAGAGAGAGAGAGAGACAGAGGGAGAGAGAGAGAGGTGGTGGCCTCAGTGCATTCTGCACTGTGACCCTAAATGTCCATCACCTGGGGACCCATCAGTTGTAGGGTCAGCTTCTTGTCCCACCTTCCCTGAACCAACCCTTGTCCCAGCCTCATCCATTATCCATCTGTGGGATGCATGTCAGTCCCCGCCCTCAGCTTTGCTCGGAGCAGATCTTGAGAGTGAGGGGACCCATGGTGTGTTTGGAAAAGGCTCGCTCCTGAGAGCACACCTGTGTCACACGTGGGCACACCAGTCCCTGAACACAAGAGTGCACAAGGAGAAGGCTGTGCTGTTCAAAAAACCCATGTCCACATGTGAGCAGCAGCACTTGTGGGGCTGCCTCCACCACCTATCTCCCCACTCTGACCTGTCCACACTGTCCTGCAGTGACCTCCCCTGGCTCTTACACCTGGCGCAGCCCAGGATGGCCTCAGGGTCAGAACACAGGCCTTGTGAGGAGAGGACCTGGCTAAGTGGTGGGCACAGGTATCCAACCTACCTGTCCCTTCTCCCTGGTTCCCCCTCTCCTCCCAACTCACTCCCACCTTCTGTCTCCTTTGTGCCCCCCCCCATTCCTCAGATAGTTTGACTCCCTCTGCAATCCCATTCCACTGCCCTCCTGGACCAGCCCCCTTGCCCTGGGCTTTCGTGGCCACTTCAGAATATGTACAAAGTGGCAAAAATTCTGAGTCGCCGCCCAACATGCATGTTTCCAGCTGAACCTGAACAAGGAGAGGCTATTGCAGACGAGTGTGCTTCTCATGGTCTATCTGGTGCCACAACTTTGGCATTTTTGTTGGTCATTTTGCTGTTTAATATAACCCCTGGACATCGGGGTGAAGTGCTTCCTAAGTGTGAGAGGGCCGAGAGGGCCTTGTGGGGAAAATGTGGGTGCTGTAGGGGCTTTGTTGGGGCAGGAGTTATGGCCTGTTGGCTGTGAGTTCAATGTTTCTGAATCTACAATGTAACTAAGTAAGGTGTCTTTAAACAGAAACACACATTAAACAAGGCTACTTTTGTTTCCAGTTTTGTTGAGATACTTGACATATAACAC
The DNA here is from genome assembly GCF_036850995.1 of Saccopteryx leptura. Lineage (NCBI taxonomy): Eukaryota > Metazoa > Chordata > Mammalia > Chiroptera > Emballonuridae > Saccopteryx > Saccopteryx leptura. The sequence goes on along the minus strand of NC_089505.1, from coordinate 371,275,610 downwards.
TGTATCCATTAAAGGGTACAACACACAGATCTGATACATGTATATATTGTAAAATGCTCACCACAGTAAGTTTAGTAACATCTATCACCTCACAAATTGGTTTTTCTTGTTTTTCTTTTTCTTTTTTGCAAGAGGGAGAGAGAGACAGACATAAAGACAGACAGGAAGGGAGAGAGATGAGAAGCATCAACTCATAGTTGATCATTGATTGCTTTCTCATGTGTGCCTTGACTGGGGGGTTCCAGCTGATCCAGGTACCCCTTGTTCAAACCAGCGACCTTGGGCTTCAAGCCAGCGATCTTTGGGCTCAAGCCAGAGAACATGGGGTCATGTCTATGATCCCGCGCTCAAGCCGACCACCCTGTTTAAGCTGGTGAGCCTGCGTTCAAGTGGGATGAGCCCACGCTCAAGCCGGCGACCTTGGGGTTTCAAACCTGGGTCCTCAGTGTCCTAGGGAAATGCCCTATCTACTGCACCACCACCTGGTTTTTCCAGGCAAACTGTTTTCCCCTTGTGATGAGAACATTTAAGATCTATCCTGTTAGCAACTTTCAAATATACAATGCAGTATGATCGTTAACTACACTCACAGAGCTGAGCTTGACATCCAGGAACGTGTCCATCTCCTAACTGGAAGTTGTACCTTCGCCATTTCACCTACTGTCCACCTCTTGCTCTGGCAACACCAAACTGACCTCTGTTTCTATGAATTTTTGTTGTTGTTGTTTTACATATAAGTGAGATCACACAGTATTTGTCTTTCTCTGTCTGACTTATTTTCCTTAGCATAGCACCTCACATTCCATCTACACTGTCGCACATGGCAGCATTTCCTTATTTTTTTGTGGCTGTGTAATATTCCAGTGTGTGTGTGTGGGGGGCTATTGTAAAGAATGCTGCTATGAACATGAGGTGTAGAGCTCTCTTTCACATGGTGTTTTCGTTCCCTTCAGATAAACATCCAGGTGGAATTGCTGGAGAACATCGTAGTTCCATTTCTTTTTCTTTTTTTTTTTGAAGAAAGTACATTCTATTTTTCACCAATTGGTGCAGGGGCTGCACCAATTTACATTCCCATCAACAGTGCATGATGGTTCTCTCTTGTCCACATCCTCACAAACACTTATCTCATCTTCCTGATGACAACAGCCATTCCTGACAAGTGTGAGGTGACTTCTCACTGGTGTTAATTAGCATTTCACTGATGATTAGTGATGTTAAGCACCTTTTCATGTGCCTGTTGACTATTTGAATATCTTCTATTCTGATCTTTTGCCCATTTTAAATTTGGATGAGGATGATAATGATTGCTATTGGGTTGTATTAGTTCCTTATATATCTGGATATCAACCCTTTATCAGATGTGTAATTTGCAAATATTTGTGTATTGATTGGTTAGTTGGAACATGGCTCCAGGCTGACAGGAAGCTAGCCCCGCGTCAGTGGTTCACTGTCCGACAATTCAGTGTTTGTGGTGGCTTCCTAGAACAGAACTACCTCAGAAGTTGGAGTTGACTGTATTTACAGCCAAGGAGAGTTCTTGCAAAGGTCTGCTTAAATGATGTGGGCTCAGAGCTGTGGCAGAGAATCTGGGGTTGGTTTTCGGGGCCTCCATCGCCTGCCCTTGGTTTGGGCATCAAGCAACTAAACATTGGTTTCTTCCTCGGTTAGGAGTGGGGCTCATCGTCAGCTTTCTTTGGTTTCACAACAGCTGCCAAAAGATGATCAAAACTTCTGGTGACACTCTGTCCAGGTAGCTCGGTAGATTGGAGGGTCATCCTCATACGCCAATGTTGCAGTTGGATCCCAGGTCAGGGCACATAGAAGAATTAACCGACGAATGCATAAATAAGTGGAACAACAAATCGATGTTCCTCTCTCTCCCTTTCTCTCTCTCTCTCTCTACCCCCTTCCTCTCTTTCTAAAATCAATCAATAATAAAAAAAGAAAAGTTCTGGCCTGACTGGTGGTGGCGCAGTGGACAGAGCATTGACCTGGGACGCTGTGGTCCCAGGTTGGAAACCTTGAGGTCACGGGCATGAAAGCAGGCTCATCTGGCTTGAGTGCAGGGTCATCAAAATGATTGCAAGGTGGCTCGATTGTGCCCAAGGTCGCTGACTTGAGCAAGGGGATCAATGGCTTGGCTTGAGACCCTCTCCTGTGCCTCTCAAGGCAGGTATGAGAAGCAATCAATGAACAACTAAAATGACACAACCTCTGGTGAGAAGTGAGATATTAACCTGACCTGTGGTGGCACAGTGGACAAAGTGTGGATCTGGAATGCTGAGGTCGTCAGTTCGAAACCCTGGGCTTGCCTGGTCAAGGCACCTATGAGAAGCAGCTAAGAGTTAATGCTTCCTGCTTCCCCCTCTTCTGTCCTTCTCTCTCCTCTCTCTAAAAACATCAACAAAATCTTTTTTTTTCTTTTTTAGCCCTGGCCGGTTGGCTCAGTGGTAGAGCAACGAACTGGCGTGCAGGAGTCCCGGGTTCGATTCCCGGCCAGGGCACTCAGGAGAAGCGCCCATCTGCTTCTCCCCCCCTCCCCCCCATCCTTCCTCTCTGTCTCTCTCTTCCCCTCCCGCAGCCGAGGCTCCATTGGAGCAAAGTTGGCCCGGGCACTGAGGATGGCTCCGTGGCCTCTGCCTCAGGCGCTAGAATGGCTCTGGTTGCAACAGAGCAATGCCCCAGATGGGCAGAGCATCGCCCCCTGGTGGGCATGCCAGGTGGATCCTGGTCGGGTGCATGCAGGAGTCTGACTGCCTCCCCGTTTCCAGCTTCAGAAAATACAAAAAAAAAAAAAAACTTAAAAAAAAAATGAGGTATTAGAATGAGGATGCCCAGGTGCCCGCATGGCTGCCCTTCTGTGTTTGTTTCCCGTGAAACTGACCGGTGCCAGGGGCCAGGCCAGGTCCGTCCTCAGCTCCATCATTCCTTGTCCTCAGCTTCAGCAATTATTTGAGGATTTTACACGTGTCAATGGTGACATTTAGTTGTGTGCATAACTGTTCAAAGGCCAAATGCACTTTCCCCCCTGCCTGACCAGTCTTCAAATGTTGATCACATCAACCCCGGGGTTGCAAACCAGCCTCCCCAAATATTGTTGGCACTGCCTTCCCTCACCTTATATCTATAATTCTATCAATAAATTTTCGAACCCTTTGTCACACCACACAGCTGTGGCAGGGAGATTAAAATAATGTTTGCTAGTGACGCTGAGAACGACAGCCTCCTTTCCCGTTCCTTCGCAACAGAAATGACCTTAACGGGTGTTCCCCACGCCCCATAACTGGGGCGCAGGGGAGGATTGCTCAGCCAGCCCTGCATTCCTTCCGGGTAGCGGACAAGCCAGCTGAACGATGGCAGAGTCAGGTGTCCCTTTATGGTGTAGCTCTCGGGTCATCAGAGAACGACGACAGAGGCACACTGACCCGTGATGTCCTTCTGTGTCCAATTCATCCCTCCACCCCGCCGCCAGGCTGGCCGCTGACCTCAGAAGCCGCATCAGGTGTCACGGTGATCGAAACACCCCGGAGCCGCACCCGGGTAAGGCAGACGGTGGGTGCCCTCTGCTGGCGCTGGTGGCATCATTTTCTGACTAGCGTTTCCCTTGATTGGCTTCCCAGCTCATTTCCCCGCGAGGTCGGTCTCCTGGAAGAGAGCTCCCTCTGGTGTCCGCACGTGGGATAGCAAGTCCTTCTCATCTTGATGAGCTTCTAGGTGCTCATCTTGATCAACAGTATTATTATCTCCTGACGCGGCCTCAAACCCAAACCTTATTAACATCTGCCCCACCTCCCGCAGGCAGGTTCATGCGTCACAGAGGGCAAGCAATGCCTGAGCCACCCGGCACTGCCAGCCACAGGCTTCAGTGACGTTATGCCTTGCAGGTCATCTGAAAAATAACCAGATAGCAAACACAGGCACGTGGTGTGCACTGAACAGCTCCAGCTGGCTGCAGGGAGCAGAGGCACCCAGGGGCTTGTCTCCCTCACGCCTCCAGATTACCCAGGCGGTGCTCTGAGGCACAGCTTCCAAGTCAGCAGGAATCCAGTCCCCTCCCTGGAGGTGTTGGGTAAGATCTGGGGACCCTGGTGGAAACAGTGGGCTCTTTTTCTGAGGGATTGTGGCCCCTGGGAGCCTTTCCTGTTTGCCCGCCCACTTCTTCTTATTCCTGTTTTGACCCCTACTCTCCCCCAGTTTCAGCCCACCCTAGAGGGGGCACCTGCATCCCCACTGTCACATCTCTTCGGTCCTGCTGGTGTCATAGCATTGTGGGCTAACCATAGGGTTGTGGGATGACGCTCTCTGGCTTGGTGAGGGGGGCTACATTCACAGCCTAGTCCCAATGTGGCAACACTGGTTCCGGCGATGACCCAGACTGAAGTTCCTTCAGGGGCATGGACATCGGGTTCTGCACCAGCAGCTCAGGCGACATGAAAAGAACATTTGAGAGGTGGGAAAGGTAAAGTGTAGTTGCACCTGTCTTCCCCTCACTGCCTCCTCCTCCGCCCCAGAAATGTGGCCAGCAGGCTCACTGTCTGCCATCTCCCTGTACTCACTCAAGGACACCCCATAAAAATGACTCAGCCAACTGCTCCCATTTCTTCATGCCTGTTTTGAATACTGTAACTGGTGTGTTCCATTTGCCCATTGCAACTTTCCAAGTGACCGCTGCTCCCAGGTTGACGGGATTGTAGCACGTCCACACGCCGGTGGGTGGCCCTGGGTCACTTCAGTACGCTGAAGGCAGCAGAGTGTGGACCTGCATCAGAAGACATGTGCCCAGGGAGGCTGCCTGGCAGGGAAGTGTGTCTGCAAGGCTGTCACAGACAAGCGAGTTTCAGAACAGAGCGCCAGTCCCAGCCCCAAATCGCCTCACCCCTCCCTCGTGCCATCTCTCTTGGGTGGGCATGATCCTCTTCCCCACCACCACTGTGCCCCGTGCCCCAACCCAAGAGCAAGTAAGAAACCCCCTGAATCACGCCGTCTGCCGCCGTCTGTTAATGGCATTTAATAGGTGTGTCCCTCTATATCAAAAAGCCAGTGAGGATCACCTGCACCTTGGAAGGGATTTGTTATTTGAGGGTTAGAAAGGGGGTGAGGCAGTTACCTCTCCCAGATAACACCACCACCCCCCTTCACCCACTGCCTCAAGTATAATACAACCATCTGGAAGTATTCGCTCATAAAAACATGTAGCCGTTTGGGGACTGGCTGGGGATTGGTGGCCATATGACCATTGCCAAATAATCACCTCCACTCAGCAGTGTCTAGAATTAGGGATGCGCCTGCCCGTCCCTCCCATTTTTCTTGCAGACGGCGTACCGTGATGAGTCATCAGACTTCGGCCGTTACTTCTCCCAAGGTGTCCCAGCTCTTTCGCAGAGCACCTCTGGGGACTCCAAGGTTATATCGAGCATGGCTTTCAACCAGCCGCACAGGTTTCTGAGTAATCAGTGTTCTTCTTAATTGAGGTACTTTTCAAGTGAGTGTAACAGCTGCTTAATTGGTCTCAGAAGAAGGAAGACTTTGCACTGACCAGAAAAACCAGTCTGATTTCCTTCTCATCCCACCTTCCTCTGAAATTCCGTGTATCTGGGCTTTGCTAGCAGAGGGTCAGAGAACAGCATTCTTTTTCCTTATGTTTTTCCATTGGTCCATTTGGCCGGTTTCCATTGGTCCATTGGACCCAGACCTGTTTTCTCCTTGTTCCGCTGTTAAGACCTGTTCGCTGTAGCTGCCTCAAGACTGTTTTGTATCAAGTGCAGACAAGAAAGGAGCCACAGGCTCAGGGGAGGCTTGCATGGTGGCCTCGCAGACTCAGGGACCGAAAGGAACCACACAGATGGTCTGAAATGAAAACTTTGCAACTAAAAGCAGTTCGTGGTGGGTAGTCACGTCTGAGAGTGGCATTTTTCTCTAAGCAAAGGTCCACGCTTACCTAATCAAGCCTGTCTGTTGTCCTTTGCGTCCACTATAATGTACCTGATAACAGGCAGGTAATTTTTCCCTGCCCCCTCAGAGCAAGCATCCCACCAGAGCAGGAACCAACGAGTCCCCTCATGCAGGGGGAGTCAACCTTTTTATACCTACGGCCCACGTTTGTATCTCTGTTAGTAGTAACATTTTCTAACCGCCCACCGGTTCCACAGTCATGGTGATTTATAAAGTAGGGAAGTGGCCCTGGCCGGTTGGCTCAGCGGTAGAGCGTCGGCCTGGCGTGCGGGGGACCCGGGTTCGATTGCCGGCCAGGGCACATAAGGAGAAGCGCCCATTTGCTTCTCCACCCCCACCCCCCTCCTTCCTCTCTGTCTCTCTCTTCCCCTCCCGCAGCCGAGGCTCCATTGGAGCGGGGATGGCCCGGGCGCTGGGGATGGCTCCTTGGCCTCTGCCCCAGGCGCTAGAGTGGCTCTGGTCGCGGCAGAGCGACCCCCCAGAGGGGCAGAGCATTGCCCGGTGGGCAGAGCATTGCCCCTGGTGGGCGTGCCGGGTGGATCCCGGTCGGGCGCGTGCGGGAGTCTGTCTGACTGTCTCTCCCCGTTTCCAGCTTCAGAAAAATACAAAAAAAAAAAAGAAAAAAAAAATAAAGTAGGGAAGTAACTTTACTTTATAAAAATTTATAAAGCAGAGTTACAGCAACTTAAAGCATGTAATAATAATTACTTACCAAGTACTTTATGTCGGATTTTTGCTAAGTTTGGCAGAATAAATCTTTATAAAACAACTCACTATAGTTAAAGCTATCTTTTTATTTATACTTTGGTTGCTCCGCTACTGCCCACCACGAAAGCTGGAACACCCCCTAGTGGGCGGTAGGGACCAGGTTGACTACCACTGGAAAGCCTCCTCACATCTCTGGCTGTTCCCTGAGCTATCCATGTGCAGGGCAGACTCCAAGCAGCCCGGCTAAGTTAGTAGAATTGAACTGGAGTTTTACTTCCCATCCATTGCCAAGGAGACACAATTCACAGGTTGAGCTCAGCTAAGTTAATATAGCCTGATTTAAAAAAATTAATCCCCTTCAGAAAAACATAAGAAATTTGCTCTGGCTGGGTACCAAGTTGGTTAGAGCATTGTCCTGATATGCCAAGGTTGTGGGTTCAAATCCCCAGTCAGGGCACATACAAGAATCAACCAAGGCCCTGGCCGGTTGGCTCAGCGGTAGAGCGTCGGCCTGGCGTGCGGGGGACCCGGGTTCGATTCCCGGCCAGGGCACACAGGAGAGGCACCCATTTGCTTCTCCACCCCCCCCTTCCTCTCTGTCTCTCTCTTCCCCTCCCGCAGCCAAGGCTCCATTGGAGCAAAGATGGCCTGGGCACTGGGGATGGCTCCTTGGCCTCTGCCCCAGGCGCTAGAGTGGCTCTGGTCGTGGCAGAGCATCACCCCCTGGTGGGCGTGCCGGGTGGATCCCGGTCGGGCGCATGCGGGAGTCTATCTGACTGTCTCTCCCCGTTTCTAGCTTCAGAAAAAAAAAAAAAGAATCAACCAAGGACTGCATAAACGAGTAGAACAACAGATCAATGTTTCTCTCTCTCTCTCTCAAATCAACAATAATAAAGAAATTCAGAGTTTCTATCACATTATTTTCAATGTTCAGGAAGCAATCTAAAATTACTTGATGCATGAAGAAACAAGAAAATATGATCCAAACTCTTGAGAAAAGATAATAAATGGAAATCAACTATGAAGTAATTTAGATTTTGTAATTAAGCAACTTCTATAACTATGTTTAAGAATTTAAAGAATGTCTTGGCTGAGGTCATGGGTCCAATCCCTCCCTGGTCAGGGCTCATGCAAGAAGCAATCAATAAATGTATAAATAAGTGAAACAACAAATTGATCTCTCTCTCTTCCCTTCCTCTCTCTCTAAAAGAATCAGTAAATAAAAAAATTTAAAAGAATAAAGAAAAATGTGCTTGTAATGAATGAAAAGATAGGAAATCTCAACAGAGAAATAGAGGCTATGAAATAAATCAAATGGAAATTGTAGAACAAAAAGAAATTTGAACAAAAAATTTGTCAGTTGAGCTTAACAACATTGACAGAAGAGCTAGTAACTTGAAGATAGATCAACAGAAATTAACCAATATACACAATACACAGAAAAAGACAGAAAAAATGTACGGAGCCTCAGGGAACTGTGGAACAATAGTTAAAGATTATACATAATGTAGTAAGAGTTCTAGAGGAGGAGGAGGAGGAAGAAGAAGAAGAAGAAGAAGAAGAAGAAGAAGAAGAAGAAGAAGAAGAAGAAGGAGGAGGAGGAGGAGGAGGAGGAGGAGGAGAGGGGAAGGAGGAGAAGGAAGAGAGGCAGAAGGAGAAGAGGAGGAAGAGGAGGAAGAGGAGGAAGAGGAAGAAGGAAGAATTGTTTGAAGATATAATAGTCAACAAATTTCCATATTTGATGAAAGGTATAAAATTCTACATATTTAAGAAGTTTGCCTGACCAGACAGCGGCGCAGTGGGTAGAGCGTCAGCCTGGGATGCTGAGGACCCAGGTTCAAAACACTGGGGTTGCCAGCTTGTATGCGGGCTCACCAGCTTGAGCGTGGGGTCACTAGCTTGAGTGTGGGATCATAGACGTGACCTCTTGGTCTCTGGCTTGAGCCTAAAGGTCGCTGGCTTAGCTGAAGCCCCTTCCCCAGTCAAGGCACATATGAGAAAGCAATCAATGAACAACTAAGGTGCTGTAACTATGAGTAGATGCTTCTCATCTTTCTCCCTTTCTGTCTGTCTCTCTCACTAAACACAAACAAAAAACAAAAACAAAAACAAGAAATCCCAAGTACCGTAGTTTTCACTCCATAAGACGCACCTGACCATAAGACGCACCTAGAGTTTTAAGGAGGAAAATAAGAAAAAAAATATTCTGAACCAAATGGTGTGTTAAAATATTTAATAAAATATACCACAATATTTCAACAATGTAAACTCAACAGCAGTATTAACAACCATTAGCACTGTTATTAACAAATGAGAAGAGTCTTTAATATTCAAATACTCTTCTAGTTGTCCGGGAACCCACAGCAGCTAAAAAATATGAACATTTGCTCCACAAGACACACGGGCATTTTCCCCTCGACTTTTGGGGAAAAAAAGTGTGTCTTATGGAGCAAAATATGATAGTTTAAACATGGAGAAAACTACATTTAGGTACAACATAGTTAAGCTGTTGACAACCAAAGATATGACAATTTTGCAAGCAGCCAGAGAAAAACATGGGACTATTCAGTGAGACAACAGTACAAATACCAGCTGACTAAGCCCTAGCCGGGTAGCACAACTGGTTAGGGCATCGTCCTGATATACCAAGGTTATATCCTCAGTCAGGGCACGTACAAGAGTCAACCAATGAATGCATGAATAAGTGGAATCAACAAGTCAATTTTCTCTCTCTCTCTCCCTTCCTCTCTCTAAAGATCAATCAGCAAATATTTAAAAAAATAGTAAAATATACCAGCTGACTTCCCATCACATAAAGACTGGAAGACAGTGGGATAATATCTTTAAAATACAGAGAGCCTGACCAGGCGGTGGCGCTGTGGATAGAGCGTTGGACTGGGATGCAGAGGACCCAAGTTTGAGACCCCGTCGCCAGCTTGAGCGCTGGCTCATCTGGTTTGAGCAAAGCTCACCAGCTTGGACCCAAGGTCACTGGCTCGAGCAAGGGGTTACTCGGTCTGCTGAAGGCTCACGGTCAAAACACATACGAGAAAGCAAGCAACGAACAACTAAGGTGTCGCAACGAAAAACTGATGATTGATGCTTCTCATCTCTCTCTGTTCCTGTCTGTCTGTCCCTGTCTACCCCTCTCTCTGACTCTCTGTCTCTGTAAAAGAGAGAGAGAGTGTGTGAGAGAGAGAGAGAGAGAGAGAGAGAGAGAAAGCAATCTGCCCAGAAGTCTACATCCAGTGAAAATGTTCTTCAGGTAGGAAGGTAAAAGCAATACAGGTAGTCTTTTTTTTGCCACAAGCAAACTATGAGAATTCAATGCCAGCATACCCTCTGAACAGAATATTACTCTTAATTTTTCTTTCATCTAAAATTTGCCCAAACTATCACCCTTCAGTGTATCCCAAACATTTTTAAGAAGTAGTATTTTCCTCATTCATTTGTTCTAGGGATTTAAGAAATATTTAGGTTACCCTCTCTTTAAAAACTGTTAATTTGAAATGTGGTTTTTATTTTTTATTTTTGTGGATTTAAAGATTTTATTTATTGATCATACAGAAAGAGGAGGAGGGGATCAAGAAGTACAGTTGCTTCACTTTAGTTGCTGATTGCTTGCTTGTCATGTGTGCCTTGACCAGGCGAGCCCAGGGTTTCAAACTGGCCACCTCAGCATTCCATGTCGATGCTCTAGCGTCTAGAGTCCAGCCACTGCGCCACCACAGGTCAGGCTGCAACGTGTTCTTTTAGATTGACACAGGTGATATTATTGTACTTCTCTTTTTTGTAATTAATTTTAACTTAATTGTTTCTAAGTCAGAGAATACGGTCCTGAGATAATGTGATAAAGAAGACTTGAGAAATGATAAAATCTGGACACTTTGCACAAAATCAATGACCAGAAGCTCTGGCTCACGTTTTGCTTGAACATCCGGAGAGCGGCAGACCTGGGCGTCTCCTTACCTTCTCCGAGGGGGAGCCTGAGGGAGCCCCCTGGACCGTTTACTTTATGGGACGGGAACTAACACGGTGAACTGTCCTCTCTCATCTCGATGAACTAATTACACACACCGGACAGCCTACAGGAAACCACGACCCTTTTTTTCTAGTTATGCTTGTCCACTTGGAGTGACTGACCCCTGGTCAGGCACCTTTGGGACTCAGCTTGTGAAGACCTGGCCCCTGTGAGTGAGGGGTGTGTGTACCCGCTCTCTGCCCTGTCTGCTGCTGGCCCCTGTGAGTGAGGGGTGTGTACCTGCTCTCTGCCCTGTCTGCTGCTGGCCCCTGTGAGTGAGGGGTGTGTACCCGCTCTCTGCCCTGTCTGCTGCTGGCCCCTGTGAGTGAGGGGTGTGTGTACCCGCTCTCTGCCCTGTCTGCTGCTGGCCCCTGTGAGTGAGGGGTGTGTACCTGCTCTCTGCCCTGTCTCCTGGAGAGGAGGTCCCAGCAGCGCCCAGTTGGGCCCATCCTGGCTCAAGTCTGCTGCCACTGGAGAAGGGACCACAGTGCCCAAGAGAGGTCGGGACAGTGTGACCAGAGTGCTCTTCTGAGGCCAAGGAGACTTGGGCAGGGGAGCGGTAGGAGTTGTGGGGAGAGGAGAGGAGCTTGACACAGAGAACTGCAGCTGAATGAGAGGCACGATCCACCCACCTGCTCATCCCTCACTGGTGTCACCTCTTCTCGGAGGGGCAATCACAGCCAGTTGTCACTCAGGTCTCTCTTCTTTGCCACCAAGAGCTCCTTCCTCACTAGTTTAAAATTCAACCACCGCCACTGCCTTGAGGCTGCACCCGGTCATCCCTGTATCGCGAATTCTTCATGCATTTATTGACCTGTAGTCCCGATCGCCATTGGCGTGGCATGCACCTGCGAAGCTTCCCCCCAGGGGGCGTGAACTGTGGGGACCACGTGGGGACAAATGCCCACACCCACCTCACTGGCCCAGAAGGGGCGGGGTTGGTGCTTTGGCAGGACACGCCCCCTCTTAGAGCGGGCTGCAGGAGTGAGCTGGAGGAGACGGCGTCTGACACTGGACACGGGGACAGGCAGGCGGGCGAGGGCTGGACCCCCTGTGAGACGTGCCAAGCTCAGGGCAGACTCACATCAGGGAGGCGAGAGTGCACTCCCCCCCAGCCCCGCCCCCGGGAGACCCTCATCTCAGAGAGGACGGGTCCGTCACCCAGTCCGCACACAGAGGGTCAGGGTGAGGGAGGGTAGGAAAGGGAGGGGTCGCCGCAGCAGGGCACGGTGGAGGCTGAGCCCCACGCTGACCAGGAGCCCCTGTGCGCTGACCAGGAGCCCCTGTGCGCTGACCAGGAGCCCCCTGTGCGCTGACCAGGAGCCCCTGTGCGCTGACCAGGAGCCCCCCGTGCGCTGACCAGGAGCCCCCCGTGCGCTGACCAGGAGCCCCCTGTGCGCTGACCAGGAGCCCCCTGTGTGTTGACCAGGAGCCCCTGTGCGCTGACCAGGAGCCCCCGGTGTGCTGACCAGGAGCCCCCCGTGCGCTGACCAGGAGCCCCCTGTGCGCTGACCAGGAGCCCCTGTGTGCTGACCAGGAGCCCCCTGTGCGCTGACCAGGAGCCCCCTGTGCGCTGACCAGGAGCCCCTGTGCGCTGACCAGGAGCCCCCTGTGTGTTGACCAGGAGCCCCCGGTGCGCTGACCAGGAGCCCCCGGTGTGCTGACCAGGAGCCCCCGGTGCGCTGACCAGGAGCCCCCTGTGCGCTGACCAGGAGCCCCTGTGCGCTGACCAGGAGCCCCTGTGCCAGGTCCAGGAGCCCCCTGTGCGCTGACCAGGAGCCCCCTGTGTGCTGACCAGGAGCTCCCTGTGCACTGACCAGGAGCCCCTGTGCGCTGACCAGGAGCCCCTGTGCCAGGTCCAGGAGCCCCCCGTGCGCTGACCAGGAGCCCCCTGTGCGCTGACCAGGAGCCCCTGTGCGCTGACCAGGAGCCCCCTGTGCCAGGTCCAGGAGCCCCCTGTGCGCTGACCAGGAGCCCCTGTGCGCTGACCAGGAGCTCCCTGTGCGCTGACCAGGAGCCCCCTGTGCACTGACCAGGAGCCCCCTGTGTGCTGACCAGGAGCCCCCTGTGTGCTGACCAGGAGCTCCCTGTGCACTGACCAGGAGCCCCCTGTGTGCTGACCAGGAGCTCCCTGTGCCAGGTCCAGGTCCCGCTGCCACCTGTGGCCTCCGTGTTGCACAGGCTCCTAGAACAGCACATGGCCCTGGCCTGCACAGTCGTGTCTGCAGGCGGCTGATCCCCCTTGGGAGGGCTCCGGAGGGAAGAGGCAGGTGTTGGTGCAGATGCTGGTGATCGGGGTCTGCTGCTCTGAGTCTGGAGGGTGACAGCAGGTGCTCACACCGGGCCTTTGCAGCGAGGAAGGCCTGGCTTTCCTGGTGTCGCGGGGACAGAACCATGGGGCTGTAGGTTCTGAGTGTGAGCCTCTAGGGCAGCCCCCATCAGCCGGGTTCCCAAGTGTGCTGTGGGGGCGTGTGTGCGTGCGCGCGCAGAATTTAGGGAAACAGGTGACTTCCCAGAACCTGCAGGCGCCTGGCCTAGGTTTGGCTCATCCCTCACTCACAGGCAGGACAGAGACGTTTACAGAGATCTCTGCCTGGGTCTGTCTAGAGGGGTTTCTCCTGACAGCTCACAAAGGGGGGAGAAGTGCCAAACATCCTCCAGGTAGAAGAAAGGGCCCAACATGAGATCAAGGCTCCAGAGGACCCAGCCCAGCGGGGGCACACGTGGGAATTCCCTGAAGGAGGCCAGAGGGTCTCCGTCTCCCGGGAGTGTCTGAAGTCAGATGCAGTCAGCCTCCCTCCTCTTGGGGTCCACCCCGAGGGGGGCTTTGCCAGCCTCAAACCCAGACCCAGAGAACGACTGCCCTGAGCACAGGTGGAGCTCCCCAGTCTCCCCACCCCAGATCCGGGGGCTAAGACCTGAGACCATGGGACGCTGAGACACTGAAGAGAACCAAGGACAAGCCCTGCAGGCCAAGCTGTGACCACTGTTCAGGTGACACTTCCTCAGAGCAGCGGGACGAGGGAAGACCCAGAGGAGAAGCAGCCCAGCAAGGAGGGGCTGGAAGGCTGCGACCTCTCCCTGCCCAGTTCCCCCGTGGGATTGGGTGGAGACCCAGAAGTTCTCTTTCTAGTTGAGTCCAGCAAAAAGGGAGAGGCCTCTGCAGAACTCTGACAGCCTCCTGGCCAGATGCTCTCTTCCGGAGCACCCCTCTCCTGAGACCGCCTGGCCTGCAGGCTCTGCTAACTCACAGGTCCCTCCCCGCCACCCTGGGAGAAGGGAGACCAAACACAGGGTGTGCAGAGGAGGGGAGGTGCTCAGCCCTGCTCAGAGTCAGCAGGAGCCCCTTGGGGGGAACAGCTGAGCTGGACACACACCCCCATTGTCTCCAGCCTTCCTGGCAGGGACTCACCAGTTCTGATGACCATCTCACGGGAGAAACACGAGTTTTCCTGGGAAGTGCACGTGACGGGTTTGTAGGCAGAGCTGTTGTTGGCCTGCAGCTCGTGTGGGAGCACCGCAGGCGGCCGTCTGGGGAAGGGGCCGGGCAGAGTCCGGCTCAGGGCCCACGGGGGCTGACCACAGTCTCCACTCACTGAAGATGCAGGATGACCACAGGCTCACTGCACCCCAAGTGAAACAAGAGTGCATCATAACACATCCCCAAGACATACCACAAAGTACCTGCCACCCTCGAGAAAGCTTCCCGGCCCTGGCAGGTTGGCTCAGCGGTAGAGCGTCGGCCTGGCGTGTGGGGGACCCAGTTCGATTCCCGGCCAGGGCACATAGAAGAAGCGCCCATCTGCTTCTCCACCCCCCCTCCTTCCTCTCTGTCTCTCTCTTCCCCTCCCGCAGCCAAGGCTCCATTGGAGCAAAGATGGCCCGGGCGCTGGGGATGGCTCCTTGACCTCTGCCCCAGGCGCTAGAGTGGCTCTGGTCGCAACAGAGCAATGCCCCAGAGGGGCAGAGCATCGCCCCCTGGTGGGCGTGCCGGGTGGATCCCAGTCGGGCGCATGCGGGAGTCTGTCTGACTGTCTCTCCCCATTTCCAGCTTCAGAAAAATACAAAAAAAAAAAAAAAGAAAGCTTCCCTACACACATACAGAGACACAGACACACAGACATACACACACACACACACACACCACACACAACACACACACACAACACACACAACACACACACAGACACACACACACAGACATACAGAGACACAGACACACAGAGACAGACACACACAGAGACACACAACACACACACACACAACACACAGACACACACACACAGAGACACACACACACACACACACAGACACACACACACAGAGACACACAACACACACACACACGAGCGCCTTCGCCCGACACCGAAAAGACCCACAGGGCTGCCTTCCATCCACCTCGGTCGGCCTCAGCTTTGTCTACACACACCAGGGTTGACCACAGGATTAGAAGGACCCTTCTCATGGTCATGAGTTGGGGGAGGCAGAGAAAGAGCCTGACCCCGAGTCCTCCCTCCAGGACCTCCAGACTCATACACCCCAACTCCTGTCCGCCTCTCCTCTTCCTGGGTCCCAAGCCCTGTGGTTTTCATGTGTATATATATCCTCCCGGCCCCTCACCTGACCCAGCCCTGAGCTGGGCCCTGATGGATGACAATGTCATCTTGGGAAGGCTTCCTGGGGTTCCTGAGTCAGCAGCCTCTGCAGCCCAGGGGGGAGGAAGAGGTGAGTCACAGCCCAGGGGGGAGGAAGAGGTGAGTCACAGCCCAGGGGAGAGGGGACGGGGGACTGGTCTCCCCACCTGTGTGTCCGCCCGTCTGGGCCAGCCTCAGACTCAGCCATCACCTTCCCTCCTGTAGCAGACCCATTGGCGGGACACCGGGTTTGACCCTCGTGGAGGAGATGGGGACAAGATTTGTGGGGGCCCACAGAAGGCTGAGGGAAGATCCAGAAACCCCTGAGCTCCTGAGCGGGGGCCCAGGACTGAGACGAGAGAGGACAGTTCATCCTGTTAAGTTCACGGTCCGTAAAGCAAATGGCCCAGCGGGTTCCCTCAGGTGCGCCCTCTGTGGAAGTGAGGGGGTGCCCAGGCCCTCGGCACTCCGGTGTTCAACCGAAACGTGAGCAAGAGCTTCTGGTCGTTGACTTTGTTCAAAGTGTCCAGATCTTATCATTTCTCAAAAGTCTCCGTCTCATATCTCGGGACCATATTCTCTGACTCAGATACAATTAACTTGAAATCAATAAAAGAAAAGATGAATACAATCTTTTTTCACATGTAAAATTTTAAAAAGAAGAACACTTCAAATTAACGCAGCTTTAAAAAGAGAGCATCTTACCTATTTTAAAAAAAAACACCTAAATATAAATATGCCACTTCTCAAAATGTTTGGGGTGATGCAGTGAAGGGTGGTAGTTTGGACAAAATTTATATCCTTCTGAACTTGTATGAAAGAAGAATAAAGACACTATTCTGTTCAGAGGCTCAGAGTCTACACTTTTCTTTTTGAAATAAATTCAAATCTTTAAAAGAGTTGCGAACAAGAGTGAGAATGGTTCTGTGTAACCCTTTTCACACTTTCCAAATTTTAACACCAAACATAACGACAGCCCGCTGATCAGTCACACCATTCACATGGTTACAACACTATTCTCCAACCCACAGAGCCCAACTGCGATCTCACCAACTGTCCCACCATTCCATCTGAGACCACGTGGTTATCTTGCCTTCCTAGTCTCCCTCAATCAGGAACAGGTTGTCTGTCTTGTTTTCTTTCATGACCTTGACACTTTTTTTTTTTTTTTTTTGCATTTTTCCGAAGCTGGAAACGGGGAGGCAGTCAGACAGACTCCCACATGCGCCCAACCAGGATCCACCCGGCACGCCCACCAGGGGGCGATGCTCTGCCCATCTGGGGCGTCGCTCTGTTGCATCCAGAGCCATTCTAGTGCCTGAGGCAGAGGCCACAGAGCCATCCTCAGCGCCTGGGCCAACTTTGCTCCAATGGAGCCTTGGCTTCGGGAGGGGAAGAGAGACCGAGAGGAAGGAGAGGGGGAGGGGTGGAGAAGCAGATGGGCGCCTCTCCTGTGTGCCCTGGCTGGGAATCGAACCCGGGACTCCTGCACGCCAGGCCGACGCTCTACCACTGAGCCAACCAGCCAGGGCCAACCTTGACACTTTTGGAGAGACTTTTGGAAGAGTGAAGTGTTTTCTAGAAAGTCTTACCATTTGGGCTTGCCCTGCCCTCCTCACTACCTGCAGCTTAAGCACTTTGGCAAAAGCACCGTGGAAACGTGGCTGTGCTCTGCTCACATTCCACCTCAGGACAAGTGATGCTGGCTCATCCCCTCACTAGTGATGCTGGCTCATCCCCTCACTAGTGATGCTGGCTCATCCCCTCACTAGTGATGCTGCTTGACCTCGACCACTTGGTGAAGGTGGTACCTGGCGGTTTTTCCACTGTCAGGTCACACTCCCTCGGGCACTTGCCAGTTACGGGGGCTTCTCTCTCTTTTGGGGGGGCTTCTCTCTTTGTCATCTAGTCAGACAGTCGGAGCGTAGTTATTCCTCAGCGAGGTAGACTTTCCACTCTTGCAACCACACCCGGGGCCTTGAGGTGGGAAGATGTGGAGAGAAAAATGTCGGTGGGTCTTAGCTCATCCTCTTGAGACCACAGGTCCCCTGATGGGAGAACACAGCTCACTCCCAGCCCCTCCACCATGTGACCCTTTCCCCTCGACTCTGGCCTGCAGTTCAGCCCACTGGAAATTCCTGATGCCCCATGTGGAGAGAGAAGAGCAATAGATGGTGACAGGCCTGCATGGTCAGTCCAGGGGACCAGGCGGGGTTTAAATTCAGCACGAACATTTACAACCATAGGCTCTGGCCGGTTGGTTCAACATTAGAGCGTTGGCCTGGCCTGTGGAAGTCCCAGGTTCGATTCCCAGTCAGGGCATATAGGAGAAGTACCATCTGCTTCTCCTCCCACTGTTCCACCTCTCTTTCCCACCCACAGTCATGGTTCAAATGAGCAAGTTGGCCCTGGATGCTGAGGATAGCTCCATGGCCTTGCCTCAGGTGCTAAAATAGCTTGGCTGCTGAGCAACAGTGCAGCAGCTCCAGATGAGCAGAACATCAGCTTCAGATGGGAACTGTCGGGTGGATCCCGGTCGGGGTGCATGCAGGAGTTTGTCTCTGAACCTCCCTGCCTGTCACTTGATAAAATAAATAAGTAAATAAATAAAAATAAAATTTACAGCGATAACAGAAAGGAGAGAGGTCCTGCTCCAGGCTGGGAATTCAGGGGGTCCTGGTAACTCCAGCAATCTCCTTGGCAGAGAGGGAGGAAGCCCTTAGCTGTGGTGAACTGCAAAGGCCCTGGGGCACCAAAGGGGCAGCCAGCCCACCTCAGTTCACGGGAGATTGGGGGCCGCCCTGCAATTGGGAGGGCAGGTGTGCAGACCCTGCGGGGAGGTGTGCAGGTGGGGAGACTGAGGCTGGGTGGCCCGAGGAGCTGGGAGCGGGGAGCAGGTGTGTGGCCCCAGCACTCTTGCGTGCTAGGAAGACGCGGCTTGCCCACCATATAAATGGTGATGTGAACAGACTGACTCCTCTTTGTGGGCCCCCTACTCTATCTATTCTCAAGATTTAACTCTGACTAACCTAACTGGTCCTGGCCAGCAGCCACCCCCTTGGGAGTTGATGGTTAACTGTTTTGCAAGCCTATGCCACATCATAATGCAGATTCTTTTTTTTTTAATTTTTTAATTTTTATTTATTTATTATTTATTCATTTTAGAGAGAGAGAGAAAGGGGGGAGGAGCAGGAAGCATCAACTCCCATATGTGCCTTGACCAGGCAAGCCCAGGGTTTTGAACCTGCGACCTCAGTGTTCCCAGGTTGATGTTTTATCCACTGTGCCACCACAGGTCAGGCCATAATGCAGATTCTTGTCAGGAATACCAAGCTGGTGTTGATGTCAATTCTACAGAATTACCCGCCATAGGGTCACGAGGAGGTGGGCTCCTGGCTCGCCCTGCATCCTCTGCCCGGTCCATCGCCACTAGGGCAGCTACTACAAAGCATTTATGTAACAGCTGTCAGGGAACCGAGATCACCTCTGCTCTAACCCCCTCCCTGCAAGTAACTCTTCAATAAATCCTGTTAGGACCTACTGAGTTGCCTGCCAAGGTCTCAAGATGCCTTTATATTTCGGTGGTCACTGTACCGCCAGTGCACACGCAGACAGCCCCCGCAGGGTCTCCTCCCGCACGTGCCCGACACCGAGGGTCCTGCCTCCCCACCCTCCAGCATGTCCTCTCAGCCACCGAGCTCAGCCTGACAACCCTGAGCGGGCTTTGGCTTCACCTCTCCCAAGCTGGTCGGCATCTGTGGCCCTCGTCCAGGCCAGCAAGGGGCCACCGTGGGCACTTCCAGGCCTTTTATCAGTTCTCATTCTCTCCAACTCAGGTGCCCACCAAACAGGAGTTCCACTGGCCACTGTCTCCTCCCAGTCTCTGCATCCCACTGAGCTAGGCAGGCTTCACCAACCCTGCCATGTGCCCCAGACCCTCCATCCCACTGAGCTGGGCAGGCTTCACCAACTGTGCCATGTGCCCCAGACCCTCCATCCCACTGAGCTGGGCAGGCGTCACCAACCGTGCCATGTGCCCCAGACCCTCCATCCCACTGAGCTGGGCAGGCGTCACCAACCCTGCCATGTGCCCCAGACCCTCCATCCCACTGAGCTAGGCAGGCTTCAGCAACCCTGCCATGTGCCCCAGACCCTCCAATTCCTCCCCCCTCACCTCCACACAGAGGCCAACGCGGGCCCTTCTGAAGAGCTAGACCTGAGCTTTGGCCTCCTGCTCATCCCGTGCTGGGCCCAGAATGCAGGGGCTATCCCCGTGTTCTGCTGCCTGTAGTCCACCTGGGTGGTTCTGTCCAGGTGTGACCAAAATGCAGGCGTGGATGTCACATGAGGTCTGCTGAGCTCTGGGCCAGAGGGATGTGGGCTTGGACACGGAGGGCAGAGACAGCTGGAGAGGGTGCAGCTGAACGGGAAGTTTATTGTCTCTGGAAGGAGTGAAGGTTGTGGTCCCAACGCACAGCATGACTCTGCCTGGCCCCCCCTTGGACAGAGGTGACTGGGACTGGGGAGGGGTTGATCAAGGAAACAGAGCAAGTTGAAGCCAGAATCAAGGCTGGAGCCACCATCCGGCCTTGCCCAGGCTCTTGCTGGCCCTCACCACGCCGTTCGTTCAGGGCGAGGAACCATAAACAAGGAGCCATTACACCAAACTCGAAAAAGGTTTCTTCTCCAAGGAACCAGGGCAGAGCTGGCCTGGTCCAGGGTGGAGGCAAGGACATCCTTCCCACTGCTTCAGAAGTGAACGTCTCCCCCGGTGTCGCGAAGAGAGGGAGGGGGAATGAGGCTGGGTGGGAGGACAGAGCTGGCCTGCAGGGCCCAGGGGGAGGCGCTCACAGCAGGACCCTGAGGAGGCCGAGGCCTAGTGGACACAGCAGCCCCCCTGGCAGGGCCCCGGGGGAGGCGCTCACAGCAGGACCCTGAGGAGGCCGAGGCCTAGTGGACACAGCAGCCCCCCTGGCAGGGCCCCGGGACGCTCTGGGGCGGGGGGCGCAGCATTGCAGAGACTACGGGAGCAGCACCCCCGAACGATCCTGGTGAGCACCTTGGTTCCCCGGCGCGTTGCCCACTGCCACTCATACATCGTGTTGGTGTTGGGGCACCGGGGGGCGCAGCGCCTGCTGAGCAGAACTTTCACCATCAATTCTGTAGAAGAAAGCAGGCAGGTGGCACCCCGGCCTCCAGGAAGAGACTGGGGGCAGGGGACGGTGGGGTGTGCTGTCCCCATGAACAGCGCCCTCGGAATCAGAGAACGCCCCACCGGTGCTACCAGACAGCTCCTCCTGACCCTTTTACAGGCCACACCCCACGAAGCACAGGACAAGGTCACCTTCAAGTCACAGTCAAGACGGGGCCCAAGACTGCTGGCCCTCCTGGGGGCTCTTCCCTGAAACAGCAGGTGGCCCAGGCCAGCCCAGCCCGCCCAGGAGCCCGTGAGGGAGAAGCAAGCTGGAGAGCACAAGCTGGTAACCACAGAGGTCCCGCTGGGCACTCCGCCCTGGGCCTGGGCAGAGACTTTGCAGAAACCATGGGGAAGCAGAACATTCCAAACCCAAACTGTGGGAGAAAAGACCCCCCCTGGGTAGAATTTACCATGATTCTATTGTATCATGTTGTGTTGTTTGTTATGTTGAATTCTATTATGAGTTGTATTATATGATAATTGTATCAGACCATCTCTTCCCAGCTACAGAGTGGTTTGGGCTCACCTGAAGGCAGGCAAGAGGCAGGACACCTGCTTCCGAAGCCCTCAGGCCCTGAATCTGAGCAGCTGCCTCTTGTCCCCGGGGTTTGGGGTGGAGATATCCAGGCAAAGTTGGGGGGGCAAACTAGGGGCTTGGAAAGAGCTTTCCTTACTCCAAGAGGCTCTGGTCCCAAGCACCATGACACGGCTCCCAGCTACCCCTGTTCAGGCTGAGAAGCTGCAACTTAAAACTCAGGTGGGGCCACAGGTAAAGAAAGCAAAATTGGCCTGGCCTGTGGTGGCGCAGTGGATGGAGCTTCGACCTGGAATACTGAATACTGAGGTCGCTAGTTCGAGGCCCCAGGCTTATCCGGTCAGGGCACAGACCAGAAACAACTATTATGAGTTGATGCTATCTGCTTCTCCCCACTCCCTTTCTCTTTCTCCTCTCCCTAAAATCAATAAATAGAATCTGAAAGAAAGAGAAAGAAAGAAAGAAAGAAAGAAAGAAAGAGGGGCAGAGAGGGAAGGAGGGAAGGAGGGAAGGAAGGAAGAAAGGGAGGGAGGGAGGGAGGAAGGAATCAAAATTGGGTGAAAAGTGCAAATACTCAAAGTGCTGTGCACCCGACAGCCATCTGCAAAGTCCTTCTCTCAGTAAGGGATGCCCACAGGGACAGTCCCTATGGAGGCCAGGGGCAGAATCAGGAGGGGCTGGGCTCCCATGCATGTAAAAGCCCACCTAGAATTTTAACAGAAAGGTGAAGTAGGAGGAACCCCGGTGCCTGTGATGCTGGCACGATGCTGGCTGTGGGGGTGGGGCGACCCTGTCCACTAGTGCCACCAAGGCAGAGGCCACCTCCGCATTAGGGCCACAACCTCAACTGCGCTCACATTTCTCATCAGCACTTCCCCTTACAGATTTATTCCCAGGTACTCCAATAATCGAACAGCAAACACTTTCTAGTGACATTACTGTGAAGTCAGGAGACGGGAGATCTGAGGTGCATTAGGGGAGGCTGATTAAAGAATGATGCCCAGGCCCTGGTCAGAGGGCTTAGCAGACAGAGCACCATCCTATGGCACTGAAGTTGTGGGTTCGATTCCAGATAGGGCACCTTAGCAGAAGCAATCAACGAGTGCCCAACTAAACAACAGAACAACTAAGTGGAGCCATGAGATGATGCTTCTTTTTCTCTCTCCCCCTCTTCCCCCCTCTCCCTTTCTTTCTCAAATCAATGGAACATTTTTTAAAAAGAAGAAAAAGAAAAAAAAGGATGATAGCCCAACCAAGCCTCTAGGACTTGGAGCCACAGACTGGAAGCAGCTCTGCCCTTGCTGGCAGGCACCCAGGGACCCGGCCCCATGTCCCAGGACCAGCAAACCATGATCACGGATACTCCGAGAACAGATGGTCGGTCCACCTCCCACTGACTCTGGCCATCTGTCCAGTTCTAGTGGTTTGTTAGTGACATTTCAGTGGGCTTGGGGATGTGTTCAGGTCTGAGTTTATAATCTCCTGTAAGGCTTGTTTTTGAAGTGGAGTCCTACCTGGTGAGGCCCCCCCCCCCCCCCCAGTCAGCCCTGTGGGCGTGTGGCCTGCTGAGCAGCAGGTAAGGCCGGAGAGTCCTGAGTGCAGCGTCTGCTTGGCTGATCCTGCTCTTAAGACCATGCCGCTGGCCTGCCCGCCCACCTGTCCTGATCTCGGGTAAATTCAGTCACACCAGAGCTTCCGTCCTGCTTACAGGTCCTAGGGGACTGATATTTAGTAACTGGTACTTCAAAGGAGGAGGAAAGGGGTTGCCCAAGTTCAGAACCCTGTGTGGGAGGAGAGAGCACAAGGTGCCCTGGGACAAAAGGTCTCGGGGAGCCCCCTCTGTCCCCCAGCCCTGCAAAGACCCCCCCAAGGATCCATACGGGAGAGGCTGCGCACCACCCCTGGCCGCGCTCTCAGGGACTCACTGAAAGAGATGATCACCGCGTGAGAGACGCAGACCCGATCCGTGGAGGAGCACACGGTGGGCACGCACAGATCCTCCGAGGGGACTTTGAAGCACTTGTAGCAGGTCAGGTTCCCACCTGTGGGGCAGCCCCGGGGACGCTCTGGAACAGGGCTGCGCCCCGCCCGAGCGCACTGCGCCCCAGCGCAGAGCCCTGGAGATGGAGATGCGAGATTGAGATTCTTCCGGGCGCCAGGCCTGGAGTCCCCGAGGGCCCCCACGACCTCCGCCTGCCCAGCCCAGCCCAGCCCGCCCCTCACCTGGCGGTGCTGGAGTGCCACCAAGCTCCTGCGGGACAGCCCCGGGGCCGCGCTGGAGCCGGACTGCGCCACCGTCCACCAGTAGAGCCCACACGACTAGAACCAGTCCCTCCATGTTGCGGAGGGCTCAGCCTGTCGAGAGGAAGGGGCAGCGGAGGAGTGTTTATCCCGGTGCCCCTAACACCCCCAGTCCCACCCCTCCTGTCGGCCCCAACGCCTTGAACCCGAGTCATCCGCTGCCCCTCCTACCAGCTGGGCAGACCCCCCCTTGCAGAACCTTCCCTCGCACCGCTGCAGGGAGCGGAGCCTTTTGAAGGGAGTCAGCTTCTCCCGGAAGGGCAAGGTGTGTGTGTGTATGGGGGGAGGGGGGGGGGGCTGTGAGCCCCTTCTCAGCAGCTCCTGCTCTAGAAAAGGTCTCCTAGGGTCCCTGAGGACGGCAGCCTCCACCTCCAGCCGCCTCCTGACGGAGCAAAAGTGGGGGCAGGGACTTGTCTCCAGTCCCTGGGGCTACCCCCCCTGGGCTAGCGTCAGCTCTGATGCATCCTTCTCTTCCTATAGGGACCCAGGTGGGGCAGGGCCTGGCTCTCCACGAGAGGACGCAGAGACCAGATTGGGTCCCTGCCTCAGGGGCGCCTGGATGGCTGAAACAGAGAGGTCCTGTTGGTCAAATAAGTTTGTAAATATGATATATATGTTTGCTCGCTTGTGACTTATATTGGGTGTGGGGGACAGGCTATAAGCAGGCCAGGTCGTTGTAGCCTAAGGTTTGGTTTTAGGACTAAGCTTTTCCCCCACACCCTTGACTGATTGTATGATCTGGGTGGTGTACTCTCATGAGGAATCCAATTATGCCTTGGATAAGTGACTTTGTATCAGAGACTTCCTTGTTTGTATATTGGATTAAGGGATTTTGGTTTTCTACACTATAAAGTGGGACAGACCAGGAGCTTGGACACACAGTTCCTGCTATCACGATTGCAGGGGCTTCCCTGATCCCTGGCCCTTCATGGGAAAAGCTGGTTTTCTGCTTTTCCCTTGTCTTCTTTTGTGGTTTGCCTTTCTTGGTGAGACACCAATAAATAGGATGGCCCACCATCCTCCGACTCTGCCGTTTATTTACCATCTGCCCGAATCCAATGGGAACCTGCATGGGCCAGGCGGCTGCTTTGATAGTGACAGCCATGGCTCCTGGCCTTACAGGTCCCTTCCCTCAGGTGTGGCCGAAATGGTCAGGTCTGGTGTTGGGGGTGGTGGGAATAGGTTAAGGGCCTCAAGGGGGAGAGAGAGGAGGGATCATTGCAGCTAGAAAACAGATGACCTGTGGACCATCAGAGACATGACTAAGGGCAGTCCAATGGCAGAAACGTCGTGAGTCTGACGGGGAGTGGGAATCCTGGAAGGGACCATGCTGGAGGGCCATGGGGGTGGGGTGGGGGGACGGGGGTGAGTGGGGGGAGGGAGGAAGAGAGGCAGGAGGAGAGGGCTGGGGAGGAAGTGGTCAGGTCACAGCCACTGAATCGTGATTTTTTTTTCCTTCCTTCTGTGTGCTTGGGGCCACACTCTGGGAGGCCCGAGAGCAGAGAGGGGAACTTTGAGCTCCAGTGAGCACCTATCAAGAGTGTCAGGCCTAAGCTAAAAGTTGTTCCCAGCAGATGCCAGTTTCTGTTAAGATTGCTTAGATAATTGACCCTAACAAGATCACAATAGTCTGGCCCCAAGCCAATTTCAGCCAGGTTGTAAAAATAACGTAAGTAGACATGTTTCTGTAAGTACAATACGAGTAGGCGGGTATTGTAAAGTACCGTACCTACCTCACTTCCACGAGTTTACGTAGAGACACCAAGTCCAGATGAATTTTGAAGGGTTTTATTAAAAGGAGGAGATTTATTAAATATGCCAGCCGAATATGGGGCATTGCAGACCCAAATTGTGTGCACCAAATACATTTCAGAGGCTGGTTATATACCCTTGATCACTGTAAAGCCAGTAGCCACGGCCACCATCACAGCCGCCTGGCCCATGCAGGTTTGCGTTTGATTCGGACAGACGGTAATGAAACAACGGAGCCAAGAACTAGTGGGCCATTGGCTTTAATCCTAGCTTGCACCCGGTGGGCAAGAAATATACACAGTGGGAAAACACTTCCCTTTCCATTCAGGGCTCCCAAAGCCACCAACTCATCCGAGTTTCCTAGAATCAAAGGTTTCTAGCTCACCAGCCTTATTCACCTCTGTTCCCCATCTCTTTGTTCTAACTCTGCACAAACTAGCTTCTCCTCTCCTCTCTTCCCCATGGCCTTTCTCTGCTCTCTTCTCTAATGCTAATCTCAGGAACCGAGAGAGCAAGCTCCTGGTCTGCCCCATTTTATAGTGTAGAAATCCAAACCTTTAATCCAATATACAAATAAGGGAAGTCTCTAATAAAAGTCACTTATCTGAGGCATAATGGGATTCCTCAAAAGGGTGGGAAAGACTTAGTCTTAAAACTAAGCCTTTGGTTATAACGACCCTGCCTGCTTACAGCCTGTCCCCCACACCCAATGCAAACTATAAGCGAGCAAACCTACATATCATATTTACAAACTTATTTGACCAACAATCACATACAGGCTGGGGGGAGCATGACATCATGACACAATTATTAACAGGCTTATAACATTTGTTTAGGGGATTCATAAGGACATAAAAACTTTCAAGGTAATACAATCAAAGACATTTACAAATCTTTCAGTATCTATCTCCTCTTCTTTGCTAGAGGTATGTTACTCTCAGGGTTCCAGGAAAGGAGAAAGAGCCAAAATCAGTGTAGGGTGGAATGTAAATTCGCTCTCTTATTGAAAGAGAAAAGAAGTTCCTCAGACAACCTTTATTCTATAGTTAAAACTAAATGACTCATTGTCCTAGAAAGGTCAGGAAGCTTCCACATTCTTCTCCCTCCCCTCCCCAAGGAAAGGATGGGTCAGAAAGCCTGACCTTTCTTCCCAAAATATCAATATTAATTTTGCAACTTTCTGGTACCTTAGCACACAGGAAGGAAGCTTCCATCCTCGAGGGTTCAAAGGAACCGCCATGGGAACGTCTACCAGACGGATGGACAAGACTCACCGGATGCCAGCAGCCTGTGCCAACCATTCCCCTATATAACCTCCCCCATCTCTGCTCTGGGTAGTTGTCATCCTTGAGACACGACCCCCTGCCACTCAAACCAGCCTCAAATATTGGTGTTGGAGGTGAGAGGTTCTGGCATCCTCTGTCAGAGGGGTGGGCTCTTTCCGTCCAGTATTACAGAACGGTTCCAGGAGACCTCCCTGTATACCAAAGCAGGACAGAGAGACGGACTGGGAGACTGAAAAGCAGAAGGAGCACCGTTTCAAGGGCCTGCAAGGGATGGGGGTTGGGAGGGCTCTGTTCTGCTCAGGGCCTGCCCTCTCTGGGCTGTGCCGTGAGCCTCCCACCCGCTCTGCCCTGCTTGTTGTATTAGAGGGGTGAGCGCAGATATCGCTGCACACAGACCTCAGAGTTCCTGTTTATCTGATGCCACACATGGTGATGTAAAGTACCGTACCTCATTTCCGCGGGTTTATGTAGAGACACCAAGTCCAGATGAACTTTGAAGAGTTTTATTAAAGGAGGAGTTTTATTAAATATGCTGGCTGCATATGACTAACATGGGGCATTGCAGACCCAAATCATGCATGCCAAAAACATCTCAGGGGCTGGTTATATACCGTTGGGCAGATAAAATGTATTATGCTCACTTTGTTAAAGACGGCACTGCCCACGTGGAGGCCGTCGCCCAGGTGATATTAATGTGTGTTGGGGGCAGGCTATGGGCAGGCAGGATCGTTGTAGCCTGGGGCTTGGTTTTAGGACTAAGCCTTTCCCACCCTTTTTGATGTGGGGTGGCACAATCCAATTATGCCTCAGAGAAGTGACTTTGTATTAGAGACTTCCCTATTTTGTATATTGGATTAAAGGTTTGGATTTCTAACTATAAAATAGGGGCAGAGCGGGAGCTTGCTCTCGGTTCCTGAGATTATCATTAGAGGAGAGAGCAAAGCAGAGAGCAGAGAAAGGCCACATGGAAGAGGCCAGGAGAAGCAGCCAAGATGGCGGAGTGTTGAGTGAGAAGCCAGTTTGTGCAGAGTTTGTGCAGGGAGAAGGAAGGAGATGGGGAACAGAGGTCAATAAGTCTTGGTGAGCTAGAAACCTTTGATTCTAGGAAACTCGGATAAGTCAGTAGCTTTGTGAGCACTGAATGTGAGTGGGTTTTGGAGCCCAGTGTGTGTTTTTACTTGCCCGCCAGGTGCAAGCTAGGATTAAAGAGGATGGCCCACCAGTTTTTGGCTCCGTTGTTTCTTTACCGACTGTCCGAATCCAGTGCGAACCTGCATGGGTCAGGCTGTTGTAGTGGCAGCCCTGGCTTCTGGCTTTACATATACCCTTTGACCATGTACAGGTTGGGGGGAGCAAGACATCATGACACAAGGTTATAACATTTGTTTAGGGGATCCATAGAAACATTAACACTTTTAAGGTAATACAATCAAAGACATTTACAAATCTTTTAGTGCAGGGGTTGAGAACCTATGCCTCACTAGCCAGATGTGGCTCTTTTGATCGCTGCATCTGGCTCGCAGACAAATCTTTAATAAAAATAATAATAATGTTAAAAATATAAAACATTCTTGCCTGACCTGTGGTGGTGCAGTGGATAAAGCGTCGACCTGGAAATGCTGAGGTCGCCGGTTTGAAACCCTGGGCTTGCCTGGTCAAAGCACATATGGGAGTTAATGCTTCCTGCTCCTCCCCCCTTCTCTCTCTCCCTCTCTCTCTCTCTCTCTCTCTCTCTCTCCCTCTCTCTCTCTCTCTCTCCCTCTCTCTCTCCTTTCTAAAAAAAAAAATGAAAAAATATATAAAACATTCTTATGTATTACAATCCATTCATTTCCTACTGTTCATGTTCATGGTTGCAGGTGGCTGGAGCCAATCACAGCTGTCCTCCGGGACAACACCAAATTTTTATTGGATAATGTATAATGTACACGGGTCGTTGTATGGCTCTCAGGGAATTACATTTTAAAATATGTGGCGTTCATGTCTCTCTCAGCCAAAAAGCTTCCCAAACCCTGTTTTAGTGTCTATTTCCCCTCTTTTGCCTGGAGGTATGTTATCCTCAGGATTCCAGGAAGGGAGGAAGAGCCAAATTAATGTAGGGTGGTATGTAAATTCTGTTTCTTATTGAAAGGGAGAAGTAGTTCCTCAGACAACCTTTATCCTATAGTTAAAACTAAATGACCCATTGTCCTTGTAAGTCAGGAAGTTTCTACATTCTTCTCCCTCCCCTCCCCCAGGAAGGCCGGGACAGAAAGCCTGACCTTTCCTCCTAAAATATCAATATTAATTTTGCAGCTTTTACATACCTTAACATATGGATGCCCAAGGACAGCACGCACTAACTCCTCTCCCCTCCCAGCGGCCCCACCCCCAGGCCTAGAACTGTGGGTGCTGACTCCATCCTCACACCCCTCACCCTGTGCTTTCCACCTGCTGCTCAGATATTAAATTCTTTCCACCCAAAGACTGCACGTGTTTCAGATTTCTGCAAGGGGGGCTGCCCTTCCCAAACCAGCCCTCAGGAAGTTATCACCTCAAGGGGTCCCAGAAAACTCCCTGGGGTGGGGCTTTGAGGGGCCCCCTGCCCATGGCCATGGACGCCTTCAGGGCACCTGTGCTCTTGCTCTGGCTAAGCAGCTGGCCAAGGGGTGGCCTTGGCACCGCCCCCCTCCAGTGCGAACAAGGCAGGGGTCACAGGGGCAGACGTGAAGACTGGGAGGAGGAAGTACCCCCAGGGTGTGGGCACCGCAGGAGCACTGGGAGACTGGGCAGGACCACTTCCTCCTCCTGGAGGCGGAGGGGGAGGACATAGGGGCAGGGGCTGTCTGGGCCTGCTGGGAGCCCCCCACCCCAGTGGACACGACTGTGTACTCCCAGAGACCCTCTCTGTGGGCGGGCGGGTGCAGCGAGTGGGGGACGTCACCAGGGCACTGAGACCAGGAATTCCCGACTTCTGACCACTGTGCTCAGCTGGGCAGCCTGGGCAGCTGTGGGTGGAAGAGAGGGAGGCACAGTGCCCTGACAGGCTTTCCTCCCCTCTCCCTCCAGTGTCCCCACACCCATCCTCTTTCTATCTCTCCTCCCACTGACTGCGGGGAAACTGAAACTCAGCCCCGGGCTCCTCCCCTCACTTCCTCTGCCGGCTCCCAGCCCCACCCAGCTTTCCCCCTCCCCAGGGAGTGCAGGGAGCGACCACAGGAACCTGGGGCACCACTAGACGCCCAGGAGGCTCCGGCCCCAGCCCTCGAGGGACTTTGTCCTCCACCCAAAGCCGAGGCAGCAACGGGCCTCCGGGGCCAGTGGCTGCAACCCTCTGAGCCCGTTTCCACTTAGCCACCTCTCCCGGGTCCTGACAGAGCAGGGCCACCGGGATTGCAGCCCGTGCCCAGAGTGGAATTTAGGTTAGTAGCAGCAGGATTAGAGTTGTTACACAGGTATCCTGCCACTGTGGCCCGCCCCGTGGCTCCCAGAATTCCTGACCGTGACTCTTCTGCTCACCTGTGCAGCTTTCTCTCGCCCGCCCGCCCTACCCTGCCCTGCCCAACTGGATTCATGAGCCTCTGTCAGTCCCTTTTCGCAAAGCCGCCTGTGGTTTGAGCAAACAGCTCACGGATGCATTTCACTTAAGGATGGTCACTGCCTGTGATGACAGTCACCAGGGTTCCTGCCCCTTGAATCCTTTCGCTTTTGATGCTGGTCTGACCCACTCACGTGGTTCCCACTTTCAGCATCTGCTGGGTCTCAACCAGGCAGGGCCTGCCTCTTTCCCCTGGCCTTCCAGCTGGGTGGCCCTGGCTTCCTCTCCTGTGTGGGGGCTGTTCTTCCCTCCGGCTCTGTCACTGCTGCTGTCCCCCTTTGGTGGCCGTGACAGTGAAGACACTACATTCACGCTTTCACAGTGACCGCCCTGTGCAAAGCTCCTCACCTGCCCCTGATTTCAGGGGTGCCGGGAGACAGACCAGAGTCCTGAATCCCTGGTGCCCACCGTCCCATCCTCCTGAACAGTGTTCCTTGGGCCCTAGACACAGGGACGTCAGAGCTTCTGCCCAGCCTGGGACGACCTGGGTTGCGAGCTGAGTGGACCTGGACCTGCCCAACCATCGGAGTGTCCTAAAGAATCAACGAATGAAGCCCTGCAAGGCACCTTGCTTCCTCATTCTCCTTTTCTTGTTCCCACCCCAGCCCTGGCCCAATCAAACCCCTTGGCGGTGAATACACTTCACCCACAGCAGACCCCACAGACCCCTGCCCTGGGTCTTTGATTCCCGGGTCCCTGCAAATCACAACAGGCCTGTCAGGAAATGGGCACATGGCGGGGGTAGCTGGGGGCTTGGGGGCAGCACACCTGCCCTCCAGCCAGGGTCTAGGAGCTCCCGACCTGCTCCCACACTCACTGAGCTCCTGCCTGCCCAACCAGGCTTTCCTGTCCTCCTCGGCCCAACTGCCCCTGGCATCCTGGCCCCCAGTCCCTGGTCCCCTCATGTCCTCCTCTGTCCAACTCCATTCCTCTCTCCGTGGAGTCCTGCCTTCCTCTCAGAAGCAGGCTGATCTCCTTCGCTGCGTCCTGACTTGTCCTGAGAAAGACCCTCCCATGTGGCCCCCCCACTCAGCCCAGGGTAGGCAAGTGGACGACATGGGGTTAAGGTTCCCTTCTAGGCCTAGTGAGCAGCTAGCTATGGACTTGGGGGTCCCTTCTCCTCTACTGTCCCCAAGTAAGCCTCAGTGAGGAGCCGTACCAAAGGGGAATCCCCAGGCACCCCCACAGTTGGACATGGCTGGGATGGGCGCTCCCAGGCAGGGGGCCGTGGGCAGTAACACCAGAACAGGAAGGGGTGGGAATACTTGTGTTTATTTGAGGCACCAAAGCAGCAGGAGGGCTCCAGTGTGCGAGTGGAGGGTGGGGTGGGTAGGGCCACAGCTAGGTCTGGGGGTGGGAGCTGACTCCTGGGCCCAGCAGCCTAGACCTGGAAGCTGCGGTTGAGGCGAGTGGAGCACGGGGTACAGAAAAGCCCAAGCATGTGCTCTGGTGTCGAACTCGGGGCTCTCGGGCTAACTGCTCCCGTTCCTCCCCCCAGCACGGCCAACAAGGCCACAGACGCACCCGTCCACACCGCTGGGCATCCACAGCCACAGCACGCGCCCCCTTCCAAGACAGTGGCACTGAGCACGTCGTATACACCACTGTCTGGGGGCGGGCAGGGCCCAGCCGGGGACAGGGCCTGGGGCTCCGGGACCCCTCCCTGTATGTCCCCACGATTCAGTTCTGACTCCTGGACCCACATCCGAGGAAGATCACATCACTGACCCTGGAAGGGAGGGCAGCTGGCCCCTCTGGGGGCGGGGGCAGGTGTGGGGACAGGACTGGGGGTGGGGACTGAGGCTGAGGGGGTGGGGTCAGGCAGGGTGAGGAGCTGAGGGGTCTGGACAGGGCTGGGATTTCCTTCCTGGGCTGTGGGAGTCAGGGCGGCTAGGGTCCCAGCCGCAGCAGAGCTGACAGCAGGCTCAGCAGGAGCCCCAGGCCCAGCAGGGAGGCGCTGGCCCGCAGCCCGCCATCGGCTGCGCTGATGTTGCACAGGAAGCTCTCGCAGCAGTAGGTGCCCAGGGACGCCACGCCAATGTTGATATTGGGGGGCGCGGGACAGATCGGGGAGCAGCCCTTGTTCAGACTGTGGCCGAGGTCCACCACGTTTCCTGCATCAGAAAATGAGGTTGTGAGTGCAGAGGCCGTGGGGGTGGGGGTGGGGGGTGGGCCCGGGTGGGGGAGGCGGCCTGGCTGCCGGGGGCCAGCACTCACCAACGCCAGCAGCCGCGGAGACGGTCACGCAGTACTTGTCAGAGTCCGAGCAGATGGTGGGCTTCAGGCAGTAGAAGTTGCTGTTCTGATTCGTGCAAGAGAAGCACACCAGGGAGTGGACTGTGGAAGGAGGGGACATGCTGCAGGTGACACCCAAATGCAGGGTGTCCGGGAGGGAGAGGGGCTTCTTAAGTTGCACAGGACAGGTGACACAGAGACAGGCTCTAAGGAAGGACCCCTGGACACCTCTCGGGTTAGGGAGTCCAGGAGGAGGGCACAGCTGCCCAAAGGCCTGGGGCCCCAAGGGCACCTCACCTTGCTCCACACCCAGCAGGGCTGCCAGCAGCATGGGCAGGAAGACCTTCATTCTGGAGGGGCACAGGCTCCCGTCTGGGTCTCACACGCCAAGAAAGCTCCTCCTGCTTTAGAGAGACACAGCTTGTTGGAGGGCGTGGGACCCTGGCTCCCACCAGCACAAGCAGCCTGGTCCCTACTTGTAGAACCTGAGCACGAACACAGGAGTCTTTCTGCTTCCCTCAGTGTAGACTCTTTCTAGCTGAGACCCCTCCCCGAGCCCGTGGCTCTTTCTGTTGGGAGCAGGGGTAGGGTCACTAGAGGCCAGAGGAGGGAACTCACTAACCTCAGAAGCACACAGCAAGGGAGGCCAGAGCGACTCTCCGTGGTCCTACGGGTGCGGGATGGTGACCAGAAAAGGTAACTGGCTTCCAGAACTTTCCATGGGCCACCTCCATGCCTGACATGGGGACTCAGGGGCTGGGCTGGGGGCATGCTGGCACATCAAGCCAAGCACTTACCTAGGGCAGCTTTGGTGCTGGGGAAGCTCAAACACTTTCTTGAATGCTGAAGACCACAGCCCTGTAAGTTATCTCTTATTCTCCAATTCTGTGGCTTGGAAACAGGCTCACTGAGAGCCTGTGGCATGCTACTGGTGGGAATGGGCACAGGCCAGTCTCCACCGGTGGGTGTGAGTGAGTGTGTGGGTGAGGGGGAAGCACTTTGAAAGTGACTAGCTGGGGTTCTGGTCTTGTTTAGTAAGAGGCGTCATGTGGGAGAAGTTTGGTGACCTCTGTAGGGGATAGTTGTGGGTGGGTGAGGGGTATACTGGGTCTGGGGAAGTAGTTTCCAGATCCCGAGAGAAAGAACAGCAGCGAGATATGGATGCTGGGAAGGGTTGGTGGAACCCCCGAGAATGTGCCCCAGGCCTCTGCTGCCCAGCCCTGGACTTGGGCTAACATGTCAGGGTTGGGGAGCAGGAGTTGTGGATATCTGGAGAACAGTGCCAAACTGAGCTGGGAGCTTTCTCCTGGATCCAGGCAGTTCAGGAAGAAGCCTGTTTCCTCCTCTTCCCTAAGGGGAGGTTTAGTCATGGAGGAGCCCTGAGCTGTATGCACACAAGCTCTGGTATGCACAGCCACAAACAACTGCCCCCACAGCCTCCCAACCAGGCGCCCAGCCAAGCGGGCGGATCTGCAGTAGCAGGGTCAGGGGAAGAGGGAGCCAGTGCGCTTCCAGGCAGTGCCACCCAGGACCCGGACTTCAAAATCCGCCCCCAGGCTCACGGGCTTATTTCTGGGAAAGCGGGGCATCCAGGACTCCAGGCTGACAGAATAGGTAGGAGCTCCCTTGTCCCCAGGAATGATAAGGGACCAGGTGGCCCAGCGCAGGGAACCTGGGCTCCTAGGCACCTCGTGTGCTTGCGTAATCTATGCCGAACAGCGAGCTCACCGCTTGCCAGGGCTGGCTCCTGTCCCAGGGTGACCCATCCACTGAGGCAGGAAGTTCCCCCTGCCGCCGCCAAGATCCCAGCCCCTTCAAGTCAGAAAGGCTGACCCTCCCCAGTCCCCACGTGAGGGGTCACGGGGAACCCAGAGTTGAACGAGGGTCCCCCAGTGCCTGCCCAACCCTGGGCCCCCAGCTCCCAGGGAGGGCGCCTGGCGGCGGTCTCCGCGCTCGCGCCCCATTTCTTTGGAAATACTCAGGAGGGCCGGGGTGCCAGGAGTGGAGGCTCAACACCTGGGGCCGGGCCCACGCGCTCCCCCACCTCTTCTGCGCCTGCCCAGGCGGCCCCTTCGCTCGCTGCCCTCGGCGCCCTGCAGGAAGTCTTCCGCGGAGCCGGGGCCTCGGTGCTCGCGTTCCCCGCCCGCTCCGCCCAGGCCCGGCGACTCACCGCGGTGGACGCAGCTACACCACGCAGCCGAGCTGCTCCAGCCGGACTCGCAGGCGGGCGCGCCGCGGCCAGATGGAGGGGCGGACGGGAGGCGGAGCCGGGGGCAGGCGCAGGCGGGGTCGGGCGTCCCCGCGCAGGCGGAGTCGGGGGCGAGCGGACCCTCTTCCCGGCCTCCCCCGCAGGCCCCTCCGCCGGCCGGCTGGACCTCCGGGTCCCTTGCGGGTGTGGGGGGAAGGGGCGCTCCGGCGCGAGCCCGAAGACCCACAAATGGTCCGACAGGTTAGGGGCTGGGCACCTACGCGGAGACACGTCTGAGGAGGCCGCCGATGGGCGGTAGTGGGACTTCCTTCTGCAGAGCGGGCTGGGGGCGGTGAGGGGGTAGGTAGGAGGCCTTAGGCTCCGTCTGGCCTCCGGGCTGAGCCGTTCACTCTACTGGGGATGGCGGGAGGGTGGTGGTGACAAGACCAGCAGCGCGAGGTTGGAGGGGGGATTCTGGTTTCCGTGGCTCCAGGGCAGTGGTGTGGGCAGCATTGATGGATCCCCAGCGCGGGGGCCTTATGAGCATCCACCTTTGCAGACTCTGGACCCCTCCTTCCCTGGGTGCAGGTCCACCTCCTATGTGGCCCCCACCTGGGCCAAGAACCTCTGCCCCAGATGGATTCTAGCCCTCTGTGCGCTCGTGGGACCTCCCCAAGTCTGCAGCCAGGGGTAGCCAGCTTGCCCCGACCCTGCACATGGAACCCAGAGGCCCCTGTTAGAAAAAAGCTGGCATCCTTAGCCTGACATCAAGACCTTCCACGTATCCAGCTGCCCATTCGGCCAGTGCCCTGTCCTTCAACGCATAGTCACTGAGCACTTGCTAGGTACAGCCATGGCCTAGACCTGCCCCTGTACCCCATGCCCAGCAGCCTCGCCTGCTTCTGGCTGGTGGGGACTGGGACTGGCAAGCCCTGGGCCCTTCCCTTTCTCTTGCTCCATGGTGGTCCCCTACTTCCTGCAGAGCCCTCTCCACGGATCTCAGAGTCTGGGCTACCTGTGTGTTCCCAAAGACTCACACCTCACACTTACAGCACATCACCTGTTAGGTGACCTTTTTGCTCAGCCTTTCTGGGTGTTGGCTGTGTGACAGTGACAGTTACCAGGGCCCCAGAGGAAGGGGCTTCGTTGTGTTTTTTTTTTTAATTTATTTTATTTTATTCATTTTTTTAAAGGAAAGAGAGAGGGAGAGAGAGAGAGGAGAGAGAGAGAGAGAGAAGGGGGAAGGAGCTAGAAGCATCAACTCCCATATGTGCCTTGACCAGGCAAGCCCAGGGTTTCGAACCGGCGACCTCAGCATTTCCAGGTCGACGCTTTATCCACTGCACCACCACAGGTCAGGCAGGGGGGACTTCTTAACTACAAGGGGAGGGCAGGCAAGGGGAGGAGGAGGGGGCTGAGGCAGGATGGCAGGTTGCCAGGGTGGAGCTGGGTGAGAAGAGGGACCCTGTGACAGAGGACCAGTCCCATGGGCAAGATCCAGTACATTCGGTACCATGTGAGGAGTGTGCTTGGGCATATTGGTCTGCTTAAGTGTGTGTGTGCGTATGAGTGCACAAGTGTATGTGTATGAGTGTATCTTCAGAGTTCTGGGGTCCAGGTCAGCTCCTTGTATGGTCTTCTGTGATATTGCAGGACACACAGGCAAGGTCAGCTGGGGAAAGCTTTGGGGGCTTTTTCCTTGGAGCATGGTGACATTGTGGTCATTCCACAGCTCTGGGGATGAGGGCCCCGCTGTCCCCAGGAACATGGGTGTGCAGCAGGCCGTGGCCCTTTGGGCAGGACCGGAGTCAGGACAGGGCGGCCGCATCTCCCTCCCCTGCAGTGGCTTCCCCACATCTTATCCTGAGCTCTGGGCTTGTCCTGAGGGGGGTGTGAGGACCTCCGGAGCGCTCTGGAGCCCCTGTCCACCTGTCTGGGTGGCAGTGGCACTGCCCATTGGTTTTTGTATGGGCCACTTGCTTGTCTTTCCCAGAACATGAGCCCGTGAGGCCAGGGCACGCCGTTTGTGTGTCCAGCAACAGACCACCTCTGGCCTGTGGTAGGTGCTCAGCATGTGTTTGTGGGGTAGAGGCATCAGTGGGCTTTGCCCCACTCAAGCAGGACCCCGTGGCTTGCAAAACAAGCTACATTGAGAGGGGGCTCTCCGGATTTTGAACGACCATCTCACAAAGTGTCCCCAAGGTCACTGCCAAGGATCAGACAGGAGACTCAGGTGTCCTTTGAAAATGTGACTGCACGGCTGAGCCAAGGGTTTGTGCAATCAATGCTCGATTACTATGGAGTCTATGATGTCATTCTGAAAACCGTGAGGAGTAGGGGGGCTGGCATGAAGTCCAGCTGAGCATGTCCAAGAGGGTGGCTGTTGTGGCCACAGTAGCCTGTTTCCTTGGAAGGCCCTGGAACTCGTCCTGCTGTGACCCCGTGGCCTCTCCCTTCTCACACAGACCTCAGTATCTGACCCTGTGCTCCGGCCTCACGTGTCACAAGCCCCAGGAACCCACGCACCTAGGCCAGCCCCTGCAGTGCTCGTGTATCTTGTAACGGGCAGTTCAGACCCAACTGCAGCCTGCTCTCCACACCTCAGGTGTCCAGTCCACTCACCACCACGTCCCCGCTGGGGGTGAGATTCCTGGAACCAGGCCGAGGTCTCTGAAGCCGGGGAGGCAGGTCTGAACACACCAGGTGTGTACTCACTTGCCACTTGGGCCTGGCCCACACCTTTAGGAATGTAAGTAGGAGATTTGATTACCCGGGTTTCTCTCCTGGAAGCCATGTGGCTACAGGGCGTATTGGGGTGTGGCTTGCAAGGAGCCAATCAATGGAAGCCATGTGGCTACAGGGCGTATTGGGGTGTGGCTTGCAAGGAGCCAATCAATGGAAGCCATGTGGCTACAGGGCGTATTGGGGTGTGGCTTGCAAGGAGCCAATCAATGGAAGCCATGTGGCTACAGGGCGTATTGGGGTGTGGCTTGCAAGGAGCCAATCAATGGAAGCCATGTGGCTACAGGGCGTATTGGGGTGTGGCTTGCAAGGAGCCAATCAATGGAAGCCATGTGGCTACAGGGCGTATTGGGGTGTGGCTTGCAAGGAGCCAATCAATGGTCTGGTTGAAGAAGGCGGGGCAGGCCCTTCTCTTCCCTGAGAAGGAAGAAGCTAAAAGAATACAAGGAAAAGGAGCTAGCGGGGGTAACCAAGTCAGCCAGTGATAAATTAACTACAGTATATCCCATAGTTACAATACAAAGCAAGAATAGCAAGATCTGTATGTAACTATGACCAGTGATCTAGGAACTCCTTCCCCCTCGCTGACCCCACCAAAACTTTCCTTCCCTCTCCTTGAGTCCTGGGAAACCTTCAACCAGTGGTTCTCAAACTTCCTGAAGTCAGGGCGCATTTAAAATCCTACATACAAATAATTGTAGGTGCTCTATATACAAATTTCTGAGAAATATGTTATCATAATTAAGTCAAATATTAAAGAAAAAATATAAAGTCCAAGCGTGCTTTTATGGTAAACAAAATAAATATGACAAAATTAAATTTATTCTGACATTAAAAAACATTTTTATGTTATACTTTTTGAGTTATGCTTTTTAGAATTTGTAAAACAGAGGGGTTAAAAAATTAAAAATGACAAAATGTTATATTTTTATATATATAGATATATTCTTAGTAAGATTTAGTAAATTTGGCAGGTTCCGGCATGAATGTGTTGTTTTTTCATTCTTGTGTTTATGAGAAACATCAGCCTGATGTGTCCTAGCGATTTCTTCAATGTTTGGGCATCTATTTGAAAGGCAAACTCATTTCCTCGTCAATACATTGAAGAATTCCTCTCTTTTTACTCTTAATTGTGTTGAGGGTAGAAAATCCTAGAACACATAAACAGGATGTTGAAAATTGTGGTAAAATGCTCAAACCTTTTTTAGATATTGCCACATATTCTTTTATAGAAATCCAAAAGGCTTCAAGAGACAATTCCTTATATTTAATCATCAATCCAAAACCCCCACCACACATATCATCTTAACTTTACCCCAAACAAAGGATAGAAGAAACTTGCCTCCAGTCTTTCCAGGGAACATGGGGGTAGTGTAAACAATCCAGCACCAC
This sequence comes from Saccopteryx leptura, assembly GCF_036850995.1. NCBI lineage: Eukaryota > Metazoa > Chordata > Mammalia > Chiroptera > Emballonuridae > Saccopteryx > Saccopteryx leptura. The sequence goes on along the minus strand of NC_089505.1, from coordinate 371,237,087 downwards.
AGCTTAACAGCCTTTTGCAACCTAATCAGGCAAGTGAGGTGGGGGGTTGGGCAGACTGTCAGCTTACAGCCAATTCCCCACACCTCTGTCCCCCAAAAATCTAAACTCCAAAAACCCTATTGGTTTTTTGGTCCCCAACAGGCACATATTTCTCTGGAATACCATAGGGCGCACCTGGAAATTTTCTAGGGTGCACCAATGTATCCTGGTGCACACTTTGAGAACCACTGCCTTAAACAAAGAAATCACATGCCCATTGCTTAGATACTGCAAAGATATATAACCTGTAAGAAAATCAACTTTGGCCCTGGCCGGTTGGCTCAGTGGTAGAGCATTGGCCTGGTGTGCGGAAGTCCTGGGTTCGATTCCCGGCCAGGGCACACAGGAGAAGCGCCCATCTGCTTCTCCACCCCTCCCCCTTTCCTTCTTCTCTGTCTCTCTCTTCCCCTCCCGCAGTCGAGGCTCCATTGGAGCAAAGTTGGCCCGGGCGCTGAGGATGGCTCCATGGCCTCTGCCTCAGGCGCTAGAGTGGCTCTGGTCGCAGCAGAGCGATGCCCCAAATTGGCAGAGCATTGCCCCCTGGTGGGCGTGCCAGGTGGATCTCGGTGGGGCACATGCGGGAGTGTCTGACTGCCTCCCTGTTTCCAGCTTCAGGAAAAAAAAAAGAAAATCAACTTTGGGGAGCCCGTGTTTTGGCGCTCCAAGCCCCATGTGCTCCGCCAGCTTTAATAAATCTTACTTCCTTCATCAAGTTGTCTGGGCATCTTTGTCCTCCTTTGATTCCTGCAGTACAGTCATGGCCCAGAGTCCTGTGGCCACCGTGAGGTGGGGAGATTTGGAGTGAGGTTGGTTCAGAGCTGGAACTTTCTCTCCCTCTTCCTCTAGGTATGGAAACACCCACCTCACACAGTCTCTGGGGACCTAGCAATGGAAACACCCACCTCACACAGTCTCTGGGGACCTAGCAAGCAGTGACCGGGAGGGGCATACGCACTTTGGTTTCATTCCTGGGTGGACAGAAGGACCCGTGTTGTATACTCCATCTAGCCCAGGACTGGGGGCAGTGTCCCAAATAGCTTCCCTGTCTCCTGCTGGTTTTATGGATTTTCTCTGCCTTTAAGATACGGGCCTGGTCCCCATGTCCCCCTGTCAGCATCCTGTGGCTTCTTAGCTTCCTGTCATTTGGGTCAATTCCTGCCTGAGGATGTGCCCTCTAAGGCCTTCTTGTCCCCAAGGGTGGTCTTTCACAAGCAGAATGTGCTTTCCCCAGGACATGCTAAAGGTGGTCGGCACCGGTCATCCCTCTGGATTTCAGGGTTCTAACCAGGAGTCATTTGACCCCTCCTCTAGTGCTCTGTTGCGGTCACATCAGCTTTGGCTGGGCTCCATGCACACCCAGGATGGGGCTGGGCAGTGGGGAGGCCACAGGCTCCGTCCCAGTGCACTCTGGTCTCTGGGGTCAACCTCCATGTCGCTGTCCCCTCTCCTTGAGCAAACCTCAGAAGCTGTGGGCGCGCCATGTGCTTTGAGAACTGACAGCCTTATTTCCTGCCCCCTTTGCCCAGCACAGAATTCTTTTCTGCTTTTCCTGCCCTGCTTTGCCCCACAGCTCCAGTCCTGAGTAGGGTCCAATGTGTAGAGATGAGGGCAGCCTTGGCGAAGTGTGCCCTCACATGGACACTTCCTAGGAGCTGGTGTTCCCCCATTCTGCAAAGGGCCCAGCTCCCACCTGCGTGGTGCCCGCACCCACCACCCCTCCCGAGGCCATCTGTTCCTGGGTCTCCATGCTAGGCAGGCTGGTCAAGAGGCCCAGGAATGACCCCCTCTGGCCCCTAAATTTCTGCTCCCCTTGCCCGTATCTCTTGGTTGGGCAGGGACCCTGGAGCTGCCATGTGGGCCTTGGGCTGGGCCAGGCACCCGGTTTTAGAAGGGAGGGGGGCCATTTTAGCTGCTCAGTGTAGGAAGAGCAGCCCCAGGAGCTGGTGAGGCTATGTTGACGTTGTGACCTTGAACTTCCTGCCTCGCCTCTCTGGGCTCAGTTCTCAGTCTTAAAGTGGAGCCTTGTTGGGCAGATAAAATATATTATGCTCACACTGTTAAAGATGGTGCTGCCCACCTGGAAGCCCGTCGCCCAGGTGATAATATTAGTTGCCCTTCTTGCTTGGGATGGGCGTGATTGTATTCATGTGTGTTGGGGGAGGGCTTTTGCGCCAAAAGGTTTTATTTTTCCTTTTTTTTTTTTTTTTTGTATTTTTCTGAAGCTGGAAACGGAGAGACAGTCAGACAGACTCCCGCATGCGCCCAACCGGGATCCACCTGGCACGCCCACCAGGGGCGACCGCTCTGCCCACCAGGGGGCGATGCTCTGCCCCTCCGGGGCGTCGCTCTGCTGCGACCAGAGCCACTCTAGCGCCTGGGGCAGAGGCCAAGGAGCCATCCCCAGCGCCCGGGACATCTTTGCTCCAATGGAGCCTTGGCTGCGGGAGGGGAAGAGAGAGACAGAGAGGAAGGAGGGGGGCTGGGGGGCGGAGAAGCAAATGGGCGCTTCTCCTATGTGCCCTGGCCGGGAATCGAACTCGGGTCCCCCGCACGCCAGGCCGACACTCTACTGCTGAGCCAACCGGGCAGGGCCACGCCAAAAGGTTTTAAAAGGAAGAGAGATCACGTTGTTCCAGGGAAGAGTGATTACGTTCTAGGAGAAGCCCATGCTGGGGGAGAGCAGAGAAAGGCCACGTGGAGGAGAAGCAGCCAAGATGGCGGAGTGCTGAGGGAGAAGCCAGTTTGTGCAGAGAGAAGGAGATGGGGAACAGAGGTGAATAAGGCTGGTGAGGTTCAAACCTTTGATTCTAGGAAACTCGGATAAGTCAGTGGCTTTGGGAGCCCTGAATGGAAAGGGAAGTGTTTTCCCACTGTGTGTATTTCTTGCCCGCTGGGTGCAAGTTAGGATTAAATGTAATGGCTCACCAGTTCTTGGCTCTGTTGTTTCATTACCGTCTATCCGAATCAAATACGAACCTGCATGGGCCAGGCGGCTGTGATGGTGGCCGTGGCTACTGGCTTTACAAACCTTCACACACTCCTCTCAAGCTGGCTCCTGCCTCCCTCAGAGAACAGTCCCGGCCCTGGCTGGTTTGCACAGTGGATAGAGTGTTGGCCCGACATATGGATGTCCCAGGTTTGATCCCCGGTCAGGGCACATGAGAAAAGCGACCATTTGCTTCTCTCCCCCACCTCCTCCCCTTCTCTCCTTTTTCTCCTCCCACACTCAGTGGCTCAACTGGTTTGAGTGTCAGCCCCGGGCGCTGAGGATAGCTTGGTTGGTCCTAGAGTCTGCTTCAGGTGCTAAAAATAGCTCTCTTGATTTCAGCATTGACCCCAGACAGGGGTTTCCAGGTGGGTCCTGGTTGGGGCACATGCGGGAGTCTATCTCACTATCTCCCTCCTCTCACTTAAAAAAAAAAAGAAAAGAAAAAGAAAACAGTTCAAAGTGATGCTGTAAAGCCAGAAACCACGGCCACCAACACAGCCGCCTGGCCTGTGCAAGTTTGGGTTTGATTCGGACAGACGGTAAAACAATGGAATCAAAAACTAGTGGGCCATCATCTTTAATCCTAGCTTGCACCCAGTGGACGAGAAATACACACAGTGGGAAAACACTTCCCTTTCCATTCAGGGCTCCTGTAAAGCCAGTATATAGGGCCAGGGCCACTATCACAGCAGCCTTCTGGCCTATGCAGGTTCGCATTGGATTCGGACAGTCGGTAAAGAAACAACGGAGCCACAAACTGGTGGGCCATAGTCTTTAATCCTGGCTTGCACCCGGTGGGCAAGTAAAACACACACTGGGCTCCAAAACCCACTCACAAAGCTACTGACTTATCCGAGTTTCCTAGAATCAAAGGTTTCTAGCTCACCAGCCTTATTCACCTCTGTTCCCCATCTCCTTCCTTCTCTCTGCACAAACTCTGCACCAACTCTCTTCTCACTCAGCACTCTGCCATCTTGGCTGCTTCTCCTCTCCTCCACGTGGCCTCCTTCTGCTCTCTGCTCTGCTCTCTCCTCTAAAGATAATCTCAGGAACCAAGAGCACAAGCTCCCGTTCTGCCCCTATTTTATAGTGTAGAAATCCAAACCTTTAATCCAATATACAAAATAGGAAAGTCTCTAATACAAAGTCACTTATCTGGGGCATGATGGGATTGTACCACCCCACATCAAAAAGGGTGGGAAAGGCTTAATCCCAAAACCATGTCCCAGGCTACAAGGATTCTGCCTGCCTTTAGCCCTCCCCCAACACACATTAATATCACCTGGGCCACGGCCTCCTCGCGGGCAGCGTCATCTTTAACAAAGTGAGCATAATACATTTTATCTTCCTAACAGCTCCCAAAGCCACTGACTTATCAGAGTTTACTAGAATCATCTGCCTCACCAGCCTTATTCACCTCTGTTCCCCATCTCCTTCCTTCTGTCTGTACAAACTCTGCACAAACTGGCTTTTCCCTCAGCACTCCGCCATCTTGGCTGCTTCTCCTCTCCTCCACATGGCCTTTCTCCGCTCTCTTCTCTAATGCTAACCTCAGGAACCGAGAGAGAGCAAGCTCCTGGTTTGCTCCATTTTATAGTGTAGAAATCCAAACCTTTAATCCAATATGCAAACAAGGATTTGGATATTTAATTAAACATATCAAATATTTGGATATTTAAGGATTAAACAATATTTAATCCAATATACAAAGTCACTTATCTGAGGCATAATGGGATTCCTCATGAGAGTGCACCACCCCTTTTCAAGCAACAGTCAAAGGTGTGGGGAAAAGCTTAGTCTTAAAACTAAGCCTTAGGGCAGGGATCGGGAACCTTTTTGGCTGAGAGAGCCATGAATGCCACATATTTTAAAATGTAATTCCCTGAGAGCCATACAACAACCCGTGTATGTTAGGCATTATCCAATAAAAATTTGGTGTTGTCCTGGAGGACAGCTGTGATTGGCTCCAGCCACCCGCAACCATAAACATGAGCGGTAGGAAATGAATGGATTGTAATACATGAGAATGTTTTATATTTTTAATATTATTTTTTTATTAAAGATTTGTCTGTGAGCCAGATGCAGCCATCAAAAGAGCCACATCTGGCTTGCGAGCCATAGGCTATAATGATCCTGCCTGCTTACAGCCTGTCCCCCACACCCAATACAAACTATAAGTGAGCAAACATATACATCATATTTTCAAATTTATTTGACCCACAGAGGCCATGACTTCAGAGCCTCTGCTCCAATCACTGGGACCTCAGAGTCTTCCTCTAACTCAAACTCCCACCCCAGGACCTTTGCATGGCTATCCCTAATCCTGGAAGAGAATACCCAGTTCAGACCTCCCTGGCCTGTGCTCTCACTTTTCTGCTTAGGAAGGCTTTCTTCAGCTCCCCAGGTGAAAGCCCTCCACCTCCTGGAATGGTGTTTGTGAGGATGGCATTGCAGTTTGTTTTTGTACCAAAGCCATAGGCTTCCTCTGAGCACAAACTGAGATCCTCAAAGAACTGCCTGGTGGCTGGCCGGGTGGAGGAGGAGGGCGGTGATGCTCAGTGAGGGGACAGCTGGCTTTTGTAAGATTGCACACCCAGAATGGATCTCTGAGAGAGGAGCTGATAAGATGCTCCAATCTGTCAGGGCATTTTTTCCAGAAGAGAGCAAAGACCTTTTACCTGGATGATGGGGTTGTCCTAGTTGGACATTAAGCATCTTGAGAGTGGAGACCTACCTTGTAAGTTTCTCCTGGTTAAGGAGAGAGATGGTGTTGGGCAGATAAAATATATTATGCTCACTTTGTTAAAGATGGCGCTGCCCATGTGGAAGCCCATCGCCCAGGTGATATTAATGTGTGTTGGGGGCGGGCTGTGGGCAGGCAGGATCCTTGTAGCCTGGGGCTTGGTTTTAGGACTAAGCCTTTCCCACCCTTTTTGATGTGGGGTGGTGCAATCCCATCATGCCTCAGATAAGTGACTTTGTATTAGAGACTTCCCTATTTTGTATATTGGATTAAAGGTTTTAATTTCTGCACTATAATGTGGGGTAGACTGGGAGCTTGCTCTCTTGGTTCCTGAGATTATCATTAGAGGAGAGAGCAGAGAGGAGAGCAGAAAGAGGCCATGTGGAGGAGGCCAGAAGCAGCCAAGATGGCGGAGTGCTGAGTGAGAAGCCAGTTTGTGCAGAGAGAAGGAAGGAGATGGGGAACAGAGGTGAATAAATCTGGTGAGCTAGAAACCTTTGATTCTAGGAAGCTCAAAAATCAGTAGCTTTGTGAGCACTGAATGAGTGTGTGTTTTTACTTGCCCGCCGGGTGCAAGCTAGGATTAAAGAGGATGGCCCACCAGTTTTTGGCTCCGTTGTTTCTTTACTGACTGTCCGAATCCAATGCGAACCTGCATGGGCCAGGCGGCTGTGATGGTGGACGTGGCTACTGGCTTTACAGAAGGGGAAATGGCAGATGGCAGAGCTGGTTTTCTATAGAGATGGCAGTCCAGAGAGGCCGGAGTTGGGCAAATAAATTTGTAAAATGTGTTCTTTAGGTTTGCTTGCTTATATATATATATTTTTTAAATTTTATTTATTCATTTTTAGAGAGGAGAGAGAGAAGGGGGGAGGAGCTGGAAGCATCAACTGCCATATGTTCCTTGACCAGGCAAGCCCAGGGTTTTGAACCGGCAACCTCAGCATTTCCAGGTCAACGCTTTATCCACTGCGCCACCACAGGTCAGGCCAATTTGCTTATATTTTGCATTGACCTGGGCGGTGCTCGTGTCTGTAGTCTGTGAAAGGCTGTGTGCTTGCCCTCAGGGCAGTAGATTGCTAATTATGGATTATCTTCCTGCTTTGGAGGGGCCATTGTATTGTTAACCTTTGCTGGAGAAGGGATATTTCCCCCAGTCTGGGTTTTGCAGGAAGAGAAAAAGGAGTGCAGAGCTGGAACCGGAGCTGAGGGACCTTGGGAGCTAGCTCCTCTGAGGCTGGTGGGGGCCTTTGAGTCCTGGAGGAATCGGAGATTTTCCGGGCTCTGGGAGCTCTGAATGAGAGGGAAGTGGTCTTCCCTGCCTGTCTGCTCGTCTGCGGGTAGGAGACTTTACTAAACGGAATGGCCCACCATTGTTTGGCTCCATTGGTTCTTTACCGTCTGCCCAAATCCAGTGAGAACCTGCATGGCCGCGATGGTGGTGGCCACTGGCCGTACAGCCGGCTGGGGCAGGCGACCTGGAGGCTTACCTGCTGGGTGGTTGATGGAGACACAGCGGGCAAGGGCCTCCCTTACAGCAGTGCCCATGGGGGTGCATGGTGAAGACACCTCCTCCTACTGGGCAGAAGTCCTACATTTCCTGCGTCTCAGCCAGGCAGGGTCCAGACATCTCCTCCCACCAAGTTCTCAGTGCCCCTAGGGGTTCCTCCACCCCAGAGGTGGTCTTGGGGGGGTCCTAGAGAGGCCTCGCTGGGCACCTTCTCTCTGCCAGTCTGGGGGCGGGGCCCGTTTCCCTATCCCTGGTGCTAGTCCTCTTCCTGCGTCCCTCGCCTGCCCCCTCGTGGCCAAAGCACTCATTGCACCCTGCTGCACGCTGGGAGGCCCCAGTCAGTCCACCCCCGAGGCTGTTGTGGTCAGTTAGCCGGCTGTTTCTCCATTCTCCTGGCCACTCAATGGATTCGCTCACACAGCCCAGGCGACTGGCCAGCTTCATCTTGTTCTCTACAGCTGTTTTATTTCCTAGACTTCCAGGCTGTCCCTGCCCTGGACCCTGGCCAGCCCCCTTACCCCAAGAGCCTGTTCAGCAGGTCTCCCTAATGTTGGTCTTGGAGTTCCTCCCCTCTCACAAGCAGATCTGCTTCTAGCTTCTCAAGGTGTCCTGAAGGCGGGGAGGAGAGCCTGTGGCCGTCTCACTGCAGAGCGGGCCCTGGACGCTCATCAAACTGGCCCCCGGACCCTGCAGCTGGGCTTGGAGCCCAGTCGGTTTGCAGAGTGATGTGTGGCTCTGAGCTCCTCCCCCAGAGCAGCTAGGAAAGGCCAGTGCTGAGCCTGTGTGTCACCTGCGGGGGGGGGGGGGGGGGGGGGGACAGAAATCAGCCATCTGTGGCCACTGGGAGCCCAAATGGCTAGAGGCTGGACGTGCCTTTACACAGACTGTTGCTTTTGGCAGCTTCATTCCGACTCCGACCTCAACACAGTTCTCAGTGACTTCAGCCCGTCCAGCGGGTTTCCCATCAGAAGAGGTTCCGTCTGGGCAGAGCTAGCTGGCAGGGCTAACGCACCCTCCAGTCTCCCTAGATGTCTGAGCTGGGGTCCGAATGATGACCCTGTGGCTGCCGCACTGGGCCAGCAGGGGGCAGCAGCTGTCAGCCCAAGAAGTCACCTGGGGCTGGCTGGCATCACCGGACCTTGGCAGACCAGCCTATTTGTAAAATTTCCACTAGGAAATGCAGAAAACTCACCCCTCCGCGTCTTACATGGGAAAGGAGAAAGTCCACTCGGCTGTCCGCTCGCCCCGGCCCTCCCTCGGCGATTAGGATGCAGTGGAAGCCTGCGCTCCCGCTCCCTCGGAGAGAGGACCGGCCAGTGCCCCTAGACGCGCAGGTCGGCCGCCCCTGCGCTCCTCCCTTTGTCCGGGTCACAGGGCCCGTTGAGCGGCTCCGACACCATCCCGTGTCCCCAGCTGACTTCTCCATGTCACTGATAGGGTACGGGAGGGAGGGAAGAGGGAGGAGAGGTAAAGAGCGGGACAGTTCGGGTGCCCTGGGAAGCAGACACCGAGGACAGTGAGAGGTGCAGGAGTCGTACAGGCGGGGCACCCAAGGAAGTTAAGGGGGAGCAGGGGGAGAGGAGAGAGCCTTCTGGGGCCTGAGCCCTCGGAAGGAGGGAGGGAAGAAGGGAGGACTGGAGGGAAGACCTGGGGGGGGGGGAGCAGCTGGGTGGAGTGTGGTCAGGCGCCTGCCAGTCCCCTCCCAACCCCCCCCCCCCCATCCCCGTTCCCGCTCAGCACTGGTGGGAAGGACCTGGAAGCTATAAATCTTCCTTGCACAGGCTGTCACTTGAGGGGACTTTCCTCGATGCCATGGAAGGTGTCAACGTAAGAAACGTCCAAACCTGTAAGAATTTTTATGAGTTTATTTGAGCCAAACTGTTGACAATTGCCGGGAAGCAAAGTCTCAACGGGTTGAGAAAATGCTTCTGAAAATGGTGGTTTCACCGCTTATTTTATCCATCAGAGTCAAAGGGGAAGACGTCAGGGGGTTGCATGAAATTGATTGGTGAGAGATTAGGGTGACGGGAGAAAGCAAAGCGGGGGAAATCTCTGGGATTGGGTAAAAAGTAAAAGTGTATGTGCTGAATCTTCTTTTACACAGGTGGGAACAAGACGGTGTAAAGCCAGTATCCACGGCTAGGGCCACCATCACAGCCGCCTGGCCCATGCAGGTTTGCATTGGATTCGAACAGTTGGTAAAGAAACAACGGAGCCAAAAACTGGTGGGCCATCATCTTTAATCCTAGCTTGCACCGGGCGGGCAAGTAAAAACACACACTGGGCTCCAAAACCCACTCATTCAGTGCTCACAAAGCTACTGACTTATCTGAGTTTCCTAGAATCAAAGGTCTCTAGCTCACCAGACTGTTCACCTCTGTTCCCCATCTCCTTCTCCCTGCACAAACTCTGCACAAACTGGCTGCTCCCTGAGGACTCCACCATCTTGGCTGCTTCTTCTGGCCTCCTCCACGTGGCCTTTCTCTGCTCTCCTCTCTAATGCTAATCTCAGGAACTGAGAGGGCAAGCTCCCGGTCTGCCCCACTTTATAGTGCAGAAATCAAAACCTTTAATCCAATATACAAATAAGGAAGTCTCTGATACAAAGTCACTTATCTGAGGCATAATGGGATTCCTCATAAGAGTACACCACCCCACAGCAAAGAGGGTGGGAAAGGCTTAGTTCTAAAACCAAGCCCCAGGCTACAAGGATCCTGCCTGCCCACAGCCCGCCCCCAACACACATTAATATCACCTGGGTGACGGGCTTCCACGTGGGCAGTGCCATCTTTAACAAAGTGAGCATAATATATTTTATCTGTCCAACAGACGGTTAACAGTGAATGGTTCAGATAACAACAACAATGAGGTGTCTATTGCCTCCTGCTCTGGTGGGATGTCTGAACCTGATGGAAAAGAAAGAGGACCCTTACATTCCAAAGGCATGTTATCAGGTGCATTATTGTAGATGCAAAAGACAGCAGACAAGCATGAGGAAAAGCAAACCGACCTTTGTGTAGAGAAAGTTTTTCCCTAGGACGTGACTACCCATCATGAACTGCTTTTACTTAGACAGGTTTGATTTAGACCATCCTGTGTTTATCTTAGTTTCCTGAGTTCACAAGGACATTGTGTAGGCTTTCCCTGAGCTTGTCAGGTTGTTAGTGGCCACATCATGCTTTATTTAAAAAAGTTTTTCTTTTTTATTCATCCTTTTTGGGCAGATAAAATATATTATGTTCACTTTGTTAAAGATGGCACTGCCCACCTGGAAGCCAGTTGCCCAGGTGATAGTATTGGTTGTCCTTCTTGCTTGGGATGGGTGTGATTATATTAATGTGTGTTGGGGGTGGGCTGTGGGCAGGCAGGATCATTGTAGCCTGGGGCTTGGTTTTAGGACTAAGCCTTTCCTATCTTTTTTTTTTTTTCCTTCTTATTTTTATTTTATTTATTCATTTTTAGAGAGGAGAGAGACAGAGAGGGAGAGAGAGGAGAGAGAGACAGAGAGAGAGAGAAGGGGGGAGGAGCTGGAAGCATCAACTCCCATATGTGCCTTGACCAGGCAAGCTCAGGGTTTCGAACCGGCGACCCCAGCATTTCCAGGTCAATGCTTTATCCACTGCGCCACCACAGGTCAGGCCCACCTTTTTTGATGTGGGGCAGTGCACTCTCATGAGGAATCCCATAATTGCCTCAGATAAGTGACTTTGTATCAGAGACTTCCTTGTTTGCATATTGGATTAAAGGTTTTGATTTCTACACTATAAAGTGGAGCAGACCAGGAGCTTGCTCTCTCAGTTCCTGAGATTAGCATTAGAGGAGAGAGCAGAGAAAGGCCACGTGGAGGAGGCCAGAAGAAGCAGCCAAGATGGTGGAGTCCTCAGGGAGCAGCCAGTTTGTGCAGAGTTTGTGCAGGGAGGAGATGGGGAACAGAGGTGAATAAGGCTGGTGAGGTAGAAACCTTTGATTCTAGGAAACTCGGATAAGTCCGTGGCTTTGGGATCCCTGAATGGAAAGGAAAGTATTTTCCCACTGTGTGTATTTCTTGCCCACCGGGTGCAAGCTAGGATTAAAGCTAATGGCCCACTAGTTCTTGGCTCCATTGTTTCATTACCGTCTGTCCGAATCTAACGGGTACCTGCGTGGGTCAGGCGGCTGTGATGGTGGCTGCGGCTACTGGCTTTACAATCCACAAAGGGAAGGAAAGAGGGGAGCTGTTTAAAAGTGACTTTGTTGTAACACCATTTAATCTACTGTCGTCTCATGGCTCTTTGAACTTTTCACTCAGGTCGTGACTTAAAGGTTTCACAACAGAAGGAAGTTTCCCTGATTTCCCACCAATGCTGAGTCAGGCCCCACCCTGGGTCCCTGCACTATACTCTCTGAACCATGAGTGGGTCTCAGGCTGTGAATAATGAGCCCCACCCTTGGTCTGTGATCCCATGGTCATGGTCAAGGACAGGCCACTGCCCCACCTAACCCAGTCACAGTTCTCCCTTTCCTGGGGAAGCCAGAGCCCCTCCCACCCCTTTAGGAGGCTGATGCCATAAAGAGCACACTTTTATGAATTTTTTAGCAAAAAACCACTCTAAGAAATGTATTTTTTTATTATGGCCAATATATAAAAATCCTTATCGTGGATGCATTTGGTATGTTTCTATTCTATCCGGGTTACCTCATTCCATTCTTTTTTTTTTTTTTTTAATCTTTTTTATTTTATTTTTTTTATTCATTTTTTTTTAGAAAGGAGAGAGAGAGGGAGAGAGAGAAGAGAGAGAGAGAGACAGAGAGAGAGAGAAGGGGGGAGGAGCAGGAAGCATCAACTCCCATATGTGCCTTGACCAGGCAAGCCCAGGGCTTCGAACCAGCGACCTCAGCATTTACAGGTCAACACTTTATCCACTGCACCACCACAGGTCAGGCTCCATTCTATTTTTTATTTTAAAAAATCTGACCCAAAGCCACTGTACCGATTTCACTGCCCAGAGTTCAGAAAGCAACAAAGAAGCCCCTAGTTCAGTGTTAGGGTTAAATTAGCCCCTGTAAAACTTGCATTCTCCTCACCCAAACATTCCGTAAGCTTATAGTTAGCTTGCTTGCTATTCTCTCTCCTAACAGCAGCCTGGCCTTCACTTTGAAATGTGGCAAAAAGTTTACCTTTGCAAAAATGTCTGGGTAAGCTTGCATTGGGGAGGGACCTGACCATTAGGGGAGTTGAAATCACAATAGTTGTTTGTGAAAGCTTAGCCACAGACTCAGGCCCCCAACTGTTGCTGGGAGACTGACCTCTTGGCTGTCTTCGGAATTTACCAAAGACACCAAGTCTGGGCTACATCAAAGAATTTGTGTCTCTGCAGCAGAATTCCCCTGGTTAAATCAGTAACCAAGGCCACAAAAACCCTGATATGCTAATCTAAGCTTGCCCGGGTGCAAACATCCCCGTGCTTGCAACAACCCCTGTATCTACCGTTCTCTTCTGCAGCACGGGGCTGATAACCCTTTGGCTGGTCTCAGCCCACTTTTTTTTTTTCTTCAATTTTTTTTTTAAATTAATTAATTAATTTATTTATTTATTTTTACAGAGGCAGAGATAGACAGGGACAGACAGACAGGAATGGAGAGAGATGAGAAGCATCAATCATCAGTTTTTCGTTGCAACTTCTTAGCTGTTCATTGACTGCTTTCTCATATGTGCCTTGACCACGGGCCCTCAGCAGACAGAGTAACCCCTTGCTGGAGCCAGCGACCCTGGGTCCAAGCTGGTGAGCTTTGCTCAAACCAGACGAGCCAGCGCTCAAGCTGGCGACCTCGAGGTCTCGAACCTGGGTCCTTCCGCATCCCAGTCCGATGCTCTATCCACTGCGCCACCACCTGGTCAGGCTTTCTTCAATTTTTTAAAAATCTTCTGAAGCTGGAAACGGGGAGAGACAGTCAGACAGACTCCCGCATGCGCCCGACCGGGATCCACCCGGCACGCCCACCAGGGGCGAAGCTCTGCCCACCAGGGAGCGATGCTCTGCCCCTCTGGGGCGTCGCTCTGCCGCGACCAGAGCCACTCTAGCGCCTGGGGCAGAAGCCAAGGAGCCATCCCCAGCGTCTGGGCCATCTTTGCTCCAATGGAGCCTTGGCTGCGGGAGGGGAAGAGAGAGACAGAGAGGAAGGAGGAGGGGGGTGGAGAAGCAAATGGGCGCTTCTCCTATGTGCCCTGGCTGGGAATTGAACCTGGGTCCCCCACACGCCAGGCCGATGCTCTACCGCTGAGCCAACCGGCCAGGGCCAGCCCACTTTTAAAATAAACTTTCCTTTTGGAATACACCTGCCTCGTGTTTTTGGTTCGTCCCACAGTTTCTGCCTTTCATTCAGGACATTAACTTTTTGGATGACTTCTTAAGACTTTCTTCAGAGAACAGAAGTCCTTCTAATATAATACGAGCATTGAGTTTGAGTGCTAAATGGAAAAGAGCTGATCTGGGCCATAGCAGACAAGGCCCTGACCACCCGCTGGGCCGTCTCCCTGTCTGTGAAGTGGGGATGGCCTCCCTGAGCTCCACAGTCGGACGTGGCAGTCCTCCGCAGACGTCCACGCCCGGGACCCTCCCGTGTTTTCCGTGCTGCCTGTGGGATGAGCAGGAAGCTGGCGTGTGTGTGCCCGTGCACATGGGCACGTGTGTGAGTGAGGGGTGCAGCATGGAGCCGGGCAGCCTCTGGCATCCCTCTTGGGCCCCTCACCCTACCTAAGGAGCTCCTGCACCCGGTAGTGAAACCACCTCCTGTCCTGACAGTGCTCAGGGCCCTGGTGGGGTGGGGACCCATGTCCACCTGGAGACTGATAGACTTGGGTCAACTTCAGCGTTCCCATGAGCTGTGAGGGTGGCTCAGGCAAGGAGCCAGCATGGTCTGGGGCAGGGGCCCGGGGAGGCCTTCGGAATGGAGGACAGGGAGGGACACTCAGGATGGGGCGGGCCGGGCGAGCCGAGATGAGAGTCCTGGCCGGGCAGCTGAGTGAGTGAGTGAGAGAACAATGGAGTACGGGGGAGGGGAGAGGCCCCCACCTCCCTCTTCTTAGAGCCCCCCCTTGAGAAAAGGTGCTCTGAGCTCTCTCTGCCCCTTGGAGAGGTATTTCCATCACTGGAAAAGGTGGGTTTAGGATGAACTGTGTCAGGTGGTGCGGCCAGGCCCTCTCCCTAGAGGCCGTTAGTGTTCACCGGGAGAACCAGCCTGCGGTGGGTTGCGCCCCCCTCGCAGCTGGCTGCTCGGTGGGGTTTCTGTCCGTCGTCTTTGCAATCTCCTAGACGCTTGCCCAGGGTGGGGCACACCGCACTTGGTTTAACGCTGACTCAAGGACACGATTCATGGAGAGGTTTCCTGGGTTGGCAGGAATTTCTTTTTTTTTTTTAGGAAATTTTGTTTTTAATTATATTTCTCAACACAGCTATTTGCTGCGGGATGTGGCTGAACACTCACAAGGGTCGCCATCGCCAGCACGGTAAAGGCGGTAAAGGCGCTAACTTCAGTGACTGGGAGGTCCTGGTACCTTTGTGAAATCTGTTCCCTCCCCCTGAGCTTAGAGGAGGTGGTCCCTTTGGGCCCAGTGCTTTGTCACAGTGGAGTCCTTGGTCCACCCCCCCTCCCCCCCAGATCGAGGTCCTTGGTGAGTGCTGTCAGTCTCGCAATGGGGGAGATCAGGGGTCTTCACCAGCCATTCCTGACCCTCTCCTGGCCCGTCCCTCCATCTTTAGAAGCGCTGGGCCACCCACTCAAGAAGGGGGGGTTGCCGGAGGAAAGGGGGCTGCCGGAGGCCAGGCCCCCCTGACCTCGAGGGCCGAGTTCTGTGTCTTCCTAGCAGCTGTCCTCCCCTTCCTGGCGCACTGTCTCTCCTCCTTCTCTTCCTGCCCCTTCTTGTTCTGGGTGGGGCGGCTGCCCAGCCCGGCCACGCCCAGGGCGGGGGCAGGAGGGCTGGAGGTCTGGGGAAAAGGAAACTTGGAGAGTCACCAAGGTTGTGCTCCCAGGAGGCTCCCTCCTGGGGTTCCACAGCGAAGCACATGCCACACACGTGTGCACACACTCCACACATGCACAGGGCGCCCCCCTGAGGTTCTATGTGCCTCCTTGCCAAGTGTGACCATGGCAGCTGGGCCATGAAGCACAGTGAAGCCACCCACTCATTCTACAGAAAAGAGAGCGAGGTGCAGGCCTGGGGGACACCCATCCTCAGCTGTGCAGCAGGTCCAGGCAGGACGGAGGCTGAATCCAGGGCAGACAGAAAGACCCACTCCGATCGGAGTCAGCCAGTTTTCCCGAGGCCACTGCTGTGCACCCTGTGCCCACGGAGCCCACAGATGTGGACGGACTGCAGGGGTGGCCCTTGAGACCTCACTCTGGCAGCACCTGGAGGCCCAGGAGTTTCCCGTTCACAAATAGTACACAGGTAAACAGGGAACAGTGATGGTGAATTAGGGGTCTCAAGACACAGTGGAGTGAATTACTGGAATGTGGGTGGTGGCCGTCTGAAGGCTGGAGAGGCCTGGACTGGTAGGCAGGGGCACAGGAGGGGACGTCCCCGAGTGAGATCAAGGGACAGGACAGGAGACGGGGTGCCAGCTCTGGGCCTGGGGTCTGGACTCAAGGCCAGGACACTGGTGGACAGTGGGGGAGAGGAGAACACAATCTGTGTGTGGATGTGTGAGTCTAATTTCCTGTGTTTGACCTCAGAGATACAGTTATGTAAGAAGGTAACATCCGAGGAAGCAAATATAGAAACTGCACTCTTTTCAAACCTTCTTTGTAAGTGTGAACAGATTTCACAAAGAAAAGTTAAAAATATTTGAAGAGCAGCATGGAATGGGTGGGGTGCAGCCGGGTGGCTCTGGGAGAGGCCAGTGTAGGGGGGTCTTCAAGCCCTTCGGCCCAGAGGGTGTCAGGTAGAACAAAGGGGGCTGCATTTGCCCCTCCTAACTCCCATTTCTGCCAGGACTTTGCAGGTCAGAGGGACCACAGTCTAACCCAAGAGGAACAGACGTGGTTGAGACATTCAATGGCTGTTGGGCAAACGAGTTTGTAACATATGATTTTTAACTTTGCTCACTTTTATTGTTACAAAATGGTGCTGGGCAGTCCCAGGCAGGAATATGTGGTCTGTGAAATTGCAAATTACCTTCCTGCTTGGAAATGAGGAGCCCTGAGGAGCCACTGCACCACCTCACCCGCAGGTGTTGTAAAGTACCAAAAGTTATAGAATCAATATTAATATTTTAAGAGGCTTGAAAAACATTTTGTTAATTTGGGTTAAGGTGTGCAGAGAAATTTTGTGAATAATCTCTGTACTGTGTGATTGGCATAAAACCAGGATGGCCCTTGGCATTGTATTGTAAATGCAAAGGGGAGGAAAACATGGATTCCCTGACATTCCACCACACCTGTGGGGAAAGGGGTGAATGGCTAGCCAGGTGCAGGAAGAGAAAAGCCAAAATAAACCTTTTCTTATAGTGATGAGCCATTTGCAGGCATTTGTCCCCACAGAAACTACCTCTCCCACATGAATGCATATAGTTAATGTGTGTGACTCTGGACAGAGAAATGGCAGATAAACACTAGAAAATACAGGAATGTCTTTTAATCTGTAAAGAGACATCTTTCTAGCATTGTGTTGACCTGTACATTTTGTTTTCTCCAACATGATGTATGGCTTGCAAATTGAACATGGTCCTATCATGTTAAAGGGCATATGACTATAATCAATAGTGGTAAAGGGCTCCTAATTGCAATTTTTGCTTCTATACTTCCCGCTTGCAAAACTATAAAAACTAAGTAGAACAAAGGGCCGGCTTGCTCTCCCTCAGACTTCTGTCGGAGCTGCCGCCGCTTGGCCAAGCTAGACAATAAAGCTCTGGTGTGGAATCGATGGATTTTATTCCTGTCTTCAATGTTTCGAGTCCCTCCGGATTAGACTTAACAGGAAGGGCCATTGTTTTGCTAGTGCGTGCTGGAAGAGAGGTTTTCAGGCAGAAAGTTTTGAAAAGAGGCAGAGAGAGAAGCCCTGTTTGGAGAGTGAGGGCAGAGAGAATGCAGAGTGCTGAAGAAGCCATGTTGGCAGGGAGAGAGAAGGTGTGCAGGTGGGGAACCAGAGCTGAGGGGCTTTGCGAGCTCCGCTGAGACGGGTGGGGCCTTTGATTCCAGGAGAAACCGGAGAAGAGTCTCCTGGTTGTGGAACTGGAGAATGTGTCTGTGGCTTTGGGAGCGCTGATAAAAGGGAAGTTTTTTCCTTGTGTGTGTTGTGTGTTGGCTGGTGCGAGACTTTAATAAAGGAAGGGTCTACTATGTTTCAGCTTCACTATTCCTTTACCATCGGCCCGAAATGTGAGAACCTGCATTCTGGTTCTCACAGAATGTGCACGGCCATGACGGCAGTGAACACTGGCCATACAGCTGTAAATGCCATTCTGGTGTCTCTGGAACCAACTAACTACAGACTGACCCACCTGAATTCCAAGGTGCAGATAAAGTCAGACCAGTTCCCTATCAACACACGTCAGAGAGAACTTCCCAACCCTATACACCCCCAGACTCCCTCTTATCAGGGCTTACGCCCATCTTGGCCTCAACCCATCTGCACCCAGATGAACTAATAAGTCCATTGTGTTACCTCCCTGGGCCTCCTGGGGTTCCTCTCATGAACCTCACACAGGACACTCTCCCCCTACGCCCAGCTCACCTGGAGCCCCTGTGCACAGGGTCAGGTGTGTGGTGTCAGGCCCCTCACACGGGGGCTGCTGGGGCTGGGCAGACCCAGGAAGGAAAGGAGCTGAGGTCTCCAGATGTCCTGTCCCAGAGGCACACCCCTCCCCATCATAGGCCCTTCGCTTCCTCATAGGGGACCCCTAAGCCTGGGGAGCAGCAGCCCCCTTGTGGGGTTGGGACTGAGTCTTCCCTTCAGCTCAGGTGGTGAGAGGACCCCTGGGAGGAGCCCCTGGTCTGCTCTGCTCCCCTGGCTCCTGAAGGGAAAACTGAGGTGGAGCAGGGGGCAGGTCCCAGCCACAGACAGAGGGGCCAGGGCAGCCCCCCGGGCTCAGCACTAGTCCTTCCCCCTCGGGAAGGGCCAAACCCTGGTCCTGAGTCCCTCTGGCCTCCACCTTGAAGTCTCTGTGGGGTTGTTGAACCCACACTCAGGGTTCCAGGTGATGCAGCTGGGAGAATGGGGGGAAGGTGAAGCTCTGACTCCCCTTGTCCCTGGGGTCCCTGAGGGGGCAGCTGCTAAGAGGGGAAAAGTGTGAAAGACCCTAGAGGGGAGGAACCAGGCCAGGTGCCCTGGGAGGCGGCTCCCTGCACCTCAGCCACCACAGGGCCCTGGACCAGTGTCTCCTCCTGAAGGGTCCTGGGGGTCCTGGGGGGGCTGGAGGGCAGGGCGGGTGCTGGGGAGGAAGTGTCCTGTGCTCCCTCCCCACAGGACAGAGCTGTTTCCCCCAGGAAGGCCCAGAGTGCCTGGCTGAAACTGGGCTGAAGCCAATCTCCCTTTGCAGGGGTCGCAGAGACCACCCCTCCCCCCCGAGGGCGCTGAGTGGCACACAGAGAGTGGGCAGTGCAGGAAGCGTTTATTTGCTCTCTGAGGAGGGGCTGGGGGCACACTGGCTGTGGAGTGATCGGGAGGCCTCTGGGGGCTGCTCTCCTGGAGGCTCCTGTTCAGCGAGGGCTTCATGGCCTCTGCCTCTCTGGTCAGCGGTTCATTAATGGTGTTGGCGAAACTGGCGGGCTTGGGGCACAGTGGGGGGCTGGCATGAGTGGGCAAGGTCCAGCGCAGGGTGGAGCCTGCCCCCTTGCCTGGGCCTTCTTCCCGAAGTCCCTGGTGTAGGACAAGTCCAGCTCGGCCTGTGTGCGGAACACTCCCAGGTCTGAGCGTGTGTGCACGCATGTGCGTGTGTCTGCATGTGAGCGTGCTGCCTGGAACATGATCGCCCCGCCCCTTTTCTGTGCTGAAGAGGGTCCTCACAGCAGGGCCCAGAGGAGAGTGGGCCCCAGGCTGAGCAGGAGCCCCCCAGCGAGGGCCCAGAGACTGCGCCCGGCCCGGGTCACCCCATTACAGAGGTCACGTTCACAGCAAGAGAGACCCTGCACTTCAGTCCTGGAGATCAGCGGATTCTGCACTGAGTTGGCGACGAGTTGCATAGCCTCTGAAGCCGCTTCGCAGGAAGGGGCACAAGACCCATGATGCACCTTTGTTTGTTGCCCTGTGGGCAAGAAAGAAAGTGCCTGGTGTTGGAGGCTTCATCCCCTTTGACCTCCCTGTGCTGACCCTGGTCGCCCTCTCCCAGGCCTGCTTGGCCATCCATTCCTCTGCTGGGAGGCCCATCTCGTCTCTCCAGACCCCGGGCTTTCCTCCAGTCGGCCTTTGCCAGCTGCTCTGTACAGAAGGGAACTAAAGCAGGGACATGGCACAGCCCCAGGTGACCTGAACATTGGACCCTGCCACACTCACACTTTCTATGAGTCCCCCTGACCCCCCTCCCCCGTCATGGTGTGGGCACCGGGAACTCACCACTCGTCAGGGTCATGACTAGGTCACCCTTATAGCAGACGTTGGATCCCCCTCCACACGGGAGGACTTGGCACTGGTCCATACCCTGGATGCCAGTACAGAGGTAGCACCGTAGGCTCAGGGCTGGGGCCGGGTGGGGAGACAGGTCAGGCTCAGATGACAGGAAGGCTGGCTTTAGATCCCACAGACCAGAACCACCAGTGGAGCTGGGTCTCTGGGCAGCCTCCCTCCCCCCTCCCGTCCCCTTCATGGGAACTGCGGCTCCTGGGATGGTAGGTGCCGGAGGACAGAACCTTCACAGGCTCACAAAGACAGCCTCTCACGAGGGATTATGAACCCACCCTCCCGGGACAGTCCCTGCCTGTTGCCCTGGTGCTCACCATGATCGTAGCACAGCAGGGCGGTCAGCAGGACGAGATAGAGGCCTCTCATGGTTCCCGGACACCATGCAATGCAGGGAGGGGCTGCAGAGTGTCCCAGGTTCAGGTTCGAGCCTCCCCTCCCCAACCCTGGCCCTCCGCGGCTGACTGCCCAGCTTGCCTCCCCCAACCTCTCCCTTATCCACTTACTGTGCACCCACTGGTAGCTTCAGTCCCACTCAGCATGACGGCATCTGAAGCCACTTCCTTGATGTTCACATATATGTCCCCAACACCCTTGTGTCCCACCCCTCGGCTGGGATTACTTGCACGCAGTGTTCTAGTCTCAGACCCCACCCAGGTTCTGGAGTCCAAGGTCAAGAGAGGAGTGTTAGTTCTTGGCAGAAATAGAATTCCTTCTTTACAACCAGTCAGATGTGTTGGAGAACTTCCAGGGTGAAGTGGTGGCCCTTCCACAGCTCTCTGTGGACACTGTCTACCCTCCTCAGAACCGTGAAATGCGACCTGTGTTCCTTCCCCTCTCTAGACTGATTCTAAGCCCCACAGGTCTCGTTGTCACTGGGCGTCCATACATTCCCCAAGAAAGATGGCACAAAAAAAGCTACAGAAGCAGAAAAATATTTAAATGTTAAATACATGTTTTAAAAGCTGGTGGACATGAGGTCTTGGATACCAAGCAAGTCATTGTTATTACGTCCTCCCTTGTACACTTCCTAGGTTGAGATCATGATTTGTATAACCTTAAACGTCTAAGGCAGTGGTTCTTTTTTTTTTTTTTTTTGTATTTTTATGAAGCTGGAAACGGGGAGAGACCGTCAGACAGACTCCCGCATGCGCCCGACCGGGATCCACCCGGCATGCCCACCAGGGGCGACGCTCTGCCCACCCGGGGGCGGTGACCAGAGCCACTCTAGCACCTGAGGCAGAGGCCAAGGAGCCATCCCCAGCGCCCGGGCCATCTTTGCTCCAATGGAGCCTCGGCAGGCTGCGGGAGGGGAAGAGAGAGACAGAGAGGAAGGGGGGGGGGTGGAGAAGCAAATGGGCGCCTCTCCTATGTGCCCTGGCCGGGAATTGAACCCGGGTCCCCCACATGCCAGGCCGATGCTCTACCGTTGAGCCAACCGGCCAGGGCCGACAGTGGTTCTCAAAGTATGTGCATGGTGCACTGGTGCGCCCTAGAAGATTTCCAGGTGTGCCCTATGGTATTCCAGAGAAATATGTGCCTGTTGGGGACCAAAAAACCAACAGGGTTTTTGGAGTTTAGATTTTGGGGGGACAGAGGTGTGGAGAATTTGCTGTAAGCTGACAGTCTGCCAAACCCCCACCTCACCTGCCTGATTAGGTTGCAAAAGGCTGTTAAGCTGTGGTGCTGGATTGTTTACACTACCCCCCATGTTCCCCAGAAAGACTGGAAAAAAGTTTCTCCTATCCTTTGTTTGGTGTGAAGTTAAGATGATATGTATGGTGGGGGTTATCTGTAGTTGGTAAAATTCTATTTTTTTTTTTTTTACAGTGACAGAGAGAGGGATAGATAGGGACAGAGAGACAGGAATGGAGAGAGATGAGAAGCATCAATCATTAGTTTTTAAACGCTGTGACACCTTAGTTGTTCCTTGATTGCTTTCTCATATATGCCTTGACCGTGGGGCTACAGCAGACCAAGTAACCCCTTGCTCAAGCCAGAGACCTTGAGTCCAAGCTGGTGAGCTTTGCTCAAACCAGATGAGCCCACGCTCAAGGTGGCAACCTCGGGGTCTTGAACCCGGGTCCTCTGCATCCCAGTCCGATGCTCTGTTCACTGCGCCACCACACGGTCAGGCTGTACTTGGTAAAATTCTTGGGTTGCCTTGGCGACATGATCAGAGACCATTAATTTGCTAATGGTCTTACTTTGCCTTATAAATTTAGCAAGATGCGGTTTTGGGGCATGCTTTGTTCTTGCCAGCAGCAATTATAGGGCCTTTCCAACCCCATCTTTTATTTCTTTAAGTGTATTTTCTTAATTCTGCGCGGTTCCCACTCAGGACCGGGACTTACTAGCTGCGCTGGTTCGTAGCATGTGCCCAGATATAAAAATAAATACAGTTACTCTATTATATCATTTCATTAAGGAAATACCACTCTTTTTGTTAACACATCATTATTATATTTATTACTAACACTTCATTATATGATTTATGTTTCTCATAAACTCAAGAATGAAAAAACTTAACACATTCACACTGGGACCTGCTGAATTTACTAAATCTTACAAAGAATGTATCTTGTATATATAAAAAGATAACATTTTTGTCGTTTTTTTTATTTTTTAACCTCTCTTTTTTACAAATTCTAAAAAGCATAACTCAAAAAATGTAACATAAAAATGTTTTTTAATGTCAGAATAAATGTAATTTTGTCGTATTTATTTCATTTAATTACCATAAATGCATGCTTGGACTTTTTATTTTTTCTCTTTAATATTTGACTTAATTATAACATATTTCTCAAATATTTGTATATAGTATGCTTACAATTATTTGTAGGATTTTAAATGTGCTCCAACTTCAAAAAGTTTGAGAACCACTGATCTCTTGCATATAACATTAGCGTATTTGGCTAGCAAACCCAAGCAGAATAAAATGTGTGTTCCTGCTCCGTTTATTGCTGGTGACTCAGAAGACAGCTGTTTTTATGACACAAGCAAGAAGACACTAGTCTTATCTAACAGAGACGTACTGAAATCAAACAAACTTAGATAGCATTTGTGCCAGTTCCTATATTTATGACAGTTTTTAGGGAGATTTCACTTCTATAAGCTCTGCTTATGTTTCAGCTAATTAGAACAATCTTCCTCACAGTACTTTATCATTCAGTTTGATAACAGCATCGGGAGGTCGGAGACCATCGTGTATACACCACGTAGAGTATATGCACACACACAAACATACAGAAGGACACAGAGGCCTTGATTCTGAATGTCTGCCTTACAGAACTGTGATTGAGTCCATTTCTGCTGTGATAAGCTGCCAGTCTGTGGCACTGTGTTTCAGCAGTCCTAGGAGCCCATAGGTCCCCATGTCAGCACCTGTCAGATGCGCCCCATCCTGCAGGACATCCTTGTAGCCCACCCCTGAGAGTTCCACCCCCCCCCCTCAGCCAGGGGATCCTTCCCTTGTCATTGGGTCAGCCGAGTTCCTAATTGTATTGCGCTCAATGTTGCCAACCTTCTGCTTTCCGGATGTGCATTTTCTGTCTGGGTAAGAATGTTTCCCCACAGTGAGGCCAGGAGGCTCTTCTCCCACATGTCCCCCTAGGAGCTTTGTTGGGCAAATGAGTTTGTAAACTATGATTTTTTTTGTATTTTTTTTTTTTTTGAAGCTGGCAACGGGGAGGCAGTCAGACAGACTCTCACATGCACCAGACTGGGATCCACCCGGCACGCCGACCAGGGGGCGATGCTCTGCCCATCTGGGGCGTCGCTCTGTTGCGACCAGAGCCACTCCAGTGCCTGGGGTAGAGGCCAAGGAGCCATCCCCAGCGCCCGGGCCATCTTTGCTCCAATGGAGCCTCGGCTGCGAGAGGGGAAGAGAGAGACAGATAGGAAGAAGAGGGGGAGGGGTGGAGAAGCAGATGGGCGCCTCTCCTGTGTGCCCTGGCCGGGAATCGAACCCGGGACTTCCGCACTCCATGCCGACGCTCTACCACTGAGCCAACTGGCCAGGGCCTACACTATGATTTTTGAGTTTGCTCACTTTTATTGTTACAAAATGGTGCTGGGCAGCACCAGGCAGGTATATGTGGTCTGTGAAATAGCACATTACTATCCTGTTAGAGAAGGGCCATTGCCTTGCTAATGTTTGCTGGAGAAGAGGTTTTTACACCAGAATGCTTTGAAATGAGAAGGAAGGAGAAGAGGCAGAGAGAGAAGCCCTGATTTTTTAAGGAGAGCAGAGAGAATGCAGGGAGCTGAAGGAAGAAGCCAGTTTGTGCAGAAGGGAGAAGGTGTGCAGGTGGGGAACCAGAGCTGAGGGGCTTTGCGAGCTCCGCTGAGAAGCGTGGGGCCTTTAATTTAAAAAGGAACCTGAGAAGGTTCTCCTGGCTGTGGAACCAGAGGACGTGTCAGTGCTTTGGGAGCCCAGAGTAAAAGGGAAGTGTTTTTCCCTGTGTGTGTTGCTCATCGGTCAGTGTGAGACTTTAATAAAGGAATGGCCCACCATATTTCAGCTCCACTGTTCCTTTACCATCTGCCTGAATCCAGTAAGACACACATGTGCACGGCCACGATGGTGGAGAATACTGACCATACAGCTGTAAACGCAGTTCTGGTGTTTCTGGAACCAACTAACTGCAGACTGACCCACCTGAGTTCCAAGGAGCAGACGAAGTCTTCCCAGTTCCCTATCAACACATGTCAGTGAGATCTTTTCAACCCTATACACCCTCAGACTCCTTCTTATTGGGGCTGACAGCTTTTGCAACCTCAGCCCATCTGCCCCCAGATGTTTTAATAAAGTCCACTGTTGTACCTCCCTTGGCTCCTGGATTCCTCTCTCGGTGAACCTAACACTTGCTGCTGAAACCCGGGAGACCCAACAGGGAGCTGGGCTCCGCTAGGCGCTGTCCCCAGTCCTTGGGCTTGCAGCTCGGAGAGCAATTGGCAGCGGCAGCTAGTCCTAGGCTGAGGGCTCAGACTCCTTAGCGGTCTCCTCCTCCCAGCTGGGTCTCCTGGGCCAGTGGAGAGGAGGAAACCCGATCAGAACCTCGGCTTCCATTGATGACCCCCGCCTCCACACCAGCCAGTCATCTCAGCTCAGGTGGTGAGAGGACCCCTGGGAGGAGCCCCTGGTCTGCTCTGCTCCCCTGGCTCCTGCGAGGAAAACTGAGGTGGAGCAGGGGGCAGGTCCCAGCCATAGACAGAGGGGCCAGGGCAGCCCCCCGGGCTCAGCACTAGTCCTTCCCCCTCGGGAAGGGCCGGACCGTGGTCCTGAGTCCCTCTGGCCTCCACCTTGAAGTCTCTGTGGGGTTCTTGAACCCACACTCAGGGTTCCAGGTGAAGCAGCTGGGAGAATGGGGAGAAGGTGAAGCTCTGGCTCCCTTTGTCCCTGAGGGGGCAGCTGCTAAGAGGGGAAAAGTGTGAAAGACCCTAGAGGGGAGGAACCAGGCCAGGTGCCCTGGGAGGCGGCTTGTCGGGAGCCGATCCACTAATGCTGGCTAACTAGGTCACAGCAGAAGAAGATCCACAACTGCTGGCTGACAAAGTCACAGCAAAAGAAGATAGAGTCACCGCAGTAAGACCAACAGCTGCGGGTTGACAAAGTCACCGCAAGGAAAGGCACAACGACACTTCCCCCTTTAATCTTTTGAATTAATCTGGCCTTATATCCCCCCTTTTTCTGGGTGTGTGCTATTATTTGTGGCACAGGGATAATAGTACCGTACTTTCCCTGTAGATTTGTAGTAATTTCTTTGGAAATGAGACAGAAGGTGTAAGTTCCACAGAAAAGCCTGTAAGCCCCTTGAACTGGGCTCATAAACATAAGAGGCTGGCTATGATATCCCTCGTAAAGGGTTAAGTTTGTAGGAGAATTTCTTCTTATTAATCATGTTAGAAAGAATATAGTTAGAACTTAGCTAGTATATGAATATAGTAAATAAATAAAGTTTAACTAGACATTAGAATCTTAGGTAAAGTGTAGTGGAGTGGCCTGTTGCATGACCTTGGATAGGAGTGCAGCTGGCTAGTAAAGAATGTTTTGTTAAAAGACTTGTTTTGTCACTGAAGGCAGTTGCTGGGCTTTTCTCAGTAAAACATTCTCATGAGATTTTTGTATTTTCCAAGAATAGGAGAGGTATGTGGTGGGATTCATAGTAGCAATAGCAACTAATGCCTTCTGATATTATGTTGCTACTAGCTATCTTGCAGGTACACTCTATGTATCTTTAAGTAAAAATTACTCTTTATACTATGTCAGTTTCTTAATAGCAAGCCTTTTGTAGTCTTGTGAGAAAAGAATTAGGACACTACATGAACTCAAGGCTATTTGCCTGAGCAAGCGGTGGTCCTCTGCTGGTCCTTGATGATTTCGTCTGCTATCTCTTTCTGTGCCCTTGACTCACAACAAGAGTAAAATAGAGTTATTAATTAGTACTAATCTTTTA
Organism: Saccopteryx leptura; assembly: GCF_036850995.1. Classification (NCBI taxonomy): domain Eukaryota; kingdom Metazoa; phylum Chordata; class Mammalia; order Chiroptera; family Emballonuridae; genus Saccopteryx; species Saccopteryx leptura. The sequence continues at coordinate 371,210,756 of NC_089505.1, read as the reverse complement.
GAAGTTTGTACCAATATAATTATTACTATTGTATAACTGTACTTTGAATGACTTACTACCTGACTTGTAGCTTATAGATATGAATTAACTGTTATCTAAAAATATGTAACCATAGTGAAACTAAAACAATGATGTATTCAAAATACCATGTGATTGTAACTTAGTGTGTGTGCATAAAAAGTAATGTTAGACCAGCCATTGAGAGAGATGCCTGGCAGTAAATGCTAACAAGAGAATAAAGAGAAAGAAAAGAATTCGGCTCTCTCACTCGATTTTCGCCGACGCCGTCTCCTCCTGTGGGACCCCTGGAACCCCCCCCGGGGCTGGACCCCGGCATTTGGCGCCCGAACAGGGACCTACAGGTAATCCCCCCTCGTTGTCTCGGGACGGCTAGGACTCCACTCAGGGTGCTGCAGACCCCCCTGTAAGAAAGACAGGGTGAGGATAGGTGGAGAATTTCAGAACTTAAGATTTTGAGAAGTCATGGGCCATACTGAGTCTAAAGAAAGAAGACTCTTTATAAAAGTCATTAAGTATACACTTTCCCAAAAAGGAGTTAATGTTTCCACTAAACAAGTAGCTCGTTTTATGAAATTCGTACAAAAATGTTCTCCATGGTTTCCAGATGAGGGAACGCTTAGTTTTGAGAAATGGGTTAAAGTTGGAGAAGATTTAAAACTTTACTATGAGCTACATGGACCAGAAAAGGTCCCAGTTGATTCATTTGCTTTATGGAGCTTGATTAAAGATGCCTTAAATCCAGAACATGAGATACATAAACTTTCTAAGGCAACTGCTCCTCCAAAAGAAGAGACTCCGTTAATTAGAAGTAAAAGGCAGTCTCAAGATACTACAAATCATGCTATGGCCTCTTTAAAATTAAGTAAACATCAGGATGATAGTGAAGATCATTTATCTCCAAAAGATGAGGCTGAATTAGAAGATGAGGCAGCTAAATATAATAGGGATAATGAGGATTGGAAGTCAAAAACAGTCTTGCCCATATTATATTCCTCCAAGACTGACAAAAAGAATGAAAATAAGGCTATTAAAATGTCTTTGCCTCTACCAGTACAATCACCAGATGTTAATGAAAAGAAAAAATCATCAGGGTTAACAGGGTTGCAGAAGGCAATTCAAGCTTCTTGCGACCAAGGGGAAACTGATTTGGCATTATGTTTTCCTGTGGCTGTGGCTGGTGAATTTGATGATGAGGAGAATCCCACATGGGAGCCGCTTTCTTATAAATTATTAAGAGAGTTGAAAATGGCTTGCAGTCAATATGGACCCACCTCTCCTTATACTATGTCTTTGATAGAAACAGTTTCTCATAATTGGATGACTCCTTATGATTGGGAACAAGTGGCTAAAGCTTGTTTATCTAGAGGAAATCAGCCATTAGGACCAAATTTAGGAATAGAATGGCAGCCCCCACAAAACCAAAATCTGACAAGTAATCAAAGTAGCAATCAGGGAAACTGGCAAGGGGGCCAGCCTCAGGCCCCAGTAACAATTGGGGCCAGCCTGAATCCATTTGTCAACTCCGGTCTGTCTCAGACCTCACCCGGGCCTCCCGCGTGGCAGGCAAGAATTCTACCACTGAACCACCCATGCCTTCATGCAAAATATGAGAAGCAAGCCTCTTGTGGGGGTTGAAATGGAGGGATTCCGGCTGCCGGTTGCAGCAGCTATTAGAAGTCAAGAATGATTAGAAAACTGAGATGAGTTTTAAAGTTGTGTTATTATCTAATTTTCTTTAGTAAATAGAAGGACTTAAGAGTTTGGAAAAATTACAGGTTTTTTTTGTTCTCCTCTTTCTCTCAACTCATTTTATTTCTTTCCTGTTCTATGCCTGAAAAGAGGGCAAAGGGAACACCTGTTTGGATATGGCTAAACAGAATCTCATAAACGGCCGTTCTTGAAACTTTTCAAGAGAGAGTTCTGTTTAGTTTCTATTCAATATGTTCCAATCAAAATTGCCCTGCGTAAAAATCAAGCAGGCCATACTCTAATCTCTAAAATCCCGGGTTTCTCTCTAATCTGTCTGATTTGTCTACTTTGTCTGATTCTTGTTTGTGTTTGGTCTTTGTTTAATGTTGTCTAAATGTGATTTTTTAAGTTCTTGCATGCAAAAATTGAATATGCTGGCTCTAATATTATAAAAATATCATCCCTACAAATTTATAATTTTAATTGAAACAAGTAAAGCGCGCTCATTTAAATTTAAATAATATGAAATATGAATCCTAAAGACTTGTTGATTTTGACTAAACTGCTTCAAGCTTCAGGCTGCTTGCTGCCGCTGCAGAGCATGAAGCAGAGTAGATTTACCCAACAAAGGTGTAGGTTTTTTTTAATATAGAAAAATAATAAAAGTCACACTAGAATTTTCCAGCTTTAATGTGTTCTTTAAATTGCCTGCTAATTATTGGAGTAGTAATGTTTTTATAAATATAGGAAACTCGTATACTGGAACCCCTGCAAATCTTCTTAATCATGCTTTTTACTTTAAAAAAATTCTTTTGAATGCTAATATACAGGATTATTCAACACCTGAGACACTGGAATCTGGATCTGGATAAGCCTAAACCAATGGCAAAGTGGAAGGATTTATTGACAGGTCAATGGAAGGGACCAGATGTAATTCTAACCCAGGGAAGAGGGTATGCTTGTATATTTCCACAGGACGCTGACTCGCCTCTCTGAATCCCAGACCGGTTGATTCGCCATGTCTCACCAGAGGCCTCTGCTGCCACTGCTGCCCCCTCCCAGCCAGAAGGAGACTCCTGTGCCACCTGTGTCACCAGTGACTTCCCAGCAAAGGCCATCAAGAAACTCTCCATATAATCCTGTTATTCTATATTTAGCATTTCCTGCTCTCATTATGTTTTAACAAACTGTCTATCTATTGACACCAAAGCTCAAGTTATGTTTATTTTGCGGCAGCCACCTTATGTGATGTTACCTGTTAGTCTGTCTCAGCCTTGGTATGATGACCCAGGGTTGCATGCACTACAGGCTGCTTCTGAAGCGCTTGCTCACCATCGAGAAGAGCGATTTGTTGCTGAATTGATTTTGGGAATTACTGCTCTTATTGCTATTATAGAATCTGTAGCTGCTTCCACCACTGCTTTAGCTCAATCAGTTCACACTGCAAATCATGTAGATAGTTTATCTCGTAATATATCTCTTGCATTAGCAGTACAGGAGACTATAGATAGGAAGTTAGAATTGAAAGTGAATGCTTTAGAGAAGGCTTTTATTCACATATGTAATGAGTTGTTAGCTATGAAGGCTAGAATGACTCTTAGATACCATGCAGGATTCAGGTGGATATGTGTGACTCCTTTAGAATATAATCAGTCTATCATAGCATGGAATAATGTACAGAATCATTTGTTAGGTGTATGGAATAATAGTGATATTAGTTTAGATTTGAGGAAATTACATCAGCAAATACAAAACTTAGGACATTCAGGCTCTTTAGTCTCTGCCTCAGAAGTAGCTGATCAATTTGTTGAAAACATTAAAAGTATGTTTTCTATGCATGGCCTGACCTCTCTGGCTACTGATATAGGCATAATAATAGCTGTGACAATTATCACTCTTCTTGTCCTTCCAGTCATATTCCGACTCTTAAACAGCAATCTCAGAGAAACAACGGTGAAAATACAAAAGCTTTATTTAAATAATAAAAAAGGGGGAGATGTCGGGAGCCGATCCACTAATGCTGGCTAACTAGGTCACAGCAGAAGAAGATCCACAACTGCTGGCTGACAAAGTCACAGCAAAAGAAGATAGAGTCACCGCAGTAAGACCAACAGCTGCGGGTTGACAAAGTCACCGCAAGGAAAGGCACAACGACACTTCCCCCTTTAATCTTTTGAATTAATCTGGCCTTATATCCCCCCTTTTTCTGGGTGTGTGCTATTATTTGTGGCACAGGGATAATAGTACCGTACTTTCCCTGTAGATTTGTAGTAATTTCTTTGGAAATGAGACAGAAGGTGTAAGTTCCACAGAAAAGCCTGTAAGCCCCTTGAACTGGGCTCATAAACATAAGAGGCTGGCTATGATATCCCTCGTAAAGGGTTAAGTTTGTAGGAGAATTTCTTCTTATTAATCATGTTAGAAAGAATATAGTTAGAACTTAGCTAGTATATGAATATAGTAAATAAATAAAGTTTAACTAGACATTAGAATCTTAGGTAAAGTGTAGTGAAGTGGCCTGTTGCATGACCTTGGATAGGAGTGCAGCTGGCTAGTAAAGAATGTTTTGTTAAAAGACTTGTTTTGTCACTGAAGGCAGTTGCTGGGCTTTTCTCAGTAAAACATTCTCATGAGATTTTTGTATTTTCCAAGAATAGGAGAGGTATGTGGTGGAATTCATAGTAGCAATAGCAACTAATGCCTTCTGATATTATGTTGCTACTAGCTATCTTGCAGGTGCACTCTATGTATCTTTAAGTAAAAATTACTCTTTATACTATGTCAGTTTCTTAATAGCAAGCCTTTTGTAGTCTTGTGAGAAAAGAATTAGGACACTACATGAACTCAAGGCTATTTGCCTGAGCAAGCGGTGGTCCTCTGCTGGTCCTTGATGATTTCGTCTGCTATCTCTTTCTGTGCCCTTGACTCACAACAAGAGTAAAATAGAGTTATTAATTAGTACTAATCTTTTAGAAGTTTGTACCAATATAATTATTACTATTGTATAACTGTACTTTGAATGACTTACCACCTGACTTGTAGCTTATAGATATGAATTAACTGTTATCTAAAAATATGTAACCATAGTGAAACTAAAACAATGATGTATTCAAAATACCATGTGATTGTAACTTAGTGTGTGTGCATAAAAAGTAATGTTAGACCAGCCATTGAGAGAGATGCCTGGCAGTAAATGCTAACAAGAGAATAAAGAGAAAGAAAAGAATTCGGCTCTCTCACTCGATTTTCGCCGACGCCGTCTCCTCCTGTGGGACCCCTGGAACCCCCCCCGGGGCTGGACCCCGGCAGCGGCTCCCTGCACCTCAGCCACCACAGGGCCCTGGACCAGTGCCCCTCCTGAAGGGTCCTGGGGGTCCTGGGGGGGCTGGAGGGCAGGGCGGGTGCTGGGGAGGAAGTGCTTCTTAGAAAGTGTGGGGCCTCCCTCCCCACAGGACAGAGCTGTTTCCCCCAGGAAGGCCCAGAGTGCCTGGCTGAAACTGGGCTGAAGCCAATCTCCCTTTGCAGGGGTCGCAGAGACCACCCCTCCCCCCCCCCCGAGGGCGCTGAATGGCACACAGAGAGTGGGCAGTGCAGGAAGCGTTTATTTGCTCTCTGAGGAGGGGCTGGGGGCACACTGGCTGTGGGAGTGGTCGGGAGGCCTCTGGGGGCTGCTCTCCTGGAGGCTCCTGTTCAGCGAGGGCTTCATGGCCTCTGCCTCTCTGGTCAGCGGTTCATTAATGGTGTTGGCGAAACTGGCGGGCTTTGGGCACAGCGGGGGGCTGGCATGTGTGGGCAAGGTTCAGCGCAGGGTGGAGCCTGCCCCCTTCCCTGGGCCTTCTTCCCGAAGTCCCTGGTGTAGGACAAGTCCAGCTCGGCCAGTGTGCTGAACACTCCCAGGTCTGAGCGTGTGTGCACGCATGTGCGTGTGTCTGCATGTGAGCGTGCTGCCTGGAACATGATCGCCCCGCCCCTTTTCTGTGCTGAAGAGGGTCCTCACAGCAGGGCCCAGAGGAGAGTGGGCCCCAGGCTGAGCAGGAGCCCCCCAGCGAGGGCCCAGAGACTGCGCCCGGCCCGGGTCACCCCATTACAGAGGTCATCTTTACAGCAAGAGAGACCCTGCACTTCAGACTTGGAGATCAGCGGATTCTGCACTGAGTTGGCCATGAGTTGCATAGTCTCTGAAGCCTCTTCGCAGGAAGGGGCACAAGACCTATGATGTACCGTCGTCTGTTGCCCTGTGGGCAAGAATAAAAGTGCCTGGTGTTGGAGGCTTCATCCCCTTTGACCTCCCTGTGCTGACCCTGGTCGCCCTCTCCCAGGTCTGCTTGGCCATCCATTCCTCTGCTGGGAGGCCCATCTCGTCTCTCCAGACCTCAGGCTTTCCTCCAGTCGGCCTTTGCCAGCTGCTCTGTACAGAAGGGAACTAAAGCAGGGACATGGCACAGCCCCAGGTGACCTGAACATTGGCCCCTACCACACTCACAGTTTCCACGAGCCCCCCTGACCCCCCTCCCCCATCATGGTGTGGGCACCGGGAACTCACCATTCGTCAGGGTTATGACTACGTCGCCCTCATAGCAGACGTTGGATCCCCCTCCACACGTTTGGACTTTGCACTTCTTCGTACCATCGATACCACTACAGGCATAGCACCGTAGGCTCAGGGCTGGGGCCGGGTGAGGAGACAGGTCAGGCTCAGATAACAGGAAGCCTGGCTTTAGATCCCCACAGACTACAATCATGAGTGGAGCCGGGCCTCTGGGCACCCTCATCTCCCTCCCCTCCCGTCCCCTTCATGGGAACTGCGGCTCCTGGGATGGTAGGTGCGGGAGGACAGAACCTTCACAGGCTCACAAAGACAGCCTCTCACGAGGGATTATGAACCCACCCTCCCGGGACAGTCCCTGCCTGTTGCCCTGGTGCTCACCATGATCGTAGCACAGCAGGGCGGTCAGCAGGACGAGATAGAGGCCTCTCATGGTTCCCGGACACCATGCAATGCAGGGAGGGGCTGCAGAGTGTCCCAGGTTCAGGTTCGAGCCTCCCCTCCCCAACCCTGGCCCTCCGCGGCTGACTGCCCAGCTTGCCTCCCCCAACCTCTCCCTTATCCACTTACTGTGCACCCACTGGTAGCTTCAGTCCCACTCAGCATGACGGCATCTGAAGCCACTTCCTTGATGCTCACATATATGTCCCCAACACCCTTGTGTCCCACCCCTCGGCTGGGATTACTTGCACGCAGTGTTCTAGTCTCAGACCCCACCCAGGTTCTGGAGTCCAAGGTCAAGAGAGGAGTGTTAGTTCTTGGCAGAAATAGAATTCCTTCTTTACAACCAGTCAGATGTGTTGGAGAACTTCCAGGGTGAAGTGGTGGCCCTTCCACAGCTCTCTGTGGACACTGTCTACCCTCCTCAGAACCGTGAAATGCGACCTGTGTTCCTTCCCCTCTCTAGACTGATTCTAAGCCCCACAGGTCTCGTCGTCACTGGGCGTCCATACATTCCCCAAGAAAGATGGCACAAAAAAAGCTACAGAAGCAGAAAAATATTTAAATGTTAAATACATGTTTTAAAAGCTGGTGGACATGAGGTCTTGGATACCAAGCAAGTCATTGTTATTACGTCCTCCCTTGTACATTTCCTAGGTTGAGATCATGATTTGTATAACCTTAAACGTCTAAGGCAGTGGTTCTCAAAGTACGTGCACGGTGCACTTGTGCGCCCTAGATTTCCAGGTGCGCCCTTTGGTATTCCAGAGAAACATGTGCCTGTTGGGACCAAAAAACCAACAGTGTTTTTGTAGTTTAGATTTTGGGGGGACAGAGGTGTGGGGAATTGGCTGTAAGCTGACAGTCTGCCAAACCCCCACCTCACCTGCCTGATTAGGTTGCAAAAGGCTGTTAAGCTGTGGTGCTGGATTGTTTACACTACCCCCCATGTTCCCCGGAAAGACTGGAAAAAAGTTTCTTCTATCCTTTGTTTGGTGTCAAGTTAATGATATGTATGGTGGGGGTTATCTGTAGTTGGTAAAATTTTATTTTCTTTTTTACAGTGACAGAGAGAGGATATATAGGGACAGACAGGAACGGATAGAGATGAGAAGCATCAATCATTAGTTTTTAAACGCTGTGACACCTTAGTTGTTCATTGATTGCTTTCTCATATGTGCCTTGACCGTGGGGCTGCAGCAGACCGAGTAACCCCTTGCTCAAGCCAGAGACCTTGAGTCCAAGCTGGTGAGCTTTGCTCAAACCAGATGAGCCCATGCTCAAGCTGGCAACCTCGGGGTCTTGAACCCGGGTCCTCTGCATCCCAGTCCGACACTCTATTTACTGCGCCACCACCTGGTCAGGCTGTACTTGGTAAAATTCTTGGGTTGCCTTGGCGACATGATCAGAGACCATTGATTTGCTAATGGTCTCACTTTGCCCTATAAATATAGCAAGATGCGGTTTTGGGGCATGCTTTGTTCTTGCCAGCAGCAATTACAGGGCCTTTCCAACCCCATCTTTTATTTCTTTAAGTGTATTTTCTTTATATATATATATATATATATATATATATATTTTTTTTTTTTTTTTTTTTTTTTTTTTTTTTGTATTTTTCTGAACCTGGAAACGGGGAGAGACAGTCAGACAGACTCCCGCATGCGCCCAACTGGGATCCACTCGGCACGCCCACCAGGGGCGAAGCTCTGCCCACCAGGGGGCAATGCTCTGCCCCTCCGGGGCGTCGCTCTGCCGCGACCAGAACCACTCTAGCGCCTGGGGCAGAGGCCAAGGAGCCATCCCCAGCGCCCGGGCCATCTTTGCTCCAATAGAGCCTTGGCTGTGGGAGGGGAAGAGAGAGACAGAGAGGAAGGAGGGGGGGTGGAGAAACAAATGGGCGCTTCTTCTATGTGCCTTGGCTGGTAATCGAACCCAGGTCCCCTGCACACCAGGCCAACGCTCTACCGCTGAGCCAATCGGCCAGGGCTAAGTGTATTTTCTTTTTTTTTAATTTTTTTTATTTATTTATTCATTTTAGAGAAGAGAGGGAGAGGCAGAGAGAGAGAAGATGGGGAGGAGCTGGAAGCATCAACTCCCATATGTGCCTTGACCAGGCAATCCCAGGGTTTCGAACTGGTGACCTCAGCATTTCCAGGTCGATGCTTTATCCACTGCGCCACCACAGGTCAGGCTAAGTGTATTTTCTTAATTCCGCACGGTTCCCACTCAGGACCGGGACTTACTAGCTGCACTGGTTCACGACATGTGCCCAGATATAAAAATAAATACAGTTACTCTATTATATCATTTCATTAAGGAAATACCACTCTTTTTGTTAACACATCATTATTATATTTATTACTAACACTTCATTATATTATGTATGTTTCTCATAAACTCAAGAATGAAAAAACTTAACACATTCACACTGGGACCTGCCGAAATTACTAAATCTTACAAAGAATGTATCTGTATATATAAAAAGATAACAGTTTTGTCATTTTCTTTGTTTTTTTTTTAACCTGTCTTTTTTACAAATTCTAAAAAGCATAACTCAAAAAATGTAACATAAAAATGTTTTTTTAATGTCAGAATAAATGTAATTTTGTCGTATTTATTTCATTTAATTACCATAAATGCGTGCTTGGACTTTATATTTTTTCTCTTTAATATTTGACTTAATTATAACATATTTCTCAGAAATTTGTATATAGTACGCTTCCGATTATTTGTAGGATTTTAAATGTGCTCCAACTTCAAAAAGTTTGAGAACCACTGACCTCTTGCATATAACATCAACGTATTTGGCTAGCAAACCCAAGCAGAATAAAATATGTGTTCCTGCTCCATTTATTGCTGGTGACTCAGAAGATAGCTGTTTTTTGGTTTTTTTTTGTATTTTTCTGAAGCTGGAAACGGGGAGAGACAGTCAGACAGACTCCCGCATGCGCCCGACCGGGATCCACCCGGCATGCCCACCAGGGGGCGATGCTCAGCCCCTCCGGGGCGTCGCTCTGCCGCGACCAGAGCCACTCTAGCGCCTGGGGCAGAGACCAAGGAGCCATCCCCAGCGCCCAGGCCATCTTTGCTCCAATGGAGCCTCGGCTGCGGGAGGGGAAGAGAGAGACAGAGAGGAAGGAGGGGGGGGTGGAGAAGCAAATGGGCACTTCTCCTATGTGCCCTGGCCGGAAATCGAACCCGGGTCCCCCGCACGCCAGGCCGACGCTCTACCGCTGAGCCAACCGGCCAGGGCCTCAGAAGACAGCTGTTTTTATGACACAAGCAAGAAGACACTAGTCTTATCTAACAGAGACGTACTGAAATCACATGAACTTGGTTGGATAGACAGCATTTGTGCCAGTTCCTATATTTATGACAGTTTTTAGTGAGATTTCATTTCTATAAGCTCTGTTTATGTTTCAGCTAATTAGAACAATCTTCCTCATGGTATTTTATCATTCAGTTTGATAACAGTATAAGGAGGTCAGAGAACATCGTGTATATACCCCGTAGAGTATATGCACACACACAAACATACAGAAGGACACGGAGGCCTTGATTCTGAATGTCTGCCTTACAGAACTGTGATTGAGTCCATTTCTGCTGTGATAAGCTGCCAGTCTGTGGCACTGTGTTTCAGCAGTCCTAGGAGCCCATAGGTCCCCATGTCAGCACCTGTCAGATGCGCCCCATCCTGCAGGACATCCTTGTAGCCCACCCCTGAGAGTTCCACCCCCTCCCACAGCCAGGGGATCCTTCCCTTGTCACTGGGTCAGCAGAGTTCCTAATTGTAATGTGCTCAATGTTGCCAACCTTCTGCTTTCCGGATGTGCATTTTCTGTCTGGGTAAGAATGTTTCCCCACAGTGAGGCCAGGAGGCTCTTCTCCCACATGGCCCCCTAGGAGCTTTGTTGGGCAAATGAGTTTGTAAACTATGATTTTTGAGTTTGCTCAGTTTTATTGTTACAGTATGATGCTGGGCAGCACCAGGCAGGTATATGTGGTCTGTGAAATAGCACGTTACTATCCTGCTAGGGAAGGGCCACTGCCTTGCTAACGTTTGCTGGAGGAGAGGTGTTTTCACCAGAATGCTTTGAAAAGAGAAGGAAGAAGGAGAAGAGGCAGAGAGAGAAGCCCTGTTTTTGCAGGGAGAGCAGAGAGAATGCAGGGAGCTGAAGGAAGAAGCCAGTTTGTGCAGAGAAGGGAGAAGGTGTGCAGGTGAAGAACCAGAGCTGAGGGGCTTTGCGAGCTCCGCTGAGAAGTGTGGGGCCTTTAATTTAAAAAGGAAACTGAGAAGATTCTCATGGTTGTGGAACCAGAGGATATGTCAGTGGCTTTGGGAGCCCTGAGTAAAAGGGAAGTGTTTTTTCCTGTGTGTGTACTTCATCAACTGGTGCAAGACTTCAATAAAGGAATGGTCTACTATATTTTGGCTTCACTGTTTCTTTTTTTTTTTTTAATAAATAAATTTTTATTAATTTTAATGGGTTGACATCAATAAATCAGGGTACATATATTCAAAGAAAACATGTCCAGGTTATCTTGTCATTCAATTATGTTGCATACCTATCACCCAAAGTCAGATTGTCCTCTGTCACCTTCTATCTAGTTTTCTTTGTGCCCCCCCTCCCCCTCCCTCTCTCCCTCCTTCCATCCCCCCCACCCCACCCCACCCGTAATCACCACGCTCTTGTCCATGTCTCTTAGTCTTGTTTTTATATCCCACCTGCTGGGGTTCAGCCCTGGGGGGAATCCAGGGGTCCCACTGGAAGAGACGACATCAGCACGAATTGAGTGAGAGAGCCACTCAATTTATTTCTTTCTCTTTATTCTCTCGTTAGCATTTACTGCCAGGCTTCTCTGCCAATGGCTGGTCTAGCTTTACTTTTATACACACACACTAAGTTACAATCACATGGTATTCAGAATACATTGATTAATCATTGTTTTTGTTTCACTATGGTTACATATTTCTAGGTAACAGTTAATTCATTTCTATAAACTATAAATCAGGTGGTAAGTCATTCAAAGTACAGTTATACAATAACTTGAACAGCAATAACAATATTGGTACAAACTTCTAAAAGGTCAGTACTGATTAATAACTCTACCTTGTCTAAAATTCTATTGTCTAGTCAAATTTTATTTATTTACTATGTTCATACACTAGTTAAGTTCTAACTTTATTCTTCTCAGAGTGTTCCACCACCTGCAGGTCAGGTATGCAAGAAGAAAGGAAAGTTTCTCTACTCTACCACATGAAAGAGCTAGGGAGGAAAAGTGATAAATTAAGTGAAGGCTGAAAGGTGCTCTGTGTATAGTTACTGTTTCCTACCTATTCATAAGTCACAATCTATTTTTTCTAACATGATTAATGAGAAGAAATTCTCCTACAAACTTAACCCTTTACGAGGGATATCATAGCCAGACTCTTATGTCTATGAGCCCAGTTCAAGGGGCTTACAGGCTTTTCTGTGGAACTCACACCCTCTGTCTCATTTCCAAAGAAATCACTACGAATCTACAGGGAAAGCATGGTACTATTATCCCTGTGCCATAAATGATAGCACACACCCAGAAAAGGGGGGATATAAGGCCAGATTAATTCAAAAAGGTCAAAGAGGGAAGTATCGTTATGCCTTTCCTTTGCGGTGACTTTGTCAACCCGCAGCCATTGGTCTTCACTTCTGTGACTTTGTTATCAGCAGTTTTGGATCTTCTTCTGCTGTGACCTTGTAAGCCAGCAGTCGTTGATCGGCTCCCGACACCCACCAATGTATGGAATCCTGTAGTTCTTGTTTTTTCTGATTTACCCATTTCACTCCATATAATGTTATCAAGATCCCACCATTTTGTTGTAAGTGATCCGATGTCATCATCTCTTATGGCTGAAAAGTATACCATGGTGTATATGTGCCACATCTTTTTTATCCAGTCTTCTATTTTTTTTTTTACACTGATTAAAGCCTTTAAGCAAACTCTTGGCCAATACAGCAAGAATCCACAAAAGAGTAGTGTCCTTAACATGTTCACCAAGTCCAAGTTGGCACCATCACCATGCCAAATCCCTGAAAAATGCAACCCAACCCCAGTTCAGTCTGTTAGGAGCTGTCACAAGGAGCAGGAGTCCAGGAAAAGTCCACATCCAGGAAAAGTCCGCATGGCACTAGAGTTGTCACAATTCTATACTTTGCAGCTCATGACCCAAGTCCCAATGACCACTGCTTCTAGCTGGTAGTGATTCAGGTAGACTGGAAAAGCCATCTGCAGCATGTGTGGAGATGGAGCTTCTGATCTCCTCTGCCTGGAGAGATGAGACCAGGTTGCTTTTCCCTGGAGCTCTGTGACTGTGGCTTGGGAAAGAGAACCTTGGGATACACTAAGCTGGGTGGCAAAGGTAGATTCATAATAGAAGTTGGCAAAAGGGGGAAAGAGAGCTCTAAATTAGGAGTAGGTCCCAGCCTGAAATATGTGTGGGGCATTGAGGTAGGAGGAATAGAGGAAACACTATATATTAAACAAAGCAGCAGAAAACAGGACTATCAACACCCACAACAGAGATCTTCGAGGGAAGAATAAAAAACCTGACTATTTAGGCAAGACATAGTTAAGTGGCTCTTGTGCAAATGAGATCAGTTTACCTGCTTCTTGGAAGAAATACCCTAGGCTCGTCCACAGTGTCGTAGATGGGGCCGACGGCCCTGGGCACCTTCAGCCTTCAGTGGCAAACCCCAGCATTCTGGGCAAGGTTAGGTCATAGGTGGCTGGAGCAGGGCTGGAAGAGACTGAACCCTCCCTTAGAGGAGCGAGGGGGACGCCTACCTTCCAGTGTCCCTGTTTCCTCACAGCAGAGGCATGTAAGTCTGGCAGGCTTTAGCTCAATGACCTTCCTTTCCACTATTGAAGCAGGACCCAGATGGCATCCTATGAGACCCCTTTGGGGCGTTGGAGCCTTTAAGGGTGTATCCTAAAAGCTGGTACTTCCCCTGATCTCTATTGGGCTTTTTCTGCCTCTAGGTATCTTGAAAGCCATTCTCAGAAGATCTCACTGAGGGGTTTGAGGATTCCCATATGCCTATATAATACTTTCCATATATCTGGAGCAGTCTCGGTGTGGCTTCTTCAGTGTTCCTTGGATGAAGAGTCCTCTTAGTTTAGTCCAAAGTTGGTTTTTCCAGATGATAGTTCTTAAAATTAGTTTGTAATCCACTTTGGTTCTGGGAGGTGGATGTTGGTATGTCCGCCTACTCCAGCGCCATCTTGTCTTCCTCCACTGTTTCTTTATCATTTGCCTGAATCCAGTGAGACCCTGCATGTGCACGGCCATGGTGGAGCATACTGGCCATACAGCTGTAAACGCTGTTCTGGTGTTTCTGGAACCTACTAACTGCAGACTGACCCACCTGAATTCCAAGGAGCAGATGAAGTCAGACCAGTTCCCTATCAACACACGTCTGTGAAATCTTTCCAACCCTATACATACCCAGACTCCTTCTTATTGAGGCTGACAGCTTTTTCTACCTCTGCCCGTCTGCACCCAGATGTGTTAATTAAGTCCACTGTTGTACCTCCCTTGGCTCCTGGATTCCTCTCTCGGTGAAACCTAACACTTGCTGCTGAAACCCGGGAGACCCAACAGGGAGCTGGGCTCCGCTAGGCGCTGTCCCCAGTCCTTGGGCTTGCAGCTCGGAGAGCAATTGGCAGCGGCAGCTAGTCCTAGGCTGAGGGCTCAGACTCCTTAGTGGTCCCCCTCCTCCCAGCTGGGTCTCCTGAGCCAGTGGAGAGGAGGAAACCCGATCAGGACCTCGGCTTCCATTGCTGACCCCCTATCCATGCCAGCCAGTCTTCTCAGGTGAGCGAGTACTCTGTGGCCCCTTCTGGGTTTCCTGACTTGCCCAAACAGAGGGTCAGGGAAAGTCTTAGCGCTAAGCCAGAACCCTCTCTCAGAGGGACGCCTGACCCGGTTGCACGTCCACTGCACCCACGGTCACGGCCCCACTGGGCTTCCGGCTATCTTCACTGGCAGGGGGACGCCCTTCCTGCTGAAATACCTCACAGCAGACTTGCAGGGTTTCTCCCTCGTCCAGCCCTTGTGCCGCGGGGAATTCTCCATCCACGCCTTCTAAAAACACTCCGCTGGGTGTCCTCTTCCGAAACCTAAATTGCTTCTGCCTGTCCGGGGAGCTCCAGCCTAAACGTCTCATTTTTACTGCAATGTGGCCTGACCCCGATACAGGCTCGACAGTGGGTCCACTTGGCCAGATAATGGCACTTTTGATGTTAACGTCCCTCACTGACCTGGACAACATCTGTCGCTGCAATGGAAAATGGTCCGAGGTTCCCTATGCCCGAGCCTTCCTCACTGTGCACTCGCCCGTGGCACTGCCCATCCTGTTCTGCTGACCAGACTCTCCTTATACACTCCCCGCCCTCACTGCCGTGTCCACCTCTGAGTCTCCAGACACCAGCACTCCTCCTGACACCCCTTGAGATCCAGCTGACTTAAGAGCCCCTCCTCCCTAGGCACCTCCCCCACCCGACCCTGAGCCCCATCCTTCACCTGCTCACTCCCCACCGTCTCCTCCTGCTTCTAACAATTTCTCTCCTGTGCACACTCACTCACCATCCACCCCTGAGGCTGCCCGGGTCCTCCTCCTCCAAGAGGTAGTGAAGCAGGAGGAATTGTCCAGGGGCACACCTCCTTTTCTCCTTATGACCTTTCCCAGATTGAAGAATGCCTCGGATCCTTCACAACGGACCCTTCAAGGAGTCTGAGTACTGAACCCAATCCCATGACCTGACATGGCATGACCTTTACATGATCTTATCTGCCACCCTTCCCCCGGAAGAAGAAGGAAAGAGTCTGGCTTGGTGCCCGGGCACATGGGGATGATCTCCACAGACAGCACAACACCCGACCTGTAGGGGCCACCGCTGAGTCTAGACAGGCACCTGATTGGCAATATCAGGCCGATTCCCCTGGGCGCCGACATAAAACCCATATGATAACTTGTTAATAGCGGGACTATACAAGGCTGCCCATAAGGGAGTCAACTGTGAAAAACTAAAAGAAATAACCCAGGGTCTGACCAGGCGGTTGCGCAGTGGATAGAGCATCGGACTGGGACACTGAGGACCCAGTTTGAAACCCTGAGGTCGACAGCTTGTGTAGTAAGGTATCTGAAGAACTTCCTTGCTCTTTCAATTGGAGATAGAATTTGTATATTGCTTTCTTTCCCCCTCATTGAATTTTAGGTATAGCATACCCCTAGGCATGGAGGGAGGGGAGAGACATTGGAAGAATCTGTGAAATGTATGTCTTGTGAATCCCCACCTGTACGTAGTTGTAAGCTTGTGTCATGATGTTATGCCTCCCCCCACCTGTGTGTGGTCCAAGAGTCTATAAGCAGCCTCTGAGAGGTAGTCAGGGCTGCATGATTTGGGTAGGAGGGTTGCCCCGTGTATGCCACTGGCTTTTCATAATAAAACTCCTCAAAATTCATATTGGTCTTGGTGTCTCTACATGAACCCACAGATGTGAGGTACAGTACTTTATAACACTTGAGCTCAAGGTCGCTGGCTCGAGCAAGTGGTTACTTGGTCTATTGTAGCCCCCCCCCCCCCCCCCCTCAAGGCACATATGAGAAAGCAATCAATGAACAACTAAGGTATTGCTACGAAGAATTGAGGTTGCTCATTTCTCTCCCTGTCTGTCTGTCCCTATCTGTCCCTCTCTCTGTCTCTCTCTGTCTCTGTCACACACACACACACACACACACACACACACACACACACACACTAATAACCCAGGGCCCAAATGAAAACCCTGCCCTCTTTCTTTCCCGCCTAAATACACATTTTATCTTTCAGTCAGTGCCAGCCATCTGGCGCAACTTACAAACACTAGAACAGTGGTTGGCAAACTCATTAGTCAACAGAGACAAATATCAACAGTACAACGATTGAAATTTCTTTTGAGAGCCAAATTTTCTACTTAAACTATATAGGTAGGTACATTGTTATTAACTTAATTAGGGTGCTCCTAAGATGGCCTTTGAGCCACACTCAAGGGGCCAAAGAGCTGCATGTGGCTCATAAGGTGGTTTGCCGACCACTCCACTAGAACAGGGGTCCCCAAACTACAGCCCGTGGGCCGCATGCGGCCCCCTGAGGCCATTTATCCGGCCCCCTCAGCACTTCCGGAAGGGGCACCTCTTTCATTGGTGGTCAACGAGAGGAGCACATTGATCATCTCATTAGCCAAAAGCAGGCCCATAGTTCCCATTGAAATACTGGTCAGTTTGTTGATTTAAATTTACTTGTTCTTTATTTTAAATATTGTATTTGTCCCCATTTTGTTTTTTTACTTTAAAATAAGATATGTGCAGTGTGCATAGGGATTTGTTCATAATTTTTTTTTTATAGTCTGGCCCTCCAACGGTCTGAGGGACAGAGAACTGGCCCCCTGTGTAAAAAGTTTGGGGACCCCTGCACTAGAAGATGGCTCTCAGACACCACAAAGAAACCTCGTAAACCTAGTCTTTTACGTCTTTAATAATCGAGACGAGGAGGCAGATTACAGAAATCCTAAAGAGATCAGGTAAAATAGGAAACGCTTGCTGCTGCCATGGACAACCCAGAACACAACACGTACCGTAATCCGGACGAGGGGTCCAGGCCCCCTCCGGGCCCCCTCCAGGCCCTTGCTACAAACATGGCAAGGAGGGGCGCTGGGCTAAAGCGTGTCCTGGGCCTGGCCCCGTGTGCGGGAAAGAGGCCATTGGGAGTCAGAGTGAGACAAGGCCCCTCACAGCCAGGTCCCATCCCCTCCCCGGGCATCACAGAGTGAGCAGGACTTGAGCTTGTCCAGCCTCCTCGGACTCGCTACTGAGGAGTGACCGAGCAGACACAACTGCCCCCGTGCCGATCACACCGTCGGAGCCTCAGGCAACCTTGAGGGTAGCAGGTAAGCCAATCTCCTTTCCAATCAACACAGGGAGGGGTGCACTTAATTGCCTTTACCTGAATTTCCTGCCCTTCATGTCCATCTCAGGTCTCTATCCTGGGAGTGGACAGCTTAATTTCCCCTCCATTAGCTAGTACCCCCCTTAACTGTCACCCCCTAATGCCCCTTTCTCACATTCATTTCTCATCCTCCCCAAATGTCCAGCTCCCATCTAGGTAGGGACATGATGGCAAAATTTAAAGCCTCTTTCATGTTCTGTTCATCAATACCATGAGCCAAAGCCTCTCTCATTCTCCTCCTTTCCGAGTCACCAGGACGCCCCTCCCATGACCCCCAATACTCGTAAACCCTGAGGTACAGGGTACTTCCACCCCTTCTGTAGCTCGACACTATTCTGTGATAAGGTGCCAAGGAATTGCAAAAATTGTTAGCAACGCCATTTTAAAGAGGAAAAACCAGGCATCTTATCCCCTCCTTTCTTTAGAAACTGCAGGAGCTTCCTGGCTTACAAGGACAACTGGGCCATCTAGTCATAGTTTAACTATAGTTCTCTGGAAGGATTGAGGCCACTACTTGCTAGACAACAAAGAATAAACTTGTCTGAAAACTTCCTCTTCCCCTTCCTTAAGATCCTTTAGGAGACAATGTTTACATATCTTAATTAAAATTCCTACACTGATTCTAACTCTTCCTCCACTCCTGGAGTCCTGAGAGTGACCTATGCTTCTACACAAAGGGATCCCGAGTCCATCTCCTTTGTTTAAAAAACCTGCATTCTGTTACATTTTATATGCATTCTAATAATCATCCGTTTTGAAATTCTTTTTATGTATAAAACTTGTAAACTAAGCAAGCAGGGACAAGCTAGCCCCAACACTTTTAGCAAAGGTAATTTCATTTAGCTTCTCTCCTTATCCTGCTAAACATTTTGTAGCGACAGGGATGGGAGTAAGACACTAGAATATTTAGGAATGTCTTTGCTGTGTATGTAAAAAATGATCACTACTGTGTTATCTTGTGGTCTTAATGTATAAAAATGCTTTTTTCTTTTTAACAGATCCTATAGATAGATGTTGTAAGCTTGTTAGTAATTGACTGTTGTACCATGCTCTCTCCTTATCCACTGTAAAGCCAGTAGCCACGGCCACCGTCACAGCCGCCTGGCCCATGCAGGTTCCCATTAGATTCAGACAGTCGGTAATGAAACAATGGAGCCAAGAACTGGTGGGCCATCATCATTATCCTAGCTTGCACCCGGCGGGCAAGAAATACACACAGTGGGAAAACACTTCCCTTTCCATTTAGGGCTCCCAAAGCCACTGATTTATCCGAGTTTCCTAGAATCAAAGTTTCTATCTCACCGGCGTTATTCACCTCTGTTCCCCATCTCCCTCTCTCTGCACAAACTCTGCACAAACTGGCTTCTCCTTCAGTATTCTGCCATCTTGGCTGCTTCCCCACTCCTCCATGTGGCCTTTTTCTGCTCTCCCTTATAGTGTAGAAATCAATACCTTTAATCCAATATACAAACAAGGAAGTCTCTGATACAAAGTCAGTTATCTGAGGCATAATGGGATTCCTCATGAGAGTGCACCCCCTATCATGCAACAGTCAAGGGTGTGGGGAAAAGCTTAGTCTTAAAACTAAGCCATTAGGCTATAATAGCCCTGCCTGCTTACAGCCTGTCCCCCACACCCAATGCAAACTATAAGCGAGCAAACATATATATCATATTTACAAACTTATCTGATCAGTATCCCCATAACTCTCCCATCCTGCCTGTATGAAAGCCAGATGGCTCCTGTGGGCTTGTACTGTTGTGGATCGTAAATGGCAAAAAGCCTTTGTAGATTCGAGGCTTAGAAAAGGCTAAGTTCTCCTCCCTCCATCTTTATATTGTCTGTGATGCTGAGTATTTGCACCCACTTCACTTGCTTCCTTAACTTGCTGGAAGCAATTTACATGCCCTTCCTCTTACTCTTTGTTCAGATGTAGATTTCACTTATGCATAGTAAGGGGATTCCTGTTTATACCTTGGGAGAGTTCCTGTTTTAGCCTCGATGTGTAACTTTGTATCAAGGACTTCCTTGATTTGTATATGGCTATATAATAAAGCAAACTGGGGCTATGGGGCACTAGGATATTGCCATCAGCATTTGAAGAGTCCTCTGGTCCCATTCTTTTTTAATAAGTCTGTTTCCCAAGGGAATTGGTGATTTGGCTCCTTTGATTTTGCCTATTGGATTCAAAAGATAGGTCAGGAACACCCTGAAATGGAGCTAACGATACAAGGGTGTAAATTTAAAGGACTTTTAGATACTGGGGCTGATGTATCTGTTATTGCTAAGCTACATTGGCCTCCTTCCTGGCTCACTCATGCAGCAGCCACAGAATTACAAGGTATAGGGCAGACTAAATCTCCTCAACAAAGCTGTAGTTTTTTACAATGGGAAGATACAGAAGGTCATTCTGGATTTTTCAGCCTTATGTGCTCCCTGGATTGCCAGTTAATTTGTGGGGTAGAGATGTTTTGAAAAATATGGGAGTGTTGCTTGTCAGTCCTAATAGTTTAGTCAGTGCTCAAATACTTGATCAGGGATTTTTGCCCACTAAGGGACTAGGGAGAGAACAGTGGGGAATTCTCACCCCCATAGAAGTGGCACCCAATACCAG
Source organism: Saccopteryx leptura (assembly GCF_036850995.1). NCBI lineage: Eukaryota > Metazoa > Chordata > Mammalia > Chiroptera > Emballonuridae > Saccopteryx > Saccopteryx leptura. The sequence goes on along the minus strand of NC_089505.1, from coordinate 371,190,420 downwards.
AAGACGTAGATTAGGATATCAAAATTTAGCATAGAGGCCTAGGTAGCTCCTGCTATTCTAGTAATGCATTGTGCAGACCCAATTACTTGGAAATCAGATAATCCTGTATGGGTAAACCAATGGCCCCTTTCTCAGGAGAAACTTAAGGCAGCTGCTCAATTGGTACAAGAGCAGTTACAGCTTGGGCAATTGAACCATCTAATAGCCTATGGAATACGCCTATATTTGTCATTAAAAAGAAATCAGGAAACTGGAGGCTATTACAAGATTTGAGAGCAATAAATAAGACTATGGAAATTATGGGTCCTCTCCAGCTGGGACTCCCTTCTCCTGCATGGGATTTTCACCTTGTCATTATGGACTTGAAGGACTGCTTTTTTACTACAGTGTGTCCGTAAAGTCATGGTACACTTCTGACCTGTCACAGGAAAGCAACAAAAGATGATAGAAATGTGAAATCTGCACCAAATAAAAGGAAAACCCTCCTAGTTTCTGTAGGATGATGTGGCAGCATGTGCGCATGCGCAGATGATGATGTAACATCGTGTATACAGCGGAGCAGCCCATGGCCATGCCAGTTGAGATGTGGACGGTACAGAGGAAAGTTCAGTGTGTTCTGTGGCTCGCTAAATTCGAATCTGTGACCAAAGTACAACATGAATATCGGCGCGTTTATAACGAAGCGCCACCACATAGGAATAACATTACTTGGTGGGATAAGCAGTTGAAGGAAACCGGCAGTTTGGTGGAGAAACCCCGTTCTGGTAGGCCATCAGTCAGTGAAGAGTCTGTAGAGGCTATACGGGATAGCTACCTAAGGAGCCCGAAACAATCTGTGCGTGAGCCCACATCGAACTGCACGGAATAGGTATGAAACTGGGAGAGTTTTCCTTTTATTTGGTGCAGACTTCACATTTTTATCGTCTTTTGTTGCTTTCCTGTGACCAGTCAAAAGTGCACCATTACTTTAAGAACACACTGTATTCCTTTAAGCCCTCATGATTGCAAGCATTTTGCATTCAGGGTTCCTTCACTTAATTTCCAGGCTCCAATGGAGGGATACCAGTGGAGAGTTTTGCCTCAAGGTATGGCTAACAGTCCAAAGTTTGACAACCTCGTGCCAAAAATCAAGCTATCTCTCCAATATGAAGGCAGAACCCTAAGATGTACATAATTCATTATATGGATAATATTCTTATTACTCATTCAGATAAAGACACTATGTTGACTGTAGCATCCACCGGGTACAAGAACAAACGTCGGAGACTTTCAGGAGTATAGATGTAACTTTATTGGCCAGTTTTACCTGCGCAGGGGCAAATTCCCGAGGTGTCGAGAGACACTGTGCTCCCAAGGAGCTGCAGATGGGAATCGCACCTAGCGCTCACAGCTAAATCTTTTTATAAGCTAAGCAAGCAAGCCTAATACAGAAGCAGATGTGGCGGTAACCTATTTGCTAAGGGGGGCTGCACATAGTATAGCAACAGGGGCTGGGGTCTAGCTCATTGGCGAATTTCAAACCTAAACTTCTGATAAGGGTCTTTTAACCAATAGAATGCAAACGTTTGTCTCTTTTTCTTTTTTCTTTTCTTCTCTCTCAGCCTCCCAGAGTCCCTATCTGTCTCTGCTTCTTGAACAACCTTGGGCATGTTATTCCTAACAGAACAGGAGCAGGACCTGCCTGTAACCCTTAAGTTCCCTGTTCCATTAGTGCCCTGCCTATTTTCTGATCTTCTCTTGGTCCTTACATTGACCACTTTGCAACAACTAGAATATTCTTTGAAAGAATCAGGACTTTATATAGCTCCTGAAAAGGTACAGCAGTCTTTACCTTTTTCTTATTTAGGACAAATTATTGAGGGACAACAAATTCATCCACAAAAATTAGAAATCAGGACAGATAGATCATTTGCAAACTTTAAATGATTTCCAGAAATTATTAGGAGACATTAATTGGCTTAGACCTTCCTTGAAATTAACTACCGGGGAACTGAAGCCACTTTTTGATATTCTTAGAGGCTCGACTGAACCAGCATCTCCTTGACTACTTACAGCTGTGAGAGAACAAGCTTTAAAGCTTGTAGAAAAGGTCTTGCAACAAGTACAACTAAAACACATGAATCCTGAAGAATTAATTGACTTACTAATTTGTCCCTCGAGTTACACTCCAACAGGACTAGTGTGACAAGCTTCAGGTCCTACTGAATGGATTCATTTAGCTGTTACTCCTAAGAAAGTTTTATCTCTGTATATTTATCTTTTCACCTCCTTGATTATCAAGGGACATAGGCCACTCTTATAGCTTATAGGTTTTGAGCCTCAGACTGTTGTTGTTCCTTTTTTCAATGGCTCTGGGAAACTTCCACTAAATGGCAAATCGCTTTTGCAAATTTTACAGGCCAAATTGATTCTCACTATCCAGCTGATAAAAATAGTTCCATTTTCATTAATTACTACATTTGTCTTTCCTTAGACAATTGTTAATGAGCCCATTCCTGAAGCACCTACAGTCTTTATTATCCTGGAATAGCAGGCTTAATAATTAATGGACAAGTTTTTACTGAAACAGTCACTTTAAAATCAGCTCAAAGACTAGAATTACATGCCAGTATCATGGCTTTTCAGCATTTGTCATGTTCCTCCTTTAATCTGTATACAGACAGCAGATATTTACTTATGGTTGTTTCCACTATAGAGACTGCTGTCTTAGGGACAACTACTGATGAGGAATTATTTTGGCAATTTCTCCTTCTTCAAAGACTTGTATGTCAACATAGAGCTCCATGTTTTATAGGACATACTCGAGCTCACTCCATGCTCCCTGGAGCTTTAGCACAAGGGAATGCCCTTGATGATCAAACTACCCAGAAGAAAATTACTGGAGCGACCATGACAGATCGAGCAATTCAGCCTCATACTATTCATCACCAGAACACTGCAGCCCTGCGTAAACAGTTTCAACGTTCTCGGGAGACAGCACAGCAGATTGGTAAATCCTGTCCAAGGTGTCCTGTACTTCAATCTGTCCCTTCGTTTGGAGTTAACCTTCGAGGACTCCTACCAGGACAACTTTAGCAAATGGATGTTACTCATATACTTTCATTTGGCAAACAGTGCTTTGTCCACGTTAGAGTGGATACTTATTCTGGATCTATAGTAGCCTCTGCCGAACAGGGGAGCCTGCTAAACAGGTTATAGCTCATTGTTTGTATGCATTTTCTATTCTTGGACTTCCTAAACTGGTTAAAACTGACAATACTCCTACATATGTAAAAAAAGACATTTACTATATTTTGTTAAACCTTTCAAATTACGGGTATTTCTTAAAATCTTTAAAGTCAAGGTTTTATTGAAGCGTACCCAGCAAATATTTAAGGTCAATTTAAAAAAAATATAAAGGGAGAGTCATATCCTGGAATTCCTGCAAATCTACCTTATCTTTAAAAAATGTCTCTTGAGCCTGACCTCTGGTGGCGCAGTGGATAAAGCGTCGACCTGGGAACACTGAGGTCACCAGTTCAAAACCCTGCACTTGTCTGGTCAAGGCACATATGGGAGTTGATGCTTCCTGCTCCTCCCTCCTCTCTCTCTCTCTCTCCCTCCCTCCCTCCCTCCCTCCTATCTAAAATGAATAAATAAAAAAATAATAATAATGTTAAAAATATAAAACATTATTAAAAAATTTAAAAAAAATTTCTCTTGAATGCTGATGAACAGGGGATGCCAAATCTTTTTCTTCAGCAAACTTCTACCCTCTTTTATTTGATCCACCTAATAACACTGTTTTGTCTTTTTCCAAATAGCTCCAGATATACGGAAAAGGTTTATATAGGTGGATGGGGACCCTCAAATCCCTCGGTGAGATCTTCTGAGCATGGCTTTTAAGGTACCAAGAGGCAGAAAAAGCCCCCAAAAGATCAGGTGAAATACTATCTCTTGGCATACGCCCTCAAAGGCTCCAGCGTCCCAACGGGGCCTCGTAGGACTCCATCTGGGTCCTGCTTCAATAGTGGAAAGGAAGGTCATTGAGCTAAAGCCTGCCAGGCTTACATGCCTCTGCTGTGAGGAAAAAGAGACACTGGAAGGTAGGCTTCCTCCTTGCTCCTCTTAGGGAGGGTTCAGTCTCTTTCAACCCTGCTCCAGCCACCTGTGACCTAACCTTGCCCAGCCTGCTGGGATTTGCCACTGAAGGCTGAAGGTGCCCAGGGCCAAGGACCCCATCTCACGTCACTGTGGACGAGCCTAGCGTATTTCTTCCAAGTAGCAGGTAAACCGATCTCATTTACACAAGGGCCACTTACTATGTCTTGCCTGAATATTCGGGTTTTTACTCATCCCTCAAAGATCTCTGTTGTGTGTGTTGATAGTCCTATTTTTTGCTGCTTTGTTTAATATATAGTGTTTCCTTTATTCCTCCTGCCTCAGTGCCCCATTTATATTTTAGGCTGGGACCTACTCCTAATTTGGAGCTCTTTTTCTCCATTTTGCCAACTTCTGTTACAAATTTACCTTTGCCACCCAGCGTAGTGTATCCCAAGGTTCTCTTCACCACACCACGGTTGCAGAGCTCCAGCAAAAACCACCGTGGTCTCATCTCTCCAGGCAGAGGAGAACAGAAGCTCCATCTCCACACATGCTGCAGATGGCTTTTCCAATCTACCTGAATTATTACCAGCTAGAAGCAGTGGTCATCAGGACTTGGACGCGAGGTGCGAAGTATAGAAATATGACAACAATTCCAGTGCCATGTGGACTTTTCCTGGACTCCTGCTCCTTGTGACAGTTCCTAATGGACTGAACTGGGGTTGGGTTGCATTTGCAGGAAATGCAGAATGATGATGTGTCAACTTGGACTTGCTGAACATGTTAAGGACATTACTCTTTTATAGATTCTTGTTATATTGGCTAAGAATTTGCTTAAAGGCTTTAATCACTGCAATGTATTAGAACATTTGTGTGGGTTTCTGTTAGCATTGGCTATACTAATTTTGTGTTTGTTCTGGATTTTTTCAGTCTGCCTCCAAATTAGAATCTGGGAAACTAGGAAATCAGATGAGTGCAAATTTGAGCACACAAATTAAAAATACAAAGAAAAGGGGGATATGTTGTGGACTGTAAATGGCAAAAAGCCTTTGTAGATTTGAGGCTTAGCAAAAGGCTAAGTTCTCCTTTCTCTACCTTCATATTGGCTGTGATGCTGAGTATTTGCACCCACTTCACTTGCTTCCTTAACTTGCTGGAAGCAATTTACATGCCCTTCCTCTTACTCCTTGTTTGTTCAGATATTGGTTGATTTCACTTCTGCATGGTAGGGGGATTCCTGTTTATACCTTGGGAGAGTTCTTGTTATAGCCTCCAATGTGTAACTTTGTATCAAGCACTTCCTTTATTTGCATGTGACTATATAATAAAGCAAACTGGGGCTATGGGAACCTCGGATATTGCCATCAGCATTTGAAGAGTCCAACCAGTCCCATCCTTTTTAAATAAGTCTATTTCCTTAATTCCGCACCGTTCTTAGGAGCCACGCTGGTCCACGGCAGAGTACCACCCATCGGCCCGGTTGCTCCTGACCCGTGCACTGTGCTCTCCCTCATCCCTCCAACACCACCCATTTTATAGTCCTCACACTAAAAACTGCCGTCTTCACGATCCCTTACATCCCAGTTCCCAAGACCTCTTTGTCTTTACCTGACTGATCCCAACACTAACCTCTAATGCCAATGAACCTGGACAGTCTTAACCAAGGCTATAAGGGTAGTCCCCACTTCCGTGGACAAGCCCTGGACACTGACCTTTCTAATCCAGACATTTCCCCAAGCACTCTCTTACACTATGTCCATGATCTCCTATCTTACACAGCCCTTCACAGGAACTATCTTAACAGCACGATTAAACTCAGAACTTCCTAGCAGAAAGAGTTTACTGAGTCTCACCTACCAAAGCACGACTGTCCGTTCCCCAAGTCACTCTACCTTGGTCTCGCTCTGACTCCCCCAAATCGAGGCATCACGGCTGACAGAAAGGGTCCCGTTGCCTCCCTCACAGCCCACAGCCAAACAGGACCTTCTATCCTCTCAGGCCAACTGGACAGTTCCCCGTCTGGATCCCTAAGGTCAGTGTTCTAGCTCGCCCTCTTTATCAGCTACAGAAGGACCCTTGTCAGACCCCATTACCCTGCCCTCCATGGACAAGCACACGTCAGTCCACTCCAACAAGCCCTCCCCTCAGCTGCGGCCCTCTCCCCCCTGACCTTCCCTCCAGTCCTTCAAATGACATCTGATGAAGGACAGGGCCTGGCGGTCAGGCTGTTAGGTCAGCACTGCGGGGAAGTTAAGAATGATAGCCTGCCCTATCAAAACAGCTCGACGCTACGGTCAGAGGTTGGCCCACGTGTCTGCGGGCACTGGTACCAGCCTCACTAGCCAGGAGAGTGACAAGTTAGCTGTCAGGAGGCCACCTCAGTTGATTCCTCTCCTTCCCTCACTGATCTCCATCACCAGGGAAATGACTCAGCAGAACAAGGAGCAAAAGCTGCAGCTTTTCTTACACACGCGTGCGCACGCGCACACAAACACACACACATGCGTGCATACACATGCACACACACACACGTGTGCGCACGCACACACACACGCACACACACACATATACGCACACACACAGACGCACACACACACATATACGCACACACGCACACGCACATACACACACACATATACGCACACACGCGCACGCACACACACACACACACACACACACACACACACCGCCCCTCAGGTGATGACCTCAGAATACTCCTGTTAGATTCAGGGAGATGTGCTGTGGCTGCCTGCCAGAGTGCTAGCAGGAACAGGGAGTGCTGATAGGGCCCCTGTGAGGCTGAGAACAAAGAAAGTCAGAGAACCTTATCAGAAGTTTATGTTTGAAATTCGCCACTAAGCTAAACCCGGCCCCTGTTGCTATGCTGCGTGCGACCTCCCTAGCGAATAGCTAACTGCCACATCTGCTTCTGTAAAATGCCTGCTCACTTAGGATATATAAGGACCTGGCTGTAAGCGCCAGGCACGACTCCTGTTTGCAGCTCCTTGTGAGCACGGTGTCTCCGGACATCTTGGGAGTTCGCCCCTGCACAGGTTAAACTGGCCAGTAAAGTAACATCTAAACTCCTGAAAGTCTCCGACATTTGTTCTCGTACCCGGTGGATGCAACACTCTCAAAAAGAAGAACGTGGCCCTGGCCGGTTGGCTCAGTGGTAGAGCGTCGGCCTGGCGTGCAGAGGTCCTGGGTTCGATTCCTGTCCAGGGTACACAGGAGAGGCGCCCATCTGCCTCTCCACCCCTCCCCCTCTCCTTCCTCTCTGTCTCTCTCTCCCCCTCCTGCAGCCAAGGCTTCATTGGAGCAAAGATGGCCCGGGCGCTGGGGATGGCTCCTTGGCCTCTGCCCCAGGCGCTAGAGTGGCTCTGGTCACAACAGAGCGACGCCCCAGAGGGGCAGAGCATCGCCCTCTGGTGGGCAGAGCGTCACCCCTGGTGGGCGTGCCGGGTGGATCCCGGTCGGGCGCATGCGGGAGTCTGTCTGGCTGTCTCTCCCCGTTTTCAGCTTCAGAAAAATACCCCCCCCCAAAAAAAGGAGAACGCAGTTGCTTCTCTCCCTGGGTGTCCTCACCCAAGGGCCCTCACGTGGTGTCACTCACCACACCCTCAGCAGTCCAGCTCCAAGGAGCACAGGACTGGCTCCATCGCTCCAGAATCCATCCCCTTCCCCCTGATCACCGCAGTGTTTATAGAACCGCGGACAGGCCATAATAAATCACGCAGCTTTCGGTGAACCCCTTTTATGGCAACAAAAACACTCCAAATACCAACAGTACCCCAATGTTAACGTCTTTTCTTTACAGGTTTCTTGTCCTCCTCCCCAATAAGCAGGAAGCAGCTGCAAAGAGAAACGGGACTCCTTTTTCAGATATTCTAACAAATTATTCAACGGAAGCCAGGACTGTCAGGTAGAACAAAGGCGGCTCCATGTTGCCCTCCTAACTCCCGTTTTGCCAGGACTCTTCGGGTCACAGGGACCACAGTCTCACCCAGAGGAACAGACACGGTTGAGAAACTCCAGGGCGGCAAACAGCGTTCTGGTGTTTCTGGAACCAAGTAACTGCAGACTGACCCACCTGAATTCCAAGGAGCAGATGAAGTCTTACCTGTTCCCTGGCAACACACGTCAGCGAGAACTTCCCAACCCTATACACCCCCAGACTCCCTCGTATCAGGGCAACGCCCATCTTGGCCTCAGCCCATCTGCACCCAGATGAACTAATAAGTCCATTGTGTTACCTCCCTGGGCCTCCTGGGGTTCCTCTCATGAACCTCACACAGGACACTCTCCCCCTACGCCCAGCTCACCTGGAGCCCCTGTGCACAGGGTCAGGTGTGTGGTGTCAGGCCCCTCACACGGGGGCCGCTGGGGCTGGGCAGACCCAGGAAGGAAAGGAGCTGGGGTCTCCAGATGTCCTGTCCCAGAGGCACACCCCTCCCCACCATAGGCCCTTCGCTTCCTCATAGGGGACCCCTAAGCCTGGGGAGCAGCAGCCCCCTTGTGGGGTTGGGACTGAGTCTTCCCTTCAGCTCAGGTGGTGAGAGGACCCCTGGGAGGAGCCCCTGGTCTGCTCTGCTCCCCTGGCTCCTGAAGGGAAAACTGAGGTGGAGCAGGGGGCAGGTCCCAGCCACAGACAGAGGGGCCAGGGCAGCCCCCCGGGCTCAGCACTAGTCCTTCCCCCTCGGGAAGGGCCGGACCCTGGTCCTGAGTCCCTCTGGCCTCCACCTTGAAGTCTCTGTGGGGTTCTTGAACCCACACTCAGGGTTCCAGGTGAAGCAGCTGGGAGAATGGGGAGAAGGTGAAGCTCTGGCTCCCCTTGTCCCTGGGGTCCCTGAGGGGGCAGCTGCTAAGAGGGGAAAAGTGTGAAAGACCCTAGAGGGGAGGAACCAGGCCAGGTGCCCTGGGAGGCGGCTCCCTGCACCTCAGCCACCACAGGGCCCTGGACCAGTGCCTCCTCCTGGGGGGTCCTGGGGGTCCTGGGGGGGGCTGGAGGGCAGGGCGGGTGCTGGGGAGGAAGTGCTTCTTAGAAAGTGTGGGGCCTCCCTCCCCACAGGACAGAGCTGTTTCCCCCAGGAAGGCCCAGAGTGCCTGGCTGAGACTGGGCTGAAGCCAATCTCCCTTTGCAGGGGTCGCAGAGACCACCCCTCCCCCCCGAGGGCGCTGAATGGCACACAGAGAGTGGGCAGTGCAGGAAGCGTTTATTTGCTCTCTGAGGAGGGGCTGGGGGCACACTGGCTGTGGGAGTGGTCGGGAGGCCTCTGGGGGCTGCTCTCCTGGAGGCTCCTGTTCAGCGAGGGCTTCGTGGCCTCTGCCTCTCTGGTCAGAGGTTCATTAATGGTGTTGGCGAAACTGGCGGGCTTGAGGGCACAGCGGGGGGCTGGCACGAGTGGGCAAGGTTCAGCGCAGGGTGGAGCCTGCCCCCTTCCCTGGGCCTTCTTCCCGAAGTCCCTGGTGTAGGACAAGTCCAGCTCGGCCTGTGTGCTGAACACTCCCAGGTCTGAGCGTGTGTGCACGCATGTGCGTGTGTCTGCATGTGAGCGTGCTGCCTGGAACATGATCACCCTGCCCCTTTTCTGTGCTGAAGAGGGTCCTCACAGCAGGGCCCAGAGGAGAGTGGGCCCCAGGCTGAGCAGGAGCCCCCCAGCGAGGGCCCAGAGACTGCGCCCAGCCCGGGTCACCCCATTACAGAGGTCATCTTTACAGCAAGAGAGACCCTGCACTTCAGACTTGGAGATCAGCGGATTCTGCACTGAGTTGGCCATGAGTTGCATAGTCTCTGAAGCCTCTTCGCAGGAAGGGGCACAAGACCTATGATGCACCGTCGTCTGTTGCCCTGTGGGCAAGAATAAAAGTGCCTGGTGTTGGAGGCTTCATCCCCTTTGACCTCCCTGTGCTGACCCTGGTCGCCCTCTCCCAGGTCTGCTTGGCCATCCATTCCTCTGCTGGGAGGCCCATCTCGTCTCTCCAGACCCCAGGCTTTCCTCCAGTCGGCCTTTGCCAGCTGCTCTGTACAGAAGGGAACTAAAGCAGGGACATGGCACAGCCCCAGGTGACCTGAACATTGGCCCCTACCACACTCACAGTTTCCACGAGCCCCCCTGACCCCCCTCCCCCATCATGGTGTGGGCACCGGGAACTCACCATTCGTCAGGGTTGTGACTAGGTCACCCTTATAGCAGACGTTGGATCCCCCTCCACACGGGAGGACGTGGCACTGGTCCATACCCTGGATACCAGTACAGACGTAGCACCGTAGGCTCAGGGCTGGGGCCGGGTGGGGAGACAGGTCAGGCTCAGATGACAGGAAGACTATCTTTAGATCCCACAGACCAGAACCACCAGTGGAGCCGGGTCTCTGGGCAGCCTCCCTCCCCCCTCCCGTCCCCTTCATGGGAACTGCGGCTCCTGGGATGGTAGGTGCCGGAGGACAGAACCTTCACAGGCTCACAAAGACAGCCTCTCACGAGGGATTATGAACCCACCCTCCCGGGACAGTCCCTGCCTGTTGCCCTGGCGCTCACCATGATCGTAGCACAGCAGGGCGGTCAGCAGGACGAGATAGAGGCCTCTCATGGTTCCCGGACACCATGCAATGCAGGGAGGGGCTGCAGAGTGTCCCAGGTTCAGGTTCGAGCCTCCCCTGCCCAACCCTGTCCCTCCACGGCTGACCGCCCTGCGTGCCTCCCCCAACCTCTCCCTTATCCACTCACTGTGCACCCACTGGTAGCTTCAGCCCCACTCAGTGTGACGGCATCTGAAGCCACTTCCTTGATGCTCACATATATGTCCCCAACACCCTTGTGTCCCACCCCTCGGCTGGGATTACTTGCACGCAGGGTTCTAGCAGGCAGACCCCACCCAGGTCCTGCAGCCCAAGGCCAAGAGAGGAGTGATATTGTTTGGCCAAAATATAATTTCCTCTCTACAACCAGTCAGATGTGTTGGAGAATTTCCAGGGTGAAGTGGTGGCCCTTCCACAGCTCTCTGCTGACCCTGTCTACCCTCCTCAGAACCGTGAAATGTGATCTGTTTTCCTTTCCTTCTGTATCCTGATTCTCAGCCCCACAGGTCTCGTCGTCATTGGGCCTTGGTGCATTCCTCAAGAAAGAAGACCCCTAAAAAACTACAGAAGCAGAAAAATTTTTAATGTTAAATACATCATTTTTAAACCGCTGGACATGGATTCTCAGATACCAAGCAAGTCGTTGTTATTGCGTCCTCCCTTGTAATTTCCTAGATTAAAATCATAATTTTTATAACTTTAAACATCTGATGCGAATAACATCCACTTATTTGGCTAGCAAACCCAAGCAGAATAAAATGTGTGTTCCTGCTCCGTTTATTGCTGGTGACTCAGAAGACAGCTGTTTTTATGACACAAGCAAGAAGACACTAGTCTTATCTAACAGAGACGTACTGAAATCACATGAACTTGGACACCATTCGTGCCAGTTCCTATATTTGTGACAGTTTTTAGGGAGATTTCACTTCTATAAGCTCTGCTTATGTTTCAGCTAATCAGAACAATCTTCTTCATGGTATTTTATCATTTAATTTGATAACAGCATCGGGAGGTCAGAGAACATCGTATATACACCACGTAGAGTATATGCACACACACAAACATACAGAAGGACACAGAGGCCTTGATTCTGAATGTCTGCCTTACAGAACTGTGATCGAGTCCATTTCTGTTGTGATAAGCTGCCAGTCTGTGGCACTGTGTTTCAGCAGTCCTAGGAGCCCATAGGTCCCCATGTCAGCACCTGTCAGATGCGCCCCATCCTGCAGGACATCCTTGTAGCCCACCCCTGAGAGTTCCACCCCCTTGGCCTGGCATGCAGGAGTCCCGGGTTTGATTCCCGGCCAGGGCACACAGGAGAAGCGCCAATCTGCTTCTCCACCCTTCCCCCTCTCCTTCCTCTCTGTCTCTCTCTTCCCCTCCCGCAGCCAAGGCTCCACTGGAGCAAAGTTGGCCCGGGGGCTGAGGATGGCTCCATGGCCTCTGCCTCAGGTGCTAGAATGGCTCTGATCGCAACAGAGCATCGCCCCCTGGTGGGCATGCCGGGTGGATCCCAGTTGGGCGCATGTGGGAGTCTGTCTGACTGCCTCCCCATTTCCAACTTCAGAAAAATCCAAAAAGCTGACAAGCCGCCCCAAGGAGGGGCTCCGGACACACCAGGACTTTTGATTCAATACCCACATGCTCGAAGCCCCCCAAGGAGGAGCATTCCGGACATACCAGGAGTTTTGCCTCAGTATCCCCTCAGGCTCTCCCAAACACTATATAACTCGCCCCTAGTCTGTAACCGGTGCTCTTCTCCCCCTGGAGAAGTGCCCGGCAGGGTTCCTTTCTTCCTTTCAATAAAGCCTGTTACTCTGGTCTTTCGGACTCCCATGGATTCCGACACGCACCACCAACACAAATTTGTTTGTTTGCGTGTGACTACCCTGTTCCAAATGCGGTTTCCGCCTCCACCTAATTCTTTCTACTTCCAGCCCTTCCTGCTGAGAGCTACTTCCCCTCGTGGGAAAAGTCAGCCTGCCCGCCCATTTCCTGTTTTCATCTGGTGCCGAGACCCCCTGGCTCCTGCAGCTCTGCGGGCTTCTCCTTGCTATTTGTAACTGAATTCCCGCGTCCTCTTTCAGTCCTGTGGTCTAAGTGCTCCTCGAGTAATGCATTTCCGGCTCCAACCTCTTCACTGTTGTCGGGCAGATAAAATAGATTATGCTCACTTTGTTAAAGATGGCGCTGCCCACGTGGAGGCCGTTGCCCAGGTGATATTAATGTGTGTTTCTGGGCAGGCAGGATCCTTGTAGCCTGGGGCTTGGTTTTGGGATTAAGCCTTTCCCACCCTTTTTTGATGTGGGGTGGTACAATCCAATCATGCCTCAGAGAAGTGACTTTGTATTAGAGACTTCCCTGTTTTGTATATTGGATTAAGAGTTTGGATTTCTACATTATAAAATGGGGACAGAGTGGGAGCTTGCGCTCTTGGTTCCTGAGATTATCATTAGAGGAGAGAGCAGAGCAGAGAGCAGGAGGCCACGTGGAGGGGGCCAGGAGAAGCAGCCAAGATGGCGGAGTGTTGAATGAGAAGCCAGTTTGTGTAGAGTTTGTATCTGGGATAAGGAAGGAGATGGGGAACTGAGGAGAATAAGGCTGGTGAGCTAGAAACCTTTGATTCTAGGAAACTCGGATAAGTCAGTAGCTTTGTGAGCACTGAATGTGAGCCCAGTACGTGTTTTTACTTGCCCGCCCAGTATGCAAGCTAGGATTAAAGATGATGGCCCACCAGTTTTTGGCTCCGTTGTTTCTTTGCCGACTGTCCGAATCCAATGTGAACCTGCATGGGCTGGGTTGCTGTGATGGAGGCCCTGGCCACTGGCTTTACACTTAGTGTTGGCAACGCCGTTTTACAGAGGAAAGGTCAGGCTTCTTGCCCTCTCCTTTCTGTGGAGAGTGGAGGGAGAAGAATGCAGGAGCTTCCTGGCTTGCGAGGACAACTGGGTCAGATAAGTCATAATTTAACTACAGAGCAAGGAAGATAGAACTTATCTAAGAATCCCTTCACTTCTCTTAAAAGCCTTTAGAAAAGAATGTTTATGTACCTTAATTAGGAATTCCTACATTCAGACTCACCTTCCCCCCTGGAGTCCTGAGAGTGACCTATACCTACCTCTAGACAAAGGGATCACGAGACCACTCCCCTTGCTTGAAAAACCTGCATTCTGTAACATTTTATATGCTTTCTAATAATCATCCCTTCTTGAAATCCTTTATATGGATTGTAAAGCCAGTAGCCACGGCCACCATCACAGCAGCCTGGCCCATGCAGGTTCGCATTGGATTCGGACAGTCGGTAAAGAAACAATGGAGCCAAGAACTGGTGGACCATCCTCTTTAATCCTAGCTTGCACCCAGCAGGCAAGAAATACACACAGTGGGATAACACTTCCCTTTCCATTCAGGGCTCCCAAAGCCACTGACTTATCCGAGTTTCCTAGAATCAAAGGTGTCTACCTCACCAGCCTTATTGACCTCTGTTCCCCATCTCCTTCTCTCTGCACAAACTCTGCACAAAGTGGCTTCTCCTCCAGCACTCCGCCATCTTGGCGGCTTCTCCTCTCCTCCACGTGGCCTTTCTCTGCTCTCCTTTCTTTGCTCTCTTCTCTAATGCTAATCTCAGGAACTGAGAGAGAGTAAACTCCCGTTCTGCTCTCTATAGTATAGAAATCAAAACCTTTAATCCAGGGGTCTCAAACTCACGGCCCGCGGGCCGCATGCGGCCTGCCGAACAATTTTGTGCGGCCCACAGACTAATCCACAAAGTTCAAAATATTTTGGATAAAATTAAGTAAGCCTAGGGGCCTACTTGTATTTTTCATTTCTCTAGCATCCTAGCTAGATATTAGCTTAGTTAACAGCAGTTGTGATGCGAACTACAGTTTCTGGTCGTTTTGTGACACTGAAAAGTGTTGCGTAACAGTTGCCTTTTGTAGACCTAGTGCTGCCCGCCGAATGGCTATGATCTTGCTCTGCGGCCCACATGCTGAGTTGAGTTTGAGACCCCTGCTTTAATCCAATATACAAACAAGGAAGTCTCTGATACAAAGTCACTTATCTGAGGCATAATGGGATTCCTCATGAGCGTGCACTACCATTATCATGCAACAGTCAAGGGTGTGGAGAAAAGCTTAGTCTTAAAACTAAGCCTGAGGGTCCTGGCCGGTTGGCTCAGTGGTAGAGCATCGGCCTGGCGTGCGGAAGTCCCAGGTTCGGTTCCCGGCCAGGGCACACAGGGGAGGCGCCCATCTGTTTCTCCACCCCTCCCCCTCTCCTTCCTCTCTGTCTCTCTCTTCCCCTCTCACAGCCAAGGCTCCATTGGAGCAGGGATGGCTCCGGCGCTGGGGATGGCTCCATGGCCTCTGCCTCAGGCACTAGAGTGGCTATGGTCGCAACAGAGTGACACCCCAGATGGGCAGAGCATCGCCCCCTTGTGGGCATGCTGGGTGGATCCCGGTCGGGCACATGTGGGAGTCTGTCTGACTGCCTCCCCATTTCCAGCTTCAGAGAAATACAAAAAAATAAAATGTTAAAAAAAAAAACCCAAAACTAAGCCTTAGGCTATAAGGATGCTGCCTGCTTACAGCCTGTCCCCCAATGCAAATTATAAGCAAGCAAACATAAATATCGTATTTACAAACTTATTTGACTAACATTCCACCCCTTTTGCTCGCTTCACAATCTAAAGCACAGGTATTTCTGCACAAGGAAATTAGGCACATGACACAAATTACAACAGCACAAATCATACAGTTTCAACAATTACAAAGATACACTTCACCAGTCTCTGAGCACTTAGCCAAAAGCGCAAAATGTCCTCCGCCTTCTTTCTAGCCATTTGAAAGGCTTCCCAGGGCAGGGGAGTGCTTCCAGCAAAGCTGCCCCCCACCCCCGTCAGGGTATTTCACATTGTCCAAAATCTGAAAGTCCATCCAACAAAGGAATCAGTGCCCACTCCAGCCGTAGTCCAGGAATTTGTCCACGCACATGGGGCCTCAGCCACCCCCCTCATCCCTGCCATTCTGGCAGGTCTTACACTGTCCCAAGAGGAGCATGTGACAATGGCAGTCAGCATTTCCATCTCTGCTCCGGAGAGCATGACAGCATTCACCCCTATGTCCCAAAATCACAGACCTACCAGGGACATAGTAGGTGCTCCTTCCAGCTGGGCTCTCACCTTCTGGAGACTGCGGATCACAACTCCAGCCCGATTCTCCTCATCCTCCAAAGAGGAACTGAAAACACCAGCTCCTGCTGCCAGCCTTGCAGCCCCGGGCCCAGCCTCAGCCTCGGCCTTGCAGCCCCGGCCTCAGCCTCAGCCCTGGCCTCCTGCCGCTGCTGGCTCTCCACAACGTCCAGGACAATCTGCAACTCACGAACCTGTGATTCCTTCTGCAGCAGCTGCTCCATTTCCAGGCAAATCATGCGAACCTGGTCGGCCTCCTCCGGTGCTTGCTCCAGCTCCAGGGTCAGCATCTCTTTCTCCCATGTTTGCTCCAGCTCCTTCCACTGCTCGGTTTGCAGGTCCCGGGCAGCCTCTTCCACAGAGCTCTCAGTTTCCTCACGCATGACTGTAAAAGACAGCCAGCCTACAGCCCCCAAAAGGACAGCCATGGGGAACCATAACAGCAGCCAGTCCTCTTCTCCACCACTCAGAGGGGGTGGTGGCTCCATACTCATCTGTATCGAACCCTGCCACAGACTATGCCAAATGTAAAGCCAGTAGCCACGGCCACCATCACAGCCGCTGAAGGAGAAACACAAACTGGCTTCTCCTTCAGCACTCCACCATCTTGGCTGCTTCTCCTCTCTTCCACGTGGCCTTTCTCTGCTCTCTCCTCTAAAGTTGATCTCAGGAACCGAGAGAGAGCAAGCTCCTGGTCTGCCCCATTTTATAGTGTAGAAATCCAAACCTTTAAGCCAATCTACAAATAAGAAAGTCTCTGATACAAAGCCACTTATCTGAGGCATAAATGAAATTCCTCATAAGAGTCCACCATCCCACATCATGCAACAGTTAAGGGTGTGGGGAAAAGCTTAGTGTTGAGAAGATTTTAGGATTAAAAGGGTGGGAAAAGCTTAGTCTTAAAACTAAGCCTTAGGCTATAAGGACCCTGCCTGCTTTCAGCCTGTCCCCCACACCCAGTACAAACTATAAGCAAGAAAACATATACATCATATTTGCAAACTTATTTTACCCACACCACCCCAACCAGTACTTGATTTTGTATTAAAGAAGGTCTAGAACGGTAAGAGGGCCTACATAATTTGGGATCATGTCCCATGTAGCTAGCCAGCTAATTAATAAATTACTCAAAGATTCATTTGGACTTGGTGTTTCTATGTAACCCGTGGATTAAGATACAGTATTTTACAACAGAAACTACAAGGTTGTGGGTTCGATCCCTGGTCAGGGAACACACAGAAGCAACCAAAGAATGGAGGACTGAGTGGAACAACAAATGAATGCTTTGCTTCCCCTTCCTCTCTCTCTTCCTTCCTTCCTCTCTCTTCTGTCTCTCTAAAAAAAAATCAATAAAAGTTAAGCCCTGGCGGGACAGCTTGGTTGGTTGGAGCGTCATCCTGGAGCAAGAAGGTGGCCAGTTTGATTCTCTCACCCGGGCACATACAGGAGTAGCTCGATGTTGCAATGTTCCTGTCATTCTCTCTCCCTGTCTCTCTAAAAAAAAAAAAAGAGGCAAAAAGTTGGTCTTCTCAGAGAGAGGCTGCTTACCTCCTCACCTGAGCTATGGTGAGGAAGGAGACCTCCCCTTGAAATAAGAGGCTTCAAGGATATTTTATAATTTGGCCAAGTGTTCAGAGAGAGTTTGTAATGTGGTAAGGTGCTGAAGAATTGCAAAAATTAATATTAATATTTTAGAAGGAAGAGTCAGGTTTCTTGCTCCCTCCTTTCTGTGGAGAATGGAGGGACAAGAATGTGGGAGCTTCCTGGCTTACAAGGACATACTATGTACTGAGATAAGAAACCCACTTTTACTAAGAGGCCTAAAAGGCATTTTATGATTTAGGCCAAGCGTTCAGAGAATTTTGTAAATGTGACTTTTATACTTGTGTGTAATTTACAAGTATAAAAGATGGCCAATCGCATTCATGCTTAGAAAAGGCTATTATAAATATATTGTAAATAGAGAGGGTTTTTATGTTTTGTTTTTTTTACAGAGACAGAGAGAGTCAGAGAGATGGATAGACAGGGACAGACAGACAGGAATGAAGAGAGATGAGAAGTATCAATCATCAGTTTTTCGTTGTGACACCTTAGTTGTACATTAATTGCTTTCTCATATGTTCCTTGACCGTGGGCCTTCAGCAGACCGAGTAACCCCTTGCTTGAGCCAGTGACCTTGGGTCCAAGCTGGTGAGCTTTGCTCAAACCAGATGAGCCCGCGCCCAAGCTGGTGACCTTGGGGTCTCGAACCTGGGTCCTCCACATCCCAGTCTGACGTTCTATCCACTGCACCACCGCCTGGTCAGGCTAGAGAGGTTTTTGTCCTAGGTTTTGAATGGAAGGAGGAAGGGGACTTGGACCCCATCTCTTCCCCACACCTGTGAGGAAGAAGGCAAACAGCTAACCAGGTGCAGGGGAAGGGAAGAAAGATTTAAGTAGCCCTTTCCTCTCCCCCTTTCTTTCTCCTTAATGGGCGATTTACAAATGCTTATCCTCTGACATCATCTAGCCCCCTCCCATCCTGAAATCGTGTGATTGATGCATGTACCTCTAGACTAGTGGTAGTCAACCTGGTCCCTACCGCCCACTAGGGGGCATTCCAGCTTTCATGATGGGCGGTAGCGGAGCAACCAAAGTATAAATAAAAAGATAGATTTAACTATAGTAAGTTGTTTTATAAAGATTTATTCTGCCAAACTTAGCGAAAATCTGACATTAAGTACTTGGTAAGTAATTATTATTATATGCTTTAACTTGCTGTAACTCTGCTTTATAAATTTTATAAAGTAAAGTTACTTCCCTACTTTATATATCACCATTACTGTGGAACCAGTGGGCGGTTAGAAAATGTTACTACTAACAGAGCTACAAAAGTGGGTGGTAGGTATAAAAAGGTTGACTACCCCTGCTCTAGACAAAGGAGTCACAGGACCACTCCCCCTCCTTCTCCCCCCAACCTGTATGTGATCAAGTGTATATAACTAGCCTCAGAGCTATATTTGACGCTACACGATTTGGGTCAGCTATACCTCGTGTAAGTCATATGCAGCTGGCTTATTAATAAATCTCCTCTTAAAAATTCTTCTGTATCCTGTCTTGGTGTTTCTATATAACCCGTGGAATTAAGGTACGCTACTTTACAACAGTAAATATGATTGTTTGTGTAATTTACAAAATCTCAAGATGGCCGATCCTATTCCTGCTTAGGAAGGGCTGTTATAATGTACATACAGAGGTTTTCATACTTATAAGGTTTTGAATGCAAAGGAGGAAGGAGGCTTGGACCCCCTCCCTTCTCCACACTTGGGTAAAAGAAGGTAAAACAGCCAGGAATGTAGGAGGGAGAAGGGAGCCTTGAGTAAGTCCTTTCCTCTCCCCTTTCTTTCTCCTTAATGGGAGATTTACAAGTGATCATCCTCTGGCATCCTGTAAGCCCCCACCCATCCTGAAATCATGTGATTGACGACAAAAGAATTACGAGACCCAATAATGTGAACTTATGTTCTGTAAAGGGTATATAAGAGGTAAGAAATCGAATTTCTGGGAGCATGTATCTTTGGAGCTATAGCCTCGAGTGCTCCGCCGACTTAATAAATTCTTTTTTTCCCCTCTTATAAGTTGTCTGAGTTTTGCTCCGAAGTTTTGCTCTCCTGCAACAAGGGCACTCCATCCATGCCTAGTCCCTAGCTAACTGGATATTGTCAGATCGGATACATTAAAGCATACTGTTGTAACTATTGTTATCACTATTCCTTCAGTATTGTTTTGCAAGTTAGGGGAGCATCCTGCTTTTCTCTGCACACACAGTGGTGGGGACAACTGGGATTCAGGCTTCTGGGTCTTCCCAGCTGAGATGCCCACAGCTTGTCAGTAAGACCCACACCTGAGGTCACCTAAAGAAGCCCTGGTGCTGTGGGTAGAGGTGTCCTTGGCATACGCTGAAGGCAGAGGGACTGAATCCGGACACTGGTGAAGAATACACATCACAGCAGGCAGTCGTATCTGGAATTTTCTAACTGTTTGAGAGCTGAGGACTGAGGAAATGTGGCTCCTACACTAATGACAAGACTAAGCCATCGAGCCTCTCCATAGTCATTAATTAAATGTAGCCGCATAATTGTATCAATTTCCATGCTCGCATTCCATTGTAGATCTCTCATCTTCTCTTGGGTTTGCTTTCTTTGTCTTGAAACAAATCCAGAGGGGTTCTTTGAGTGAGGATCTGTGATGAGCAAAGTATTTTTGCCCCTCTCTGTTGTTTTGACAATGTTTCATTTAGTCAGTATTTTTTTTAACTTACTGATTTTCAAGAGAGAGAAAGGAAGTGAGAGAAACCTCGAGTTGTTGTTCCGCTTATTTATGCATTCATTGGATGATTCTAGTCTGTGCCCTGACTGGGGATCAAACCTGCAGCCTTGGCGTATTGGGATGACACTCCAACCAACTGTGCTACCCAGCCAGGGCTAGTCAGTATTCTTGAGTGGATATTCAGCAGCATTTAAATTTCTATACTGACAGTTACTTTCCCAATATACTTCAAATACATTGTTCCGTTGTGTTTTTTTTAACATTTTTTAAAATTAATTTTAATGGGGTGACATTGATAAATCAGGGTACATATGTTCAGAGAAAACATCTCCAGGTTATTCTGACATTCTGACATTTAATTATGTTGCATACCCGTCACCCAAAGTCAAATTGTCTTCCGTCACCTTCTATCTGGTTTTCTTTGTGCCCTTCCCCTCCCTCATCCCCTCTATCTCCTCCCCCCCCCCCCCCCCGTAACCACCACACTCTTGTCCCTGTCTCTGAGTCTCATTTTTATGTCCCATCTATGTATGACATCATATAGTTCTTAGTTTTTTTCTGATTTACTTATTTCACTCAGTATAATATTATCAAGTTCCATCCATGTTGTTGTAAATGATCCGATGTCATCATTTCTTATGGCTGAGTAGTATTCCATAGTATATATGTACCAAAGCTTTTTAATCCACTTGTCCACTGATGGACACTTGGGCTGTTTCCAGATCTTTGCTATTGTGAACAATGCTGCCATAAACATGGGGGTGCATTTCTCCTTTTGGAACAGTGTTTTGGTGTTCTTAGGGCAGTGATCCCCAATCCCCGGGCCGTGGACCGGTACTGGTCCATGGGCCATTTGGTACCGGTCCGCAGAGAAAGAATAAATAACTTACATTATTTCTGTTTTATTTATATTTAAGTCTGAACGATGTTTTATTTTTTAAAATGACCAGATTCCCTCTGTTACATCCGTCTAAGACTCACTCTTGACGCTTGTCTCAGTCACGGGATACGTTGCCGCTAAAATTAAACCCATAAACTAGCAGAATGAGTGAAAAACAAAATTCCATCGAAAGGTTTTTTGCGAAGTGGAAAAGGGCCAGTGAGGAGACAGAAGAAGAACCTACGACCTCGAAGAAAAAGAAGGCTTCATTTAACAGACAATACCAGGAGTCCTACTTGAAGTATGGATTTATCGCAACTGGTGATTCTTGCGCACCAAGGCTGCTCTGCATAATATGTGGTGACCGGCTAAGTAATGAGGCAATGAAGCCTTCAAAACTGCTTTGCCACTTGGAGACCAAGCACCCTACTTTAAAAGACAAGCCTTGTGAGTATTTTGAAAGAAAAAAGCATGAACAAGAAAGACAGAAACAATTACTGGTGGCCACTACATCAATAAATGCGAGTGCACTGAGAGCATCATACTTGGTGGCTAATCGTATTGCTAAGGCTAAGAAGCCATTCACCATTGGTGAAGAATTGATCCTTCCAGCCACTAAAGACATTTGTCGTGAACTTCTAGGACAGGCTGTGGTTAAAAAGATAGCACAGATGCCTCTTTCGGCTACCACCGTCACACGGCACATTGAGGAAATAGCAGAGGACATTGAATCACAATTGTTGGAAAGGATTAATAAATCTCCGTGGTACACTCTCCAGGTTGACGAATCTACAGATATTGACAACAAGACAATGCTGCTTGTTTACGTGCGTTATCTTTATCAAGAGGATATGCATGAGGATATGTTATGTGCACTATCATTGCCAACCAAAACCACAGCCGCAGAACTATTTAAATTTCTGGATGACTATATATCAGGAAAACTGAAATGGTCTTTTTTGTGTCGGCATATGCACAGATGGAGCTGCTGCCATGACTGGAAGGATGTCTGGTTTAACTACTCGGATTAAGGAGATTGCACCTGAATGCAAGTCTACGCATTGTGTCATTCACAGGGAAATGCTGGCTAGCTGAAATATACCACCGGAACTTAACAGCGTATTGAATGATGTCGTTAAAGTTATTAACCACATCAAAGCACATGCCCTTCACTCGCGCCTGTTCAAGCAGCTTTGTGAGGAAATGAACGCGGAGCACAGACACCTTCTCTTATACACAGAAATAAAATGGTTATCCCGAGGGAAGTCCCTCGTCAGAGTGTTTGAATTATGAGAGCTGATGCAGAGACTTCTCTCAGAAAAAAAGTCACCGCTAGCAGCACATTTCAGTGACGAGAAATGGGTCGCAAAACTCGTTACTTGTGCGACATATTTAACCTCCTCAATTAACTCAATAGGTCACTTCAGGGGAAAATGACAACTGTCTTCAAGTTGGCAGATAAAGTAGCTGCATTTAAAGTCAAACTGGGTTTGTGGGGATGACGCGTGAACAGGAGTATATTTGACATGTTTCAAACATTCGCGGGAATTCTGGAAGAGACTGAGCCCAAGCCTTCGTTGTCCCAGCTGGTGCACGATCACCTGTATTTGCTTTTAAAAGAGTTTGAATGCTACTTCCCAACCACAAAAGACCCACGAATTGCCAAGGAATGGATCCGCGATCCGTTTGTCAACAAACCAGGTGAATCCAGCGTGTCTATGCAAGAAGAGGATCAACTACTGGAGATCGCAAATGACGGCGGCCTTAAAAATATGTTCGAGACTACAACTCTGCCGGTGTTCTGGATTAAAGTCATGGCAGAATACCCCGAGATTGCCACAAAAGCACTAAAAACCCTGTTGCCATTTCCGACATCCTATTTGTGTGAAGCGGGATTTTCTGCAGTGACTGCAACCAAAACAAAATTACGGAATAGACTGGACATAAGCAACACACTTCGGGTGTCATTGTCTCCCATTACCCCTAGATGGGACCATCTCATTGCAGAGATACAAGCTCAGGGCTCCCACTGATTTAGCGTTATGGTTGTTGAGAGATAGACTACTATCTCTCATTCTATATAAACATTGTAATAAATAATCCTTAACTTACAATATTCATAACAATGGTGAGTTGTATTTTTCATGCACTTTATGTTTGTTTTTGGGTTGTATCTTATTTCTAAGGCATGTTTAAACATTACCATAGCGACTGGAAAGTGTTTGGAGGCAGAGAGGATGTTACTCATGCTATGTTGTTGGTGCGATGTTAAGAGGACTTTTCTAATAAAGTTGCATACGAGTACACAGTGGATTCATGTTTATTTTTATTGTCATAGGTTCATGATTGGTAGTGAGCCTGAACCTATCATATTACATATTGATGTTAGACATGAAACATTGTCAGAATAACAAATTTAAATATAGCCTGAATAATGAGGACATGCTCGTTTCTCCTTTAACTTAGTCCACTAAATATTGTAAGTTCGACAATTATGTTTAAAAACACCACAGTTTTTGCCCTGGCCGGTTGGCTCAGCGGTAGAGCGTCGGCCTAGCGTGCGGAGGACCCGGGTTCGATTCCCGGCCAGGGCACACAGGAGAAGCGCCCATTTGCTTCTCCACCCCTCCGCCGCACTTTCCTCTCTGTCTCTCTCTTCCCCTCCCGCAGCCAAGGCTCCATTGGAGCAAAGATGGCCCGGGCGCTGGGGATGGCTCTGTGGCCTCTGCCCCAGGCGCTAGAGTGGCTCTGGTTGCAATATGGCGACGCCCAGGATGGGCAGAGCATCGCCCCCTGGTGGGCAGAGCGTCGCCCCTGGTGGGCGTGCCGGGTGGATCCCGGTCGGGCGCATGCGGGAGTCTGTCTGTCTCTCCCCGTTTCCAGCTTCAGAAAAATGAAAAAAACAAACAAACAAACAAACAAACAAAAAAAACCACCACAGTTTTTACACCGGTCACATAATTTTATTTTGTGCATTTATCCGTCCCACCCTAAAGACCGGTCCGTGAAAATATTTTCTGACACTAAACCGGACCGTGGCCCCAAAAAGGTTGGGGATCACTGTCTTAGGGTATATTCCTAAAAGTGGGATAGCTGGGTCAAAAAGCAGTTTGATTTTTAATTTTTTGAGGAATCTCCGTAGTGTTTTCCACAGTGGCTGCACCAGTCTGCATTCCCACCAGCAGTGCAGGAGGGTTCCATTTTCTCCACATCCTCACCAGCACTTATCCTGTGTTTTGATGATGAGCGCCATTCTGACTGGTGTGAGGTGATCTCATTGTGGTTTTAACTTGCATTTCTCTAATGATTAGTGATGTTGAGCTTTTTTTTTTTTTTTTGTATTTTTTTTCCCCGAAGTTGGAAATGGGGAGGCAGTCAGACAGACTCCCGCATGCGCCTGACCGGGATCCAACCATCATGCCCACCAGGGGGTGATGCTCTGCCCATCCGGGGCATCACTCTGCCACAATCAGAGCCATTCTAGCGCCTGAGACGGAGGCCACAGAGCCATCCTCAGCGCCCGGGCAAACT
This sequence comes from Saccopteryx leptura, assembly GCF_036850995.1. NCBI lineage: Eukaryota > Metazoa > Chordata > Mammalia > Chiroptera > Emballonuridae > Saccopteryx > Saccopteryx leptura. The sequence continues at coordinate 371,165,850 of NC_089505.1, read as the reverse complement.
TTGCTCCAATGGAGCCTTGGCTGCAGGAGGGGAAGAGAGAGACAGAGAGGAAGGAGAGGGGGAGGGGTGGAGAAGCAGATGGTCGCTTCTCCTGTGTGCCCTGGCCGGGAATCGAACCTGAGACTCCCGCACGCCAGGCTGATGCTCTACCACTGAGCCAACCTGCCAGGGCCTAAGCATTTTTTCATTTGCCTATTGGCCATCTGTATGTCCTCTTTGGAGAATTGTCTATTCATTTCTTTTGTACATTTTTTGATTGGATTCTTTGTCTACCTGGTGTTGAGCTTTACAAGTTCTTTATAAATTTTGGTTATTAACCCCTTATCAGACATATTGTCAAATATGTTCTCCCATTGTGTAGTTTGTCTTTTTATTCTGTTCTTATTGTCTTTAGCTGTGCAGAAGCTTTTTAGTTTGATATAGTTCCATTTGTTTATCCTGTCTTTTATTTCATTTGCCCATGGAGATAAATCGGTAAATATAATATATTGCTGCGAGAGATGTTGGAGAACTTACTGCCTATGTTTTCTTCTAAGATGCTTATGGTTTCACGGCTTACATTTAAGTCTTTTATCCATTATGAGTTTATTTTTGTGAATGGTGTAAGTTGGTGGTCTAGTTTCATTTTTTTGCAGGTAGATGTTCAATTTTCCCAACACCATTTGTTGAAGAGGCTGTCTTTACTCCATTGTATGCTCTTACCTCCTTTGTCAAATATCAGTTGTCCATAAAGGGGTGGGTTTATTTCTGGGTTCTCAGTTCTGTTCCATTGATCTATATGCCTGTTCTTATGCCAGTACCAGGCTGTTTTGAGTACAATGGCCTTGTAGTATAACTTGATATCAGAAAGTGTGATACCTCCCGCTTTATTCTTCCTTTTCAAGATTGCTGAGGTTATTCGTGTTCTTTTTGGTTCCATATAAATTTTTGGAATATGTGTTCTATATCTTTGAAGTATGTCATTGGTATTTTAATTGGTATTGCATTGAATTTATAAATTGCTTTGGGTAATATAAACATTTTAATGATGTTTATTCTTCCTAACCATGAGCACGGTATATGCTTCCATTTGTTTGTATCTTCCTTGATTTCTTTTATCAATGTTTTATAATTTTCTGAGTACAAGTCTTTAATCTCCTTGGTTAAATATACTCCTAGGTGGCCCTGGCCGGTAGGCTCAGTGGTAGAGCATCAGCCTGGTGTGCAGGAGTCCCGGGTTTGATTCCTGGCCAGGGCACACAGGAGAAGCGCCCATCTGCTTCTTCACCCCTCCCCCCTCCTTCCTCTCTGTCTCTCTTTTCCCCTCTTGCAGCCAAGGCTCCATTGGAGCAAAGTTGGCCCGGGTGCTGAGGATGGCTCTGTGGTCTCTGCCTCAGGCGCTAGAGTGGCTCTGGTCGCAACAGAGCAACGCCCCGGATGGGTAGAGCATCGCCCCCTGGTGGGTGTGCCGGGTGGATCCCAGTCGGACACGTGCAGGAGTCTGTCTGACTGCCTCCCCGTTTCTGGCTTTGGAAAAATATTGTACAAAAAAAAATTTACTCCTAGGTATTTTATTTTTTTGGTTGCAATAGTGAAGGGGATTGCTTCCTTAATTTCTCTTTCTGACAGTTTATTGTTGGTGTATAAAAATGCCTCTGATTTCTGAGTATTAATTTTATATCCTGCCACCTTGCTGAATTCATTTATCAGGTCCAGTAGTTTTTTTGACTGAGACTAGGGTTTTCTATATACAATATCATATCATCTGCAAATAATGATAGTTTTACTTCTTCTTTTCCAACTTGAATGCCTTTTATTTCTTCTTCTTGTCTGATTGCTGTGGCTAGCACTTCCAGGACTATATTGAATAAGAGTGGTGAAAGGGGGCACTCCTTCCTTGTTTCTGATCTTAAGGGGATTGCTTTTAATTTTTGCCCATTGAGTATGATGCTGGCTGTGGGTTTGTCATAGATGGTCTTTATCATGTTGAGGTATGTTCCCTGTATTCCCACTTTGCTGAGAGTTTTGAACATGAATGGGTGCTGGATTTTTATCAAGTGCTTTTTCTGCATCTATTGAAATTATCATGAGGTTTTTCTTCTTCCTTTTATGTGATAAATCACATTGATTGATTTGCAAATATTGTACCAGCCTTGCCTCCCAAGAATAAATCCCACCTGATCATGGTGTATGATTTTTTTCATATATTGCTGGATCAGTTTGATAATATTCTGTTGAAGATTTTAGCATGTATATACATCAGGGATATTGGCCTATAATTTTCTTTCTTTGTGTTGTCTTTGCCTGGTTTTGGAATCAGAATTGTGCTCGCCTCATAAAAGGAGCTTGGAAGTGTTCCTTCTTCTTGAATTTCTAAAAATAGCTTTTGAACGATAGGAGTTAGTTCTTCTTTGAATATTTGGTAGAATTCACTTGTGAAGTCATCAGGCCCAGGACTTTTCTGTGTTGGGAGTTTTTTGATAACTGTTTCAATCTCATTTGTTGTAATCAGTCTGTTTAGATTTTCTGATTCTTCCAGATTAATTTTTGGAAGATTTTATGTTTCAAGGAATTTGTTCATTTCATCTAGGTTGTCTAGTTTTTTGGCATACAGTTCTTCATAGTATTTTCTTACAATATTTTGTATTTCTGTTATGTCAGTTGTTATTTCTCCACTCTCATTTCTAATTTTATTTATCTGAGTCCTCTTTCTCTTTTTCTTGGTGAGTCTAGTTAAAGGTTTATCGATCTTGTTTACCTTTTCAAAGAACCAGCTCTTGATTTCATTGACCCTCTGTATTGTTTCTTTAGCCTCTATGTCATTTATTTTCACTCTGATCTTTATTATTTCCTTCCTTCTACTGCCCCTGGGCTTTACTTACTGTTCTTTTTCTAGTTCTTTTAGATGTTTATTTGAGCTTTTTCTAGCTTCTTAAGGTATGCCTATAATGCTATGAACTTCCCTTTCAGACTGCTTTTGCTGTGTTCCATAACTTTTGAGTTGATGTATGCTCATTATCGTTTGTTTCTAGAAATTTTTTAAATTTCTTCTTTGATCTCATTGTTAACCCATTCATTATTTAATAACATGCTATTTAGTTTCCAAGTGTTTGAGTATTTTTCAGTTTTTCTGTTGTGGTTGATTTCTAGTTTCATGCCATTGTGATCAGAGAAAATGCTTGATATAATTTCAATCTTTTTAAATTTGTTGAGACCATTTTTGTGCCCTAACGTGCAGTCTATCCTAGAGAATGTAATATGAGCACTTGAAAAGAATGTATATTCTGCTGCTTTAGGGTGAAAGGTTCTGAAGATATCTATTAAATCAAGTTGATCTAGTGTGTCCTTTAAGTCTGCTGTTTCTTTGTTAATTTTCTTTCTTGAGGATCTATCTAGTGATGTTAGTGGGTATTGAAATCTTCTACTATTATAGTATTGCTGTTGATCTTGCTCTTTATATCCATCAAAGTCTACTTTATATATTTAGGTGCTCCTACTATATTAGGTGCGTAGATATTTATAATGGTTATATCTTCCTGTTGGATTGCTCCCTTTATCATTATGAAGTGTCCTTCTTTATCTCTAACTATAGCCTTTGTTTTAAAGTCCATTTAGTCTGATATAAGTATTGCTACCCCAGCTTTTTTTTCATTTCCATTGCATGAAATATTTTTTTCCATCCTTTTACCTTCGGTCTATGTGCATCTTTTCTTTTAAGGTGTGTTTCTTGTAGACAGCATATGTAAAGGTCCTGTTTTCTTTTCTTTTCTTTTTTTATTTTTTTTTATTTTTCTGAAGTTGGAAATGGGGAGGCAGTCAGACAGACTCCCGCATGCGCCTGACCGGGATCCACCCGGGATGCCCACCAGGGACGATGCTCTGCCCATCTGGGACATTGCTCCATTGCAACCAGAGCCATTCTAGCACCTGAGGCAGAGGCCATAGAGCCATCCTCAGCACCTGGGCCAACTTTGCTCCAATGGAGCCTTGGCTGCGGGAGGGGAAGAGAGAGACAGAGAGCAAGGAGAGGGGAAGGGGTGGAGAAGCAGATGGGCGCTTCTCCTGTGTGCACTGGCCAGGAAAAGAACCCGGACTCCTGCATGCCAGGCTGATGCTCTACCACTGAGCCAACCGGCCATGGCAGCATCCTGTTTTCTTATCCATGCAGCTACCCTATGTCTTTTGATTGGATCATTTAATCCATTTACATTTAAGGTTATTATTGATATATAGTTGTTTATTGCCATTTTATTCTTTAAAGCTGTATTTCTCTTTTGCTATATTCTTTTCCCCCTTTGATCTGTTTACAACAGGTCCCTTAGCATTTCTTGAAGCATTGGTTTGGTTGTAGTGAATTCCTTGAGTTTTTTTGTCTGGGAAGCTTTATATTTCTCCTTCAATTTTAAACAATAGCCTTGCTGGATAAAGTAGTCTTGGTTGTAGGTTCTTGTTCTGTATTACTTTGAATATTTCTTGCCATTCCCTTCTGGCCTCAGTGTTTCTGTTGAGAAGTCAGATGTCATCCTTATAGGGGATCCTTTGTAGGTGTTAGCCTTTTTTCTCTAGCAGCTTTTAATATTTTCTCTTTATCACTTAGCTTTGATATTTTAATTATGATGTGTCTTGGCGTAGATTTCTTTGGGTTTCTCTTTAATGGAGTTCTCTGTGCTCTTTTAATGTGTGAGACTTTTTCTTGGGGAAGTGTTTAGCCATGAGTTGATTGAACAAATCCCTTGTTCATTCTCTTCCTCTTCAGGAAGCCCTATGATGCAGATGTTATTTCTCTTCATGTTGTCACAGAGCTGTCTTAGAGTTTCATCAGACTTGGGTCTCTTTTCTTTTCTCTGCCCTGCTTCCATGCCTTCATTTATCTTGTCCTCTAACTCGCTGATTTGATCCTCAGCTTCATCCATCCTGCTTTTAATTCCTTCCATTGTGGTCTTCAATTCTGATATTGTATTTGTCATTTCTGACTGATTCTTTTTTATTATTTCAATTTCCTTTTTATATTTGCTATCTCTTTAGGTGTTCGTAATGACCATCTATTGTTGTTCTAAGCTCTTTGAACATCCTAACAATCATTATTTTAAACTCTGCCTCCAGTAATTTGGTTATACCTGGCTCATTCAGGTCCTTCTCTGGGGATTTCTCTTGATTCATTTGGGTTGCATTTCTCTTCCTGTCCATTTTGTCTGTGTATAAGAAGGGTTTGGCTACTGAAGTCCAATGGGTGTGGCCTCTGTGTTCCCTAGATGTGGTCTGTCTGCAGGCCCTCTACCCCCTCTGCCACTGCTTAGGGCTTTTGGGTATGGGTGTTGCTGGTGCCAGCCTGCAGCCTGCTGCGGCTGTGGCTGTGGTTTCTGTCTCTCCTCCATGGGAGGGGCTGTGTTCATGTACCCGGGTCTACAAGCCTCAGCCAATCTCAGCCTTTGCCCCACCCCTGTGGGTGGGGTTGCATTCTACCCATGGGCCACAAGCCTCATCACCAAGGGCTGGGATGAGCACCTTTGCTCAGTCGCGGGTCTCCACCTTTTCCAGGACTTTCGCCCTGCCCCCATGGGTGGAGCCGGCTCCGGTGTAGGGCTGCAAGCCTGGCTCCGCAGGTCACAGGTTGAGTGAACCTGTGCCTGCGCGTGCCCTTGCTCAGCAGTGGGTCTCTGCCCCTTTCGGGACTCCCGCCTTACCCCCGCTGGTGGGGCTGCAGGTGGCCCGGACCACTTTCACTAATCCCCTCTGCCCCCGCTGGGCGAGAGTGAGCCTATGCCTGGGCCTCAGTCATGGCCGGCTGGCTTCCACCCCCGCCGCCAGAACCACGCTTCCGGATCCCGCCTCCTCCTCCCCTCCAGCAGTGTGGGTGGGAGCACTGCAGCTCAGACCCTAACACTCACTACTGTAGTCCTGAAAGCTCCCTCCTTCTGAGCGGCTCTGCTCTGAGTGCCGCGGGAGAGCTTGTTTGGCTGGTGTCCTGCTTCCCTTTGCTGGTATTGCTGTTTCCAGGAGAAATATTCTCTTCAGATTTGGCGAGTGACTCGGCCCAGGGGTTAGGGTGGCTGTCCCTCAAAGTGTTTCTCCCTGTGCCTCCTAGATTACACTTTCTTCCCGCTGCTCCGGTCCTCTCCTCTCTCCCTGTCCCCTGGAGCCCTGAGTGAGTGGTTGTGAGAGAGGTTTACTGCATGGTCCCTTTAAGAAGAATCCTGGGTCTGAGAAAACTGTTTCTTTCTTACAAACAGTATCCTGACTTGTTTCACAGCTAAATATTGTCCATACACGTCTTCTAGGCTCTGGAGCTGCAGGCTGGGGCTTTGTTCCTGGGACTCAGGACTCTCCCCTCTCTGCTAAACTCACTTCCCACCACGCGAGTCTCTCCCGGCTGCCATTCGCTCCGGGGAGCTGGGCAGCCCTCTCCGCATCTCCACTTTTCCTACCAGTCTCAGTGTGCCTTCTTCAGTGTTTCTTGGTTGAAGAGTCCTCTTAGTTTAGTTCAAAGTTGGTTTTTCCAGATGATGGTTCTTAAAATTAAGTTGTAATCCACTTTGGTTCTGGGAGTTGGAAGCCCATTGTATTCTGACATCTATGTTGTCGTGACAACTTTATTGGGTATTTGTCTTTGATTTCTAGAGGTTTTAACATTTTTTCTCTTTAATATTAATGTTCTGCTTAAAATACAGTAGAATATATGTTTACACTATGGTTGTGTGTATGTGTGTGAGGTGTGGGTGTATTTTCAAGAGTGTGTGGTGAACCCAGCTGACCAGTCGGTGGTGCAGTGGAGAGCAGTGGCTTGGGAAACTGAGGATCAGGTTAAAAACCCTGAAGTCACTGGCTTGAGCATGAGCTGAGCAGCTCAAAAGTGCAAGGTTGCTGGCTTGAGCGTGGGATCACAGACATGACCCCATGGTCACTGGCTTTAGCCCAAGGGTCACTGGCTTGAAGCCCCAGGTCACTGGCTTGAGCTCAAGGTTGCTAGCCTGAGCAAGGGGTAACCGGCCCCCAGTCAAGGCACATATGAGAAAGCAATCAATGAACAACTAAGGTGCTGCAACTATGAATTGATGTTTCTCATCTCTCTCCCTTCTTGTCTGTCTGTACCTGTCTATTACCCATCTTCTATCACTAAAAAAAAAGGGGGGAAAAAAGGCTGACCAGGCAGTGGCGCAGTGAATAAAGCATCGGACTGAGACATGGAAGACCCAGGTTCAAAACCCTGAGGTTGCCAGCTTGAGCGTGGGCTTATCTGGTTTGGGAAAGGCTCACCAACTTGAGTCTAAGGTCACAAAGAGTCACTCGCTCTGCTGTAGCCCCCCAGTCAAGGCATGTATGATAAAGCAAGCAGCGAACAACTAAGTTGCTGCAAGAAAGAATTGATGCTTCTCATCTCTCTTCCTTCCTGTCTGTCTGTCCCTATCTGTCTCTGTCACACACACAAAAGAAAAAGAATGTGTGAGCCCATATAAATACTGGCATAACTCAGTGACTTGCCGTTTTAGTTACTGTGGGGTGAACATCATTCTGTATGAATACTTACAGATGTACCTCATTGTTTTTTGCTAATGCCTATTGATCCCCAAATTAAGGATCCTTTGACTGAAAGAAAATTATGTTGTGATTGTTTTTGACATTACCGAAATTATCAAAATAAATATGTTAGCACTTCTTTTATTTCTTTTATTCTTTTTCAAGTGAGAGTAGGGGAGGCAGAGAGACAGATTCCCGCATACGCCTTGACCAGGATCCACTGGCAACCCCTGTCTGGGGCTGATGCTTGCAACCAAGCTTTTTTTTCAGTGCCTGAGGTGGAGGCTCCATGGAGCCATCCTTAGCATCTGGGGTCGATGTGCTTGAACCAAATGAGCCATGATAGTGGGAGAGAGAGAGAGAAAGAGAGAGAGAGAGAGAGAGAGAGAGAAGGGGGAGGGGGAGGGGTGGAGAAGCAGATGGTGTGCCCTGATCAAGAATCAGGGACATCCACAAATGGGGAGATGCTCTACCACTGAGCCAAACAGCCAGGGCCAGCACTTTATTTCAATAGTTTGAATTTACAAAATAGAGTCCCACTGAATGCAAGGACCTGTCTTTATTAGTACCATGCAGCATACTGCCTGACATGAAGAAAGTTCCAATAAATGTGTGTTTAACAATGAATGAAAGGGTATACTTGGCCATGTAAAATTTTGGTAGGCAATTCCAGCATTCTACCAGGTGCAGAAGACAAACAGCCAATCATTTTAGGACCTCTATTGCAAGGTAGGCAAATATATATATATATATATTTTGCAAGAAAGCTGAAAAAATTGCAAACAGAGTGAGACTTCGCGCTGACAAGGATGAGGATGCCCCACACATGCAGTCAACCCTGCCCCCCCCCTCCACAGCCTCCAGACACTTCTAGCCACCAACTCCTCTTAAATGCTACAGTGAACGCCTTCAGGCTCTGGCAAAATTATGGAGCGGACACTCTGAAAATCCTTCCACTTCTAGCAACTCTAACTAAAACAAAGCATGTACAAAATGTACTTCTGGGCTGGCAAAGAGGACAGGCCATCTTCGAGAGCCTGATACAGGTAGGACTCGGCCCAGGGAGCTGGCCAGTACAACAGCTGCCAGAAGAGGGGTGGGTACAAGTTGCCATGTTGTTTAATCTGCTGGTCAGAGTTTCCACAGTGGAAAGGATTCAAGGCATAGGACATGTGGGAGTTTAGAAATGGTGAGTACAACCCCACAGAAAGCAGTACTTTAAAAAGACGACGTCACTGAAGACACGGTACAGAAGTATTCTGTGCAGCGCAACTGGGATGAGCAGACAGGTTGGCTTCCTAAGACAGGGCTAGAGCGGGAGCCACATTCCTTTCTAAGAATCAGGGTAAAACCCCACATCAGTTCAGGATTAATATTCCACCTGGGGGAAGCCTCAGGCTAAGTAATTACTACCCACGTGGCCCTGAGAAGGTGATTACCCTTGGACAATCATAAAAAAACAACAGAAACGCCCAGGAGGACCACAGGCTCATAGCGCCCCCCCCCTGCACATGTCATCACAGATGTTCTAGGTCTTGACGTATCATAAAGGCCATACTATTGCTACATTGAAAGACAGGAAGAGCCTGACCAGGCGGTGGCGCAGTGGATAGAGCGTCGGACTGCGATGCAGAGGACCCGGGTTCGAGACCCCGAGGTCGCCAGCTTGAGTGTGGGCTCATCTAGTTTAAGGAAAAGCCCACCAGCTTGAACCCAGGGTTGCTGGCTCCAGCAAGGGGTTACTCGGTCTGCTGAAGGCCCACGGTCAAGGCACATATGAGAAAGCAATCAATGAACAACTAAGGTGTTGCAACACGCAATGAAAAACTAATGATTGATGCTTCTCATCTCTCTCCGTTCCTGTCTGTCTCTGACTCACTCTCTGTCTCTGTAAAAATAAATAAATAAATAAAAATTAAAAAAAAAAGAAAAAGAAAGACAGGAAGAGTTATGACTATTGAATAAGACTATTGGAATAAATGGTGGATTTTAAAACAGAGCCAAATGGATGCTCACAGTCAAAAGGCACAAAGGGAATTCTAAACAGAATAAAGACAGAGGGACTCCTCTGTGGAGTGTATACAGTGAAAGTAAAGGATCATGAAGAACCAAGAGAATACCTTTAAAAGTATCCGGAGATGCTTTAAATTGGATGTTGTTTCTGAGTGTGCACGCTCACTCCCGACGCTACATCCTTCAACGGGGAGGAGAGGTGGTGAGGGCCCTAGGGACAGGAGTGGCATCTGGGCTCAGTGGTGCAGTGCATGAGCTGTGAGGCTCTGAACAGCTGCCTGAACTCCCTGCGCCTCGATTTCCTCATCTGTAAAGTGCTTCCGATTTAGGGCTGCCACGAACGTCAACTGCACACGTGTGCCAAGCTTTGCAGAACGACACATTTTAATTGCACTCCTGCCACCACACATCACCTGGTCACCACAGAGCAAGGCCACAAGTCATGAAGTGGCTTTTGAGAGGCGGGAGAAGAAATTCCCGTTATTGAGTGCCCGCAGAAGTAGCGAGCTGGGAGCTTTCCAATTAACCATCTTGTGGTGTGTGTCTCCGCTGGTGAAATGGGAGTTATTCCACAGAATTCCCCTGTGAAGAGCTGGGGCTCGGAGGGACTAAGGGCTGGCCCATGTGGTGAGCTGAGGCTCCTGCGGGTGTGTGTGTGTGTGTGTGTGTGTGTGTGTGTGTGTGTGTGTGTGTGTCGAGAGTCCGGAACTTCTTCTCCCTTGGATTTTCCAAGTCCTCTGCAACAGAGCCTGACCAAGGCAGGGTAGAGACTATCGCCCTGGCAGCAAGCCTCTTTGCTGTGGTGGGAGTACAGTGGTAAAGTGTGTACAGACTCTTGTGCATAAGGGGGTCTGGAGACCACCCAGGTTGTCATCAGGGTGGCTTGGCGCTGGCTAGGCTGTGTAGCCAGAGGTGTGAGCCCTCCTCCCTTACTGTCTCGGTGTGATCCAAGTGCCTGGTTCTCACTGGATGAGATGGGGGTGGGGAGGGAAAGGGGAGCAACCCCACTCCCAGCCTCACTTCCAAGACCCCTTTCTATGTGGAGGGTGTCACCTGGCCCAAACGGCATGGGGCAGACTGCTTGCTCCTGCCATTTCAGAGACCCCAGCTGGCTCCCAGCTATTTAAAACCTCTTCCATCCAGTAGGTCAGGGTGACTTCTATCCCGAGGGTCAGTGTGAAGGAGCAGGCAGCACTTCAAACAGAGGGCTTTATTAGAGGGAACACATGGTTACACTTGGCTGAGATGGGTCCACCCCCTTCTTCCAGAGGCTTCTCTGTAGCCACCCTGATGCCCGCCAGTGGGGTTCACCACTTTCCTGATTGCTCAGGGGTCCAAGTCAGCTCCTTGGTAACCATTCTTCTAGCTACTGGTGACCTGTCTATCCAGGCCCTTGGCTAGGGGAATCAGCCACACGGCAGAGGACTGGGCTGAGCAGAACAGACTGTGGACAAATACCAAGCCCGCTTGAAGGTTTGCTCTAGGCAGGATCATTGCAGACGGGAAGCATGGCATCTGAAATGGCGACGCTGTCAGTTCTTGCAGGGAGGAACACTGCGAACATAAGACTGGAGAGAGAGGCAAAGGACAGGGTCAGAGACCCCCTGGATGAATACATGAGGAACCTGGAGCCAGTGCTGGGGTGATGGGGGTGGGGAGTCAACGATCTCAGAGGGTGTTCCTTGTAGAAGGCGCTGGTGAGACGGGGCATATAACCAGGACTTGTCCCAGCTCTGCCCTGACCTTACTGCACCGCCTGGCAGGGCCTGACCTCAGAGGGCCTGGGTTGTTCCATTTGTGCGAGGTGCTGGCTGGACAGTGGTGTGGCTCCAGAAGCAAGGCCCAGGGAGAAACAGGGATGGCGGGGGTCAGACAGAGGGGCACTGGTGGCGTGGCCGGCGGGCGGTGCACGGCTGTGACTAGTTGATGGCTCGGAAGGTAAGGAGCGGCAGGGTGGAGGGCATCAGGACGAACCGGTAGACCATATTTATATCCTCTTGTGTTAGCGTGTCCACCTGGAAGTGTTTGAGCACCTAGGACAGAGGCGCGGTCCAACGGGCCAACCGGTCGTCAGATCCATGGTCCTAGCCCCGCCAGCCCCGCCCTCCGGGCCGCCCACCGCCCTGCCCACTCCAGCCCCGCCAGCCCCGCCCTCCGGACCGCCCACCGCCCTGCCCACTCCAGCCCCGCCAGCTCCGCCCTCCGGGCCTCCCACCGCCCTGCCCACTCCAGCCCCGCCAGCCCCGCCCTCCGGGCCGCCCACCGCCCTGCCCACTCCAGCCCCGCCAGCCCCGCCCTCCAGACCGCCCACCGCCCTGCCCACTCCAGCCCCGCCTGCTCCGCCCTCCGGACCGCCCACCGCCCTGCCCACTCCAGCCCCGCCTGCTCCGCCCTCCGGACCGCCCACCGCCCTGCCCACTCCAGCCCCGCCTGCTCCGCCCTCCGGACCGCCCACCGCCCTGCCCACTCCAGCCCCGCCTGCTCCGCCCTCCAGACCGCCCACCGCCCTGCCCACTCCAGCCCCGCCTGCTCCGCCCTCCGGACCGCCCACCGCCCTGCCCACTCCAGCCCTGCCCTCTGGGCCGCCCACCGCCCTGCCCACTCCAGCCCCGCCTGCTCCGCCCTCCGGACCGCCCACCGCCCTGCCCACTCCAGCCCCGCCCTCCGGGCCGCCCACCGCCCTGCCCACTCCAGCCCCGCCCTCCGGGCCACCCACCACCCTGCCCACTCCAGCCCCGCCCTCCGGGCCGCCCACCGCCCTGCCCACGCCAGCCCCGCCAGCCCCGCCCTCCGGGCCGCCCACCGCCCTGCCCACTCCAGCCCCGCCCTCCGGGCCGCCCACCGCCCTGCCCACTCCAGCCCCGCCTGCTCCGCCCTCCGGACCGCCCACCGCCCTGCCCACTCCAGCCCCGCCCTCCGGGCCGCCCACCGCCCTGCCCACTCCAGCCCCGCCAGCCCCGCCCTCCGGGCCGCCCACCGCCCTGCCCACTCCAGCCCCGCCCTCCGGGCCGCCCACCGCCCTGCCCACTCCAGCCCCGCCCTCCGGGCCGCCCACCGCCCTGCCCACTCCAGCCCCGCCCTCTGGGCCGCCCACCGCCCTGCCCACTCCAGCCCCGCCTGCTCCGCCCTCCGGACCGCCCACCGCCCTGCCCACTCCAGCCCCGCCCTCCGGGCCGCCCACCGCCCTGCCCACTCCAGCCCCGCCCTCTGGGCCGCCCACCGCCCTGCCCACTCCAGCCCCGCCCTCCGGGCCGCCCACCGCCCTGCCCACTCCAGCCCCGCCAGCCCCGCCCTCCGGGCCTCCCACCGCCCTGCCCACTCCAGCCCCGCCAGCCCCGCCCTCCGGGCCGCCCACCGCCCTGCCCACTCCAGCCCCGCCAGCCCCGCCCTCCAGACCGCCCACCGCCCTGCCCACTCCAGCCCCGCCTGCTCCGCCCTCCGGGCCTCCCACCGCCCTGCCCACTCCAGCCCCGCCAGCCCCGCCCTCCGGGCCGCCCACCGCCCTGCCCACTCCAGCCCCGCCAGCCCCGCCCTCCAGACCGCCCACCGCCCTGCCCACTCCAGCCCCGCCTGCTCCGCCCTCCGGACCGCCCACCGCCCTGCCCACTCCAGCCCCGCCTGCTCCGCCCTCCGGACCGCCCACCGCCCTGCCCACTCCAGCCCCGCCCTCCGGGCCGCCCACCGCCCTGCCCACTCCAGCCCCGCCCTCCGGGCCGCCCACCGCCCTGCCCACTCCAGCCCCGCCAGCCCCGCCCTCCGGGCCGCCCACCGCCCTGCCCACTCCAGCCCCGCCAGCCCCGCCCTCCAGACCGCCCACCGCCCTGCCCACTCCAGCCCCGCCTGCTCCGCCCTCCGGGCCTCCCACCGCCCTGCCCACTCCAGCCCCGCCAGCCCCGCCCTCCGGGCCGCCCACCGCCCTGCCCACTCCAGCCCCGCCAGCCCCGCCCTCCAGACCGCCCACCGCCCTGCCCACTCCAGCCCCGCCTGCTCCGCCCTCCGGACCGCCCACCGCCCTGCCCACTCCAGCCCCGCCTGCTCCGCCCTCCGGACCGCCCACCGCCCTGCCCACTCCAGCCCCGCCTGCTCCGCCCTCCGGACCGCCCACCGCCCTGCCCACTCCAGCCCCGCCTGCTCCGCCCTCCGGGCCGCCCACCGCCCTGCCCACGCCAGCCCCGCCCCGCAGCTCACGTGGTGCAGCAGAAACAACATCTCAGTCTCCGCCACGCGCCGCCCCAGGCACTGGCGCGGCCCGAAGCCGAAGGCCAGGTGGGGGAGCCTGGTGGTGGAGGTGCTGTTCAACCAGCGCTGGGGCTGATAGAGCTCGGGCCTCGGGAACACGGATGGGTTCCGACCCAGGGAGTAGAGTTGCACGATGACCAGGGTCTGCAGGCAGGTCAGGTGGGGAGGGGCAGGGTCAGCTGGCCTGTGGGCGCATGTCCCCTGGGTTTGGTGTCTGCTGGACGGGCCGTGGGGCCTCACTCACCCCAGCCGGGATGTGGTAGTTCTGCAGGACCAAGTCCGAGCTCACCTGTCGCTCCACAGTTATACCCACCGGGTACAGCCTGCGGACAGGGGCCAAGGATCCTCAGCTGGGACAGGGCCCGTCACCTCCCTAGTCCAGGTCAAGGGCCCTCTGGCACTGGGGAGCTGTGTCCACGCCCCTCCTAAGCTCAGCCAGTGTCCCCAGCCTGAGCTGCCTCCCAGCTCAGGTGGACATGGTGGAGGACGGCGTCCAGGGCATTGAAGGGACAGGAAGAGGAGGTGCAGGGAGCGTGTCCTTGCGCCAAGCTGCGGGTAGCCCTCGGTCCTGTGTTTGGACCCAGGTGAGCACCGCATTCTAGACTGTGGTGCAGGGTGGCTGGGGCACCTGGTGAGCCACACCTACCTCAGGGTCTCCCTCAGGGCGGCCCGCAGCAGGGGCAGCTCCGTGTTTGCTCTCTGGGGGTTTTCAGAGATCTTGGCCTCGGCCTGCAGGCTCTCCTGACGCAGGGCCTGCTGCACTTCAGGGTTCCGCGCCAGCTCGAAAAGGGTCATCAGCAACGGGAAAGCTGTCTGCAGGAGCCACGGGGCAGGGCTCAGACCTTCCTTAGCACAGCTGTGCACCTCAGCCCCGGGGCCCCACTCCCTGGGCAGGTACTCTCAGACCCTTGGTGATGGCATGCCCAGAGCCGGACAGAGCCCAGGGAGCTGACACCTCGAGATCCTAAACCCACCTCTTCTACTTTTCCTGAGTCCCTCGGAGAAGGTGTCCCCAATCTCAGGGAAGACCCAGTCCCTGCCACTGCAGGCCTGGTTCTCACCTTCCTCTGGGCTCCAGGAGGGGCACACCCTAGCCTTCTACTTGGGGTGGGGTCTGGAACCCTGGGTCCATCTTCTCCCAATCTGTTATATCCCCTAGACATTTACAGCCACTCAGACCTCAACCAGTTCCTCCTCCTGGGCCATTTCCATGTGCAGGAAGAGACATCGCCCAGCCCAGCCTCAGACCTGGGAAACTGATCATCTCCTAAGTCCCGTTCCCATGACAACGTGCCCCTGGTATCTCGAGACACGGGGCAATGACCTGCCCACTGACCCCTTTGCTTCAGCCCTTGCTGCACTCTTGTGGCACATGAGGGACCCTTAGGGAGCAGAAGCATGACCCAGACGCTCCCCTCACTGGCTTCCTCTAGCCTTGGGTACAGTCCTGGTGCCGGAGGCCCTGCCTTCCAGGGGTCTTGACCTCTCTGCCCTCATTCGCCCTCCACTCAGCCTCACTGCCTTCCTCTGCTGTCCGCTGTTGTCCCCTGGACTGCTGCCTTCTGTGCCTACTCTTCATGGCCTCTCTAACTTCTCTGTGGTTCTTCCACATTTGGCTAGAAGGCTCTGCCTCCAGGAAGCCTGCCTAGAACTGCCCCCTGAGGCATATGCCCTCCCGTGGACTCTCTTGCCTCATGACAGCTTCTTAGCCTCTGCTCGGGGAGCTTGTTGCCACCAGTCTGAGCCTTAGCATCCTGGGTGCCAGGCCCAAGGCAGCCCTGAGATGTTAGCAGGTGGGAAGGTTGGGTCTAGAGGCAGGCAGCTTGGGCGGCAGTCCTCACACACCAGGACCCGCCCTCCCCATCACGCTGTGTTGCCATCTGCTCTCTCCTCCACGAGCTGGAGCCCTGTGCTACCCTTCCTGTCACCAGCCTGTTACTTCCTGTTACAGGATCTTTAAAAAAAAGCTAAATGTAATCTGTCCTCAGGCAAGGTCCCCTGTGCCGCTGGGGTGCCAGCGGTCCCCCTCCTCCAGGGATCCTGCTGGTCCAGATGGGGCCTGTGTTGTGTGTCCCCAGGTCGCGTCATTCTGCAGGTTGCCTGGAGCATGGGTTCTCACCACTAATGCCAAACTGTCCTCTTTCAGGTTGGTCCCGTGTGCCCTCCCCCCAGAGCCATCTGTCAGTTCGGAAGCTGATGTCCAAGACGGACAGTCTTGGTGGCAGAGACTGGCAGGGGATATACAGGAGACACTTGGCTCGGAAGGACGCTGCCTGGTGCATATTCCCTCGGGTTACATATTCTACGGCAGGGCTGGTGGGTGGCCTGACCGTGTCCACGCTCCCGGCCGTGAGGTCGATGGAGCTGGCCTTGATGGCATCCAGGGTCATGTCTGCATGTACGAGCAGCTCCGACACAATGCCGCTGTAGTGCTGTGGGCGGCCCAGGGCCAGCTCCTGGTAGATTTTCTGGATGGAATTGTTGGCTGTGGGCACAGAGACAGAGCCTCTGCCTCCTGTCATCCTATGCGTTGGCCCTTAGCGCCCGTCTCCCTCTCCTGCCCAAGACTTTGGGTCAGCCCGGGCCAACCCCATCTCATCGCCGACTCTCAGGGACTGAGAAGAAGCCACGGCCCTCTGTGTGGCTTCAGTTCTCCCCCTGGCTGTGGACCCCGGTGTCCCTGTCACAGCACCATCCGGTCCCTGGCCGTGGACCCCGGTGTCCCTGTCACAGCACCATCCGGTCCCTGGCCGTGGACCCCGGTGTCCCTGTCACAGCACCATCCGGTCCCTGGCCCTCACCATACTGGAAGATGTAGTCCCAGGCCTCAAAGTGCTGCTTCCACACCCGGGGGCTCGTCCAGCGAGACAGGCTCCTAGGCATGAACATGAGCTGCATGGTGGACTTGAGCATGGTCTGCAGAGCGTGGATGAAGTTCAGGCTGGCTGGACTTGGGCTCTGGCTAAGAAGGCCCAGCCGCTCTCCAAAGAGGACCAAGTTGCTGGCTGTGGGAGGACGGGGCAGCTGAGCGCACGGCAGCCCAGGGCCTCACCGCCGCCTCCTGCCAGCCCTCTCTGCGCCTGGTCCCTGGGCAGGTGCCATCCCCGGGGACCCCACACCTTCCAGGGTGTAGTAGAAGATGCTGGGCTGGATGTCCACGGTCAGACTCCCCCGGGCATTCTGCAACACCCTTGCCATCAGGGCCTTGGAGAAGTCCCTCGCCACCCTGTCCACCATGGGGACGAACTTCTGCACAGCCTGTGGCGACATCACGTCTGGGTTCAGCCGGAGTCGGTCCGAGCGCCACGTGGGCCCGTTTCTGTAGGTCAGAGCGTGAACTTCAGGGCACCCCGAGTCAGCCACAGGTCCCCAGCCCTGCATGCGATCTTTCTCACCCCCAAAGGGACATGGGACGGCAGGGAGCTGCCTGCTGGTTCTGGGGGCAGGCTGCTCCTGTTTTTACCCCTGCCTCACGCCTCCTTTTCGGGAGGCCCCTGTGGGCTATGGCCAGGGTGCTCAGGTCTACAGCGGAGCTGAGACCGTGCTCCTGTGGTCTCACTGTTCACTGAGTCTGTGTCAACTTGTCAGCCCATGGTTGGCACTCACATCACCTGTTTGGACCCTTTGTGGGTATGGAGTCCTTTTCCGTGAGGAGGAGGCTGGCCTCCTATCAACCCATGCCCATTCTTCTCACACCGTTGCCCAGAGGGCGTCAAGCCCCAAGCCCGGGCGACTCACCCCTCCACCCTCCCTGTGCCCGACAGTGCTGCCTCTGTGCATCCATATCTACTCAGGTCCCTGTGGGGTCTCTGCCTCCTCTGTGCATCCATATCTACTCAGGTCCCTGTGGGGTCTCTGCCTCCTCTGTGCATCCATATCTACTCAGGTCCCTGTGGGGTCTCTGCCTCCTCTGTGCATCCATATCTACTCAGGTCCCTGTGGGGTCTCTGCCTCCTCTGTGCATCCATATCTACTCAGGTCCCTGTGGGGTCTCGACCTCCTCTGTGCATCCATATCTACTCAGGTCCCTGTGGGGTCTCGACCTCCTCTGTGCATCCATATCTACTCAGGTCCCTGTGGGGTCTCTGCCTCCTCTGTGCATCCATATCTACTCAGGTCCCTGTGGGGTCTCTGCCTCCTCTGTGCGTCCATATCTACTCAGGTCCCTGTGGGGTCTCTGCCTCCTCTGTGCATCCATATCTACTCAGGTCCCTGTGGGGTCTCTGCCTCCTCTGTGCGCAAACCGGGACACGTCTCTCATGATACCCTCCAAGAGGAACCCAGGTACCCAGGGGTCCCTGTGGGTGCCCCAGGGAACGAGGGGAGATTTGCATTCTCAGCCACATTGCATGTAAACACCTTCTTTCCTAAGGTCAGCCATCCACAGGGGTTGAGAACGATCACGCGCACATAGGATGTGGGTGAACACATGCGCACAGAAGGATGCACACAGCACACGCAGGCAGGCAGGCACATGTGTGTAGGCTCACACAGAGAACATGTGGGAAGCACACAAAGACACAATACACTCAAAATCATGCACACACATGCAGACACACACACACACACATGCACACTCTACAATCAAAAATATGTACCTTTGCAAACATATGGCGACCTGTGCACAAACACAGTGACATGAACCCACGCAGCACAAACAGGAGCACACACGCTAGCACACCAGCACCCAGTCACACACGCAGACAGGCACTCAGACGTCCGTCCAGCAGACAGTTGTCCCTCCCCCGTGCTCACACAGTCCCCTGTGGTATTATTCTGAGCTGCTGCCCGCTGTCCAAAGCCCGGTACTCCCCGCCTAAGTGAAGCTCGCCTCTCTCACGACCCACAGGGGCCCACACGGAGGCTGCAGCCTGCTGGGCTCTCGGGCGCCAGCGTCTGCTGACACGGCCCTCTGGCCAGTGAATGCCCTTCTCCGGGCCGGCGGGAGGACAGACGTCCCAGCTGCCGGAGTGCCCCGCGTGGCCTGCACGGACTGGGCACTCCCTACCGGCCCTGCTCTTCCTCGCGCGTGGACAGACGGCCGTGCCCGGTCCCAGCACAGCCCTGCAGTCCCAGTCCCTCCACTCACCCAGCTGGGCCCCGGGGGAGGCCCGCTCTGGGTCTTCCCCGTCCTGTGTCTTCTCTGCCCCAGGCTGCCCCGGCCCCGCCCTCTTCCTCCAGACTCCCCCTCACAGCAAGAACACGCCACACTTCTGCCCGCGGTGCTGTCGGTGGGCCAGCCAGGGCTCCAGGACCATCCGATGGGGTTGAGAGCCCTCCGCCTGCTTCAGCTTCTCCACGTCCTCGGGCAGCATCACGTGGACCATGTACCTCCCTCCCACGTCATACCTGTGGGACACAGGCAGAGCCCTGCGGTGGGGCCGTGTCCTCTCTGGGCCCCACTCGCGGATGCGACCCTGGCTGTCTCCTATTGACCTCTCCCTTCTCCCGGCCGGGCTCGGAGCAGGCGGTTCTTCCCGTGGTCTAACTGGAGCCTCTCCTGCTCTTGTGTCTGTGTTCTGTCCGTCAGCAGTGAGCCGTGGAGCGCTCCGACCTCGTGACCGGCTGCGGTGCCCGTGGTCGTCAGGGCCACCGGCACTCCCCCGCGGAGCGCCCACCCCCACCTCCCTCAGGGTGCAGAGCACTGACACCCGGCTGGGGCGTGGCGGTGCAGGGCACCCAGCGAGGGCTCCGAGGCGAGGGGGGACCGAGGGTCAGGGTGAGTGAGCGAGGCGTGCAGGGAGGCTTCACCTGAAGATGGGCCCCAGCTCCTGGAAGGTCCGCTGCATCTGCAGGTGCAGGTCCTCCGCGCCCTCCCTCCAGATCTTCAGCAACCTCAGCCACTTGTTGCCGGGACACTGGGGGATGGCTTCAAAGGGCAGCACTGCCTTGGGGGCCAAACCGGCACTGGCGGCCAGGGCGTGCGCCCGGCGCAGGGACCCCCGGGGCCCCGCCATCCACACGGCTGCCCTGGCCCGGAATGCCATGCCGGGGCTCTCTCCACCCCCTCAGTCGGATCCTTTTATCTTGCCCAAGTGATCACGTCATGGGAGAAAGCGTCCCTGGACCCGACCAGGATGCCCAGGGAAGGGGTCAAGGCTGGAGGGAGGAGGGCCGGAAGGGTCTAGCCGGAAGGAGAGGGAAGAGCTGGCTGGGTGCCTCACCCCGCAGTCCCACGGTCCCTCTGCAGGCCGGGCGGAATGTCCAGGGCAGGTGCAAGTTCAGGACGGGGGGCTGAGTCTGGCTGGGATGGACAGAAAGCCTGTCTGTCCTCCCCCATGGGTGAGGGAGCAAGATAGATGAGCCCCTTATCTTGTAGAGAGATGAGAGGGAGCCCTGGGTATTTTTACCTCCTTGTCACAAGGCCCAGAGCAGGAAGAGGGGGACGTAGTCGTAATGCTCATGCACGTGGATCTTGTTGACGGCGTCCCAGACCTCACGCTGGCTGCAGGGAGTGGAGGCTGCAGCCACCAAGTGTCCCCTCCCAGGGAGAACTTCCAGTCCCTTGGGGACAGGGGAATCTAAAGACAGAACTGGGGGGTGGCCCTGAGGTGGCCACAGACCTATCTGTCTGTCTGATCCAGCTAAGGGGCAGTGAGTACCCAGGAGGTGAGGGTCACTCCACAGGCAGAAAGGTGAGAGATGGAGCTCGCTTTGGTCCGTGCTGGCCGCGGGCCTGTGCCCACGACCCTCACCCTCTGTGCTCGGCTTGAAGCGTTGTCTCAGGGGCCCGACCAAGGGGGAGGATGAAGCCTCTGACTGGGGCTGTGGTCATGGGCTCCCCACTCTCCTGGGACCCTTCCCAGCAGGCACACAGCAGAGCTGACGCTGGGAGGGTGGACTCGTGATCGGGGTCCCCTGTTTCACCAACACCTGGCAACATTCCCATGAGGTGGATCTCGCTGTCATTGCTCTCATTTTCGGACAAGGAGAATGAGGCCCAAGGGCTCTGTGACCTCCCATGGTGCCTGGTGTGTCGCAGGGTGCGGGTCAGCCCTGAGGATGAGGGAATGGGGGTCCATGGCTCAGGCTCTGTAGTCAGCACACAGGGTGTGTGTGAGCTTTAGCATGTGGGGCCTTCATCTGTTGCTTCTCATTTTACCGTATTTCCCCACGTATAAGATGCACCTGTTTATCCCGAAAAATTTTGTCTAAAAACTGGGTGCATCTTGTACAGTGGTTGTAGATTTTTTTACTTGCATTTCCCGCTTTTATCACGCAGATGAGAAGTTGTATGGCTTTTATGATGAATAAAACTTGAGTTCAATAACTTTATGTAATATGTTATTTTTTTCAAATCTTGGGCCCCAAAATTAAGGTGCATCTTGTACGTGGGAGCATCCTATACATGGGAGTGTCCTATACATGGGAGCGTCTTATATGTGGGAGCATCCTATACATGGGAGTGTCCTATACATGGGAGCGTCTTATACATGGGAGCATCTTATACATGGGAGCATCTTATACATGGGGAAATACAGTACTTTAGTCCATCCCCTGCTCCTGAGCCTTCCTTGGCGACAGTCCAGCTGGGGCAATGAGTCAGACCCTGCCAAGGACCCTTCAGACAGTTGAGATGTATGATGTGCCTCAACGCCAAATGGTGTCACAGCTGTCCTTGGCCAGAGACACAAGCGGGAGTGCAGCCTGACCTTGGTCTGCAGGTGGAACAGCCCAGCCCTTGCTGGGTGACTCTCCTGTGTTCCACCCTGCTGTGTACCCTTTACCCCCACCTTCCTGGTCTCCTGGTCTGCTTGGAGCTCTTGGGGATGTAGACAGGTGCCAGCTTTCAGTGTTCCCACACAGCGAGCCCCAATGAAGTTAGGGTCTGACACTGGTCTCTCCTGCCCAGAGGAGCTGTGGTGACAGCTGTGACACGAAGGTGGCAGCCCCAAAGCCCAAACCCCAGCCTTGTAAGCTAGGGCTATGACCCAGAACAGCTTCCGTGCAATGCCTCATCACTGATGAACGTAGGTGAGGGTTCGGTGCTCCTGGAGCTGGGACGTCCCCTAACCCAGAGCTGCGGCCAGGGTCCTACCCGTTCTCTGAATGTGCAGAGAGGGGCCAGAGAGGGGCGTCCCCAGCCCTGATGTGGCCAGGGTCCTACCCGTTCTCTGAACGTGCAGAGAGGGGCGTCCCCAGCCCTGATGTGGCCAGGGCCCTACCCGTTCTCTGAATGTGCAGAGAGGGGCGTCCCCAGCCCTGATGTGGCCAGGGTCCTACCCGTTCTCTGAACGTGCAGAGAGGGGCGTCCCCAGCCCTGATGTGGCCAGGGTCCTACCCGTTCTCTGAATGTGCAGAGAGGGGCGTCCCCAGCCCTGATGTGGCCAGGGCCCTACCCGTTCTCTGAACGTGCAGAGAGGGGCCAGAGAGGGGCGTCCCCAGCCCTGATGTGGCCAGGGTCCTACCCGTTCTCTGAATGTGCAGAGAGGGGCGTCCCCAGCCCTGATGTGGCCAGGGTCCTACCCGTTCTCTGAATGTGCAGAGAGGGGCGTCCCCAGCCCTGATGTGGCCAGGGTCCTACCCATTCTCTGAACGTGCAGAGAGGGGCGTCCCCAGCCCTGATGTGGCCAGGGCCCTACCCGTTCTCTGAATGTGCAGAGAGGGGCGTCCCCAGCCCTGATGTTCTTGGAGTGTATGTAGGCATGTGTGCTCATACCTGCTCATGTGCCTGTGAGTACATGTGTGTGTGCGTATGTGCTTGTGGGAGGGGGGCATGTCATTGCCTCCTCCTACTTCCCTCCTGCCACCTCGTTCGCTAGCCAATGTGAGATGGGCGGAGCGTAGAGGGTTAAACACCTGTCAGTCAATGCTACTGTCATAAGTGGAATTCACACTCTCTAAGCCAGGCAGGGGTTGAGAGCTGACACTTTCTCTGGAGGTGGTTCTTCTGTGGAGGTCTCTCTAGCAGTATCCTTGACCTTGCCCCACTTGTCATTGCAAGTGGTCACTTGAGAAGCCTCTGACGGCCCAAGGACTTGTGAGCTGCATTCACCTGCCTGTGGCTGTCTGCTTCCTCCACCCCTCTAAGCAGCCATATTGAACAGGTGACAGGAGGAACCCAGGCTGGCTCTCTGTCCCAGGGGCCTAATCTTTTCCACTGAAAACACCTGTATGTCCCTACCCAACATCATGGTGCAGCTCTTTCTTTTTGGTCAGTATATACCTGGGATCTGTTTTTCAATCCAGTGACTTTCAACCTCTGCATAACTTGTACTTCAGGTGTGTTAACCTAAAAATAAAAGGATGTGGAGAAAAGGGAACCCTCATGCACTGTTGATGGTGACACAACTTGGGGAAGCCGCTATGGAAACCAGTATGGAGTTTCTTCAAAAATTTTAAACAGAGCTACCATGTGATCTAGAAATCCCACATCTGGGCATTTAACCAAGGAAATAAAAAAGGAGATTTAAAAAAATGCGGGCACCCCCAGGTTCATGGTAATATTATTCACAAGAGCCAAGACATAGAAGCCACCTAAGGGTCCGTCAGTGAATGAATGGATGATGACGATAACGACGTGTGTATGTAACAGTGGAATATTATTCAGGCAGGAGACGGAAGTCCTGCCATCTGTGACAACATGGAGGACCTTGAGGGCATTATGCTATCAGAAACAAGTCAGACAAGAAAGACAAATGGTGTATTTTATCACTGACATGTGGAGTCCAAAAAAAGCTGAACTCAGAGAAACAGAACAGATTGAAGGTTAGCAGGGTATGAAGTTCTGGTTGCAAGAAGAAAAGTTTTGCAGATCATAAGGTTGTGAGTACAGTTAACAATATTGAACTATACACTTGCAAGTTGCTAAAACAGTAGATATTAAATGTTCTCACCACAAAAAGGAAATAGTAATTATGTCATGGGTTCGAGGCATCAGCCAATGCTGTGGTGTTGTACACTTTTACATGTTTATGATAATTATATCTCAGTAAAGCTGGAAAAAGTTTCCTACAGCAGTGAGAAAAGAAAAAGAATTCTTATTTCAGATGTTATGTGAGAAAAACATTTCATCGTGTTGGAGTCTGCACCTTTGGGAGTTGAGTCACAGCCGGAAGCAGGAACTGACAATGTCACTGTCACCTGGCCTGCATGGACCCTGGAAGGGTGGCCATGCGTGTCGCTGCCCACCCCCTGCACTCAGTGTGGTGCTTGCAGACCCTTCTTGACTTTTTGGTCCTTCAGGGATACTCTGTGACGTCTACAGAGGCGTCCTTTTTTATTAGTCCTGCTTGGAATTACGTTTCCTCTCCCCTTTCTCTCCTCACCCCGCCCTCACTACAGATATGTATAGCTCCTGAGAACTCTGCAGAGAGCCCCGGCACAGGCAGCCCCACTGACCAAGGGCACATCTGTGGCGTCCAGGTGGGGGCCCCAGTGCGGGGTGACTGTTTGGGGTGAAAACGTCTGGCGTTAGATACTGCCATTGTGGCTGCACCCCATTGTGAACACACTAAAACACACTGACGTACAGCCTTTTAAATGGTATTTTATGTTATGCAAATTTTATCATAGTAACTTAAGAACAGGTATTGATTTAAGGAAAAGGAAGACAGCACAGAGCTGATCCTGTCCCCTCCGTGCCTTCTTCCTGACACGCCCACGAGCAGCAGCCCCTGGACTCGCCCTGCCACTCTGAGGCCATCCCAGCCGGCTCCGGGGTCCCGCACCCTGCTGTCACTGCGTGAAGACACCGCGTTCTGGCAGAGCCTGTCTGCCCCACCCAGGGACGGGACGGGGACAGTCGCCAATGGCAGAGCCTCCTCCTCACCAAGCACAGGCTCTGCTTGTGGTGCACCAGCCGGGAGCTGCTAGGATGGTCTGGGGGCTTAGGGCCCTGTGGCCTGGGTACCTTTTTGCAGCTGACATGTAAACTGCCCCTTGTAATTTACATTAAAAATATATTATTTTATTCATTGATTTTAAAGAGGGGAGGAAGAGAAAGAGAAAAGGGGAGAAGAGCAGGACACATCCACATAAGTTGCTTGTCATATGTGCCTTGACCAGGCAAGCCCAGCGTTTCGAACCGGCGACCTCAGCATTCCAGGTCGACGCTTTATCCACTGCGCCACCACAGGTCAGGCTGGTTTGCTTTTGATGGAGTACATCTCTGATGCTGAAGTAGCAAGAAGTTTTTGGACTATGTGTGAGATGACGTTAGAAAAAAATCATCAAATACAAAATCCACAAAGAAATCTGAGTACACAGCACCCAAATAATGTTATTTCTCATTTTAAATTATTTTTAAAATTTTAAGAAGTTTTTATTGGTTTGAAAGACAGAAATACTGATTTGTTCAGTTTATTTGTACATTTATTGGTTAACTCTCGTACGTGCCCTCACCCAGGTTCAAACCTACAACCTTGGTGTATCTGGACAACGCTCTAACCAACTGGCTCATCGGCCAGGGCTCGTTTGCTCTTGAGATACGCTGTAAACAGGTAACTCACCAACAGGGGCTTGGGGGTCAGTGTTGGGTTCACAAGACAGCAAAGGGGAGTGAGCTTGCCCTGAGGAGTGGGGGTAGGTGGGACCCCGACACTGGGCTGAGGGCCTCTCACGTCAGTGTCCTGCTGACCAAGACGGAGGCCGAGCCCAGGAAGAAGGCCGAGCCCGGCAGGCGCACAGCCCGTGCTTCTAAGTTCTCCTCGAATGTCTGGTCGCCTGGGATGTCCTTCTCTAGATTGGTGGGTCCTCCCTCGTTGCAGTTCATGCCACCACAGCAAAGAACCCAGTAGAAACTGTTCGTCCTCAGGGTTTTGGGGGCTGGTGGAGGCATTAGGGCCTCATAGACAAACGTGCAGTTGTTTGTACAATTCTTGTAAACCAGCAGTTCACGAGAGTTCAGACCTAAAACAGAGTAGAGATGAGAATCACCAATTTCACGATTTCTGCTTCCAAACACCAGAGCACATACATGTCAAGGTAACTACAACCCAAAATGTTGCTGCGTTGCTAGAGTTTTCTTTTTCTTTTAAAATGTATTATGTTGACATGGTTTCAAGTGTTCAGCTCAATATGACACCTTCTACACACTGCATCGTGCCTCCCACTTCCCCTCTGGCTATTGCTCCTCTGTTGTCTTCTGTGTGTTATGTATGCATGCTTCTGTTTGTTGTTCTTGTTTTTTCTGTTTGTTTTTTGCTAATCCCTTGACCCTATGCTGCTAGAATCCTTGACTGAGGAAGAATATCCAAGTCCACCAGAGGGTCGGGTTACTCCATGGGCAACGTGTCCTGGAGATGTTCTCTGCACGGCCACCTCATCTCTGCTCTGCCCTCCCCCAGTGTGTATGGGACCTTGTCACATAGCTACACTAATGAAATTTCCTGTTTACTATTTGTCAACAATCCCAGGATTCTAGAGAAGAGATGGAAACCAGTAATCAGGCGTTGTTTCTGTCCCAAAGGTCACACAAACCCCCGAGGAATGCCCATCTCAGTGTGTCTTCAGCTGACTTTCTGCAGTTGGCGTGGCCCTTCCAGGGTGAGCTCTGGCCTGGGCCCCTCTGCCTGGAGTCCCCAGCCACTGGCCCTTCATGTCAACCTGCTCCCCAGTGCAGCCTTGAGGCATCCCAAAAAGGGTGCTACAACTACTGTAATGACCTTCCGTGGTGAGACAGCTCCGTGACCGTGGCCAACCAATGCTACCTGACCAAGGGTTCCTCTCAGGCCTCCTTCAAGGGTTAATTCATGAGTTACGTTCCCCTTGAAGCTGCACGGTGTTCACAAAAACTGTCTCCTGGAACTCAGCACAGGTCCCCACTCCTGGCTCTGGGGTTGCCTCCTCAACACCAGAAGGAACTTCTGACGAACCACCAGTTCCTTATTTTCCTTTTGTTTGCACGTCGAGTTTCTGAAGTCGACAGCTTGGTGGATTTGCACAAAGCACACCCAACCATGTACCAGTGTCCCGTTCAGCACAGGCCCAGACGAGCCTCGGTTCCTTGTTCGGTTTCTTCCTTCAGGCATGATGGGCAGCCGAGGCCAGAGACAGGTGTCTGCCTTTCCAGCCGATACAGTAGTTTTGCCTGTTTTTGAACTTTATGAAAAAGAAACCCTACACTGTGTCTAAGTCAGGCTTCTCTTCTCCACCTCACGGGGCGAAATCCGTCCGGCTGTTGCATGGCATTGTGCGCTGTTCCCTCAGAGCGGTGTGCTTTTCTGTTGATGAATAATTGTCCCTCGCCATTTCGTGGTTCCCTTTTCGCGATCTCACTGCATTGCGGGATTTTGTGGTATATAGGCATTTTTATATATTTATTATTTTAATTATTTTTGCAGTAAAATAAGCATTTTCAAGCCTAAAAAATTGAAAACATAAAAACTGAAAATAATATAAAAAAAAGTACCCATATAGAACTTTCTATGTTGTTAAATTATGTTGGTCTAAGAGTGTAGAAAGTGTTTAAGAGCATAGGAAGGGCCCTGACCGGTTGGCTCAGTGGTAGAGCGTTGGCCCGGCATATGGAAGTCCTGGGTTTGATTCCGGCCAGGACACATAGAAGCAGCATCAATCTGCTTCTCCACACTTCCTCCTTTCCTTCCTCTCTGTCTCTCTCTTCCCCGCCCGCAGCCAAGGCTCCATTGGAGCAATGTTGGCCCAGGCGCCGAGGACAGCTCCATGGCCTCTGCCTCAGGCACTAGAATGGCTCTGGCCACAACGGAGCAGCTGCCCAGAGGGGCAGAGCATCACCCCCTGGTGGGCGTGCCGGGTGGATCCCAGATGGGCACATGTGTGAGTCTGTCTGACTGCCTCCCCACTTCTAACTTCAGAGGGGAGGGTGGAGGAAAAAAGCACAGGGAATGTTTATAAGAGTGTGGGAAAGGTTAATAATAGTGTGGGAAAGGTTTATAAGAGTGTGGGGAGGGTTTATAAAGCCTTAAGATATATATAAATAAGTTGTTAAATATAAGGTTGCTACTTCGCAGGTTTTCGTCTGTCACGTGGGTTCTGGAACCTAACTCCCGCGACAGATGAGGGACCTCTGTGCAGCAGTTCACTGTTGGTGGACATGCAGGTTGTTCCTCATTTCTGTAGCGGATACCCTCGTCCCGTCCTGGGAAAGCCTGCGTGAGTTTCTCTGAGGAGCCTCCCAGGGAAGGTCATGGAGAGCTGAAGATGCACACACGGCCTCAGCACACACCGCCGGGCACTCTCAGGCTGGCTGACTGTCCTCCAAAGGGTCCTGTGCAACCTTACCTGTGCTGTGGTCATTCTGAACACTGGCCATCCTTCTGGGGTCACTGTACTACGGTTTTAAGTTGCATTTCCACCAAGAAGAACGATGTTGAATAGGTTTTCCTATATTTATTAGCCATTTGGATATCAATATAAATTGCCTTCGACCCCTTTGCTCAAATTTCTATTGGCTGGCCTGCTTCTTCATTATTGATCTATAGGAAGAAGTTCACTCTGTCTTCTGAAGGGAAGCCCTTTAGCAGGGATGTGTTTAGAAGAGGTTCTTCCTCATCTGTGGCTGGCAGCTGTCGGTCAATGTCTTCTCAGGATAGAAGTCATGAATTTTTATGTAATCCCATCTATCCTAATCTTTATGTGTCCAGCACTATTTTGTTAGCTTTTAAAAATTCTTATTCTCTAAAGGACAAAGATATTCTTCTACACTTTCTTTGAAAAATGTTTTTTTCTTTTTGAAACAGACAGAAGGGAGAGAGTTGAGAAAGACTGACTCATAGTCACATCACTTTAGTTATTCATTGATTGCTTCTCATATGTGTCTTGATCAAGGGTTCCAGCTGAGCCAGTGTCCCTTTGCTCAAGCTAGCAACCTGTGGACTCAAGCCAGTGACCATGGGATCATTTCATTTGGGATGCTCCAGGTTTGGGGTATTACCAAAAATCTGTACATGTTTTTATATGGACTTGTATCAATTTCTCAGAAAAAAACCTCCAGAGGTGCAACTTCGGGAACTGTAGTAGCTGCATGTTTAAGTTTTTAAAGAAACCGTCCCGAATCACTGTATAAAAAAAAATAGAAGACTGGATAAAGAAGATGGGGCACATATACACCATGGTATACTATTCAGCTAGAAGAAATGATGACATCGGATCACTTACAGCAGAATGGTGGAATCTTGATAACATTATGCAGAGTGAAATAAGTGAATCAGAAAAAAACAAGAACTGCAGGATTCCATACATTGGTGGGACATAAAAACGAGACTAAGAGACATGGACAGGAGTGGGGTGGTTACGGGGGGTGGGGGAGGGGAGGAGGGAGAGGGGGAGGGGGAGGGGTACAAAGAAAACTGGATAGAGGGTGACGGAGGACGATCTCTCTTTGGGTGATGGGTATGCAACAGAACTAAATGACAAGATAACCTGGAAATGTTTTCTTTGAATATATGTACCCTGATTTATTGATGTCACCCCATTAAAATAAAAATTTATAAAAAAAAAAAAAAGAAAGAAAAAGAAACCGTCCCCGTGTTCCCCTCAAAGGCTGCACCACATCCCTTGTCACTGGCAGTGAATGAGCAATCTGGTTTCTTTGCATCCTGGCCAGCACTGGTGTAGTTACTGTTTTTTACTTGGCCACTTTCATTAGTGATATCTAACTGGTTTTAATTTGCATTTTCCTGATGAATAACGATATTTGTCATGTGTGATTCCACTTCAGTTCAATATCTCTTCATGTCCACTGGAAGCGAAGGCAGGGTAGAACAGTCCAACTCTGCAGGAAAACATCCGAGTCGTGCCCCTCTGTCCTTCATTCTGGCCACACAGAGGGGATCCTGCAGAGATGCTCCTGCGTGTCACCTACTCAGGGAAGTACCCAAAGATCTGCAGGTGTTTTAAAATCCGCTTTCAGAGGAAACGCTCTGCACAGAGATGATGGGATGGAGTGAAGCAGGATAAGAGGGAGAACAGCTTGGGTCCCCTGGTGTCCGACACTGTGTAAGACTACCACGACTGTGTCAAATCAGTGTAAACCTCAAGATGAATGGTTTCTGCTTCACCTCTGCCTTGCAAAGCTCACACACGTTCTCTCTTAGCTGCGTAGAATCTAGAGCCCTGCAAGGATCAGACTCTGGGGAACACAGTTCCCGGCTCTCTTCAGAAGCACTAATCCCAGCATGGCAACAAACGACTCATCCATGGCTCCCACAGGCACCACACAGTGGCCTTGACAGCTGATCTTCTTCAAGGATCCACTTCAAAGAAGCAACCACTTCAAAGGGGATGATCACTAACAAACACAATGCCAGCCAGAGACCAGGTTAAAAGGCCCTATGCCAGGCTCCTTTGTTTTAGAGATCTTGCTTGGTATCAAATACTGACCGATTGGGTCTCTTGCTTTTTCTCTCCCTTTCCTTTAAATTCTGGTGTTATATTTTAAATTCACCAATAAACAATGAGTCCTAGAAAACTTAGGTGCCCACCCTCAACCCCAATAAAAGCAGAACCCCAGGCCTGTATCTTGCAAAGTCTCTAACCATGACCTCAACTTCACTGTGTGCCCCCAGACCTGCCCTAGAAGTTGCAGGACTTGGGACTTGTAAGTAATAAGCCCCCCTGTTCGAGTCTTCTCGTGGTTACGCTGAAGCGTGTCTTGCTGTCATGAGAACCACGGGGATGGTCCAGCCACACAGGATGTTGCTAGGCTGAAACTTGCACAAAAAAAGGTGTACCGCGGGAACAAAGCACATGCCCTCCACTCCTGCCTGCGTCCCAAATAGGCAGATGGCCAACAGGGTGGCGCGGTTAGTATAAGGTCAAGGTGGCAATCAGACGATTGTTCTACAGGGGCTTTGAACACAGACTGGCATGTGGAGGAACAAAGAACTCCTAGACAATGGGGAGAATGGGCTCGCAGAGAGGCTGTGAGCTAGACCAGGCTCCCTGGCAGCTTAATGAGATACTTAGCAGCCTCTGACTGCATGTGCTTTAGGTTAGGGCCCTGGGGGAAAGGACTCCTTTCTCAGAGTACGAGTGCCTCCAGTAAAAGCAAAAGCATCTTGTAAAATTAGGTTCTGCGCTGACCCCACACTTGGCCCTGCCACTTGTGTGGCAGACATTGCCCCAAAAGTCCAGGGTGTGTGCACTTCTTGGGCTGGAAGCCCTCCCAGAGACCAGAATCAACGGGCCATGAGGCACCACCTGGTGAGGAGGTGAGGACTATCAAGGTGAGGAGGCCTTGAGGCTCAGCCACGCTCCCAGCCCCTGGAGACCCTGCTGAGCCGTGTCCACAGTACACCTCGCAAGCACATGGCTCTGCAAGGAAGCCCACTGCTCTTTCCTGGGCTGAGCCTGACAACATGCTCTCAGGACGAGCACAAAGCAGGTTGTGTGCAGGACAAACATGAGCTGTGTGCAGA
The DNA here is from genome assembly GCF_036850995.1 of Saccopteryx leptura. Lineage (NCBI taxonomy): Eukaryota > Metazoa > Chordata > Mammalia > Chiroptera > Emballonuridae > Saccopteryx > Saccopteryx leptura. The sequence goes on along the minus strand of NC_089505.1, from coordinate 371,134,765 downwards.
CAACAGTCCCCTGTAAGTGCTCAGGCAGGTGACTGATGCACAAGGTTTCAGACAGACACACAGGTACTTACGAATGGACACTACCATACAGCGTCTAATTTCATACAGACAGGTCCTTATAGTTGAACAAGAGAAACTGTTCACGACAGCACACTCATGGCACTTCAAATTATAGGTCCCTGGGAGAAAAGAAAGTAGTGAGCTCCTGTCCACATAGGCACTGTCACGCTGGTCCCAGCCCACTGTGCCCTTCCCTCACCTTCTGAGGACTGCCTGAGGCCTGCACGCCTCGGCCCTCCGTGGGCTATGAGTTTGGGCAGGACTAGTGCTGCGGGCAGAAGCCAACCACAGTAGGAGTTGTGGTCCCAGAGACAGGCTCTATGTAACACCCCCGGCCGGGGTGGGGGAGGCCTGGGAGCCCGCTGCTCTGTGGATGTGGCCCTCCTGACCAAGACAGGCTCAGTCCTACAAGACCAGCACCCTCCGAAACCTCCCTGGACTCGGCCTCTCCTGCCTGACTATAGCTAGAGGCTCCCCACGGGCCTCTGGGTCTGCCGCCTTGGAGAACGGCCTCCTCCCTCCTGACCTCCTTTCTCAGGGACACGCTCACACCCCCACTGTGCCCAAGCCCCTTTAACTGACAACAGAGCTCTAAGCTGGCTGAGACGTTAGAAATTCCGCTCCAGTCCTTCCAATGACGCCAGATCACCTGGTGAATTCTCATCTCCTCCAGACCGAGAGGTACTTACACGCCCGCTCCGTCAAGTTGGTTTCCACCACTGCGAACCCCATGGCTTGCCCCACGGCTAGGAGCAAGGCACAAAGGAGCATCATTTTGCGGCGTCTGACCCTGTTGGTGAGGAGACCCAGGGTGTAGGTCAGCAAGTGCACGCTCCTTGCTCAGGGCGCTGGCCTCCCGGTATCCACCAGCCCTGCCCCTCTGATGCTACGCGCTTGTGGGGTCCCGGGACCCAGGACCCCTGGAGAGGAGACGCCAGGGGGGTGTGGGAACCGCAGGACCCCCGGGGAAGCGGCGGATTTGCAGGCTGCGGTGCCAGAGGGGCCTGGGCTGACTCCGCCCGGACACGCCCCAGGCCTGCCCCCCAAGTCCCGCACAGCAAGACCCAAGGCTGCCCGCCGAGCCTGCAGGGCCACCCGCCCTGCCGTTGGCCCCGGCCTCCCGGAACCGTCTGCGGCAGTTACTCCAAGCACCTGACCTTCGGGACCCTTCCCCTCCCCGCCCCCGGCGCCCTGACCTTCCGGAACCTTCCCCTCCCCGCCCCCGGCGCCCTGACCTTCCGGACCCTTCCCCTCCCCGCCCCCGGCGCCCTGACCTTCCGGAACCTTCCCCTCCCCGCCCCCGGCGCCCTGACCTTCCGGACCCTTCCCCTCCCCGCCCCCAGCGCCCTGACCTTCCGGACCCTTCCCCTCCCCGCCCCCGGCGCCCTGACCTTCCGGACCCTTCCCCTCCCCGCCCCCGGCGCCCTGACCTTCCGGACCCTTCCCCTCCCCGCCCCCGGCGCCCTGACCTTCCGGACCCTTCCCCTCCCCGCCCCCGGCGCCCTGACCTTCCGGACCCTTCCCCTCCCCGCCCCCGGCGCCCTGACCTTCCGGACCCTTCCCCTCCCCGCCCCCGGCGCCCTGACCTTCCGGACCCTTCCCCTCCCCGCCCCCGGCGCCCTGACCTTCCGGACCCTTCCCCTCCCCGCCCCCGGCGCCCTGACCTTCCGGACCCTTCCCCTCCCCGCCCCCGGCGCCCTGACCTTCCGGACCCTTCCCCTCCCCGCCCCCGGCGCCCTGACCTTCCGGACCCTTCCCCTCCCCGCCCCCGGCGCCCTGACCTTCCGGAACCTTCCCCTCCCCGCCCCCGGCGCCCTGACCTTCCGGACCCTTCCCCTCCCCGCCCCCGGCGCCCTGACCTTCCGGACCCTTCCCCTCCCCGCCCCCGGCGCCCTGACCTTCCGGAATTCCCTCCCCCTCAAGCTTCTTGACCTTCTGGAACCTTCCCCTCTCCCAAAGCCTCTGGAACTTCCAGAATGTTCTGCAGTGCCCTAAGCGCCCAGAACTTCTGAAATCTTCTACCCCACCCCCAGAAGCTCTCTGAACTTCTGGAACCTCCCCACCAAACGCTCCAACCTTCTAGAACCTTCCTCCACGCCACTCAAGCTCCCAGACCTCTGGAACCTTCCACGTCGGCCAGTCCTCGGAGGGCAGTTGAACGTTCCAGAACGCTGTACAAAGATGCCTGAAGCGCCTGCGCCCTCGAGGCCCCGCCCCGAGGCCCCGCCCCCGAGGCCCCGCCCCCAGGACACCTGGGATCCCAGAAGTCCCTGCGCTCCCAGCCCAGCCCTGCAATGCCCCTCGGCGGGTTCTGGTGGGACCTCAGCCCAGGCCCAGCCAGTAATGACCCTGGGCATCAGAGTTTCTCAGGGCCAGAAAGTCTAAGCTGTCACCTGCTAACAACAGCCCAGGGTGGCAGCAGCCTCGCCACACTGTGTCGTCTGATTCAGGGTTGGCAATGAATGCACAGCCCCAGCGCCACTCCATGCTGTGGTCACAGGACCTGGGAACCAAGTATGGCCCTGCGAGCATTTATATGTTAAAGGGGAAGAGACCCTTTCCTGAGAGGTCTAGTACGTGTGTTTCATTGTCCATCATAAAGATTTGGGGTAGCCTGGCCTGTGGTGGCGCAGTAGATAGTCGGCCTGGAACACTGAGGTCGCCAGTTCGAAACCCTGGGCCTGCCTGGTCAAGGCACATATGGGAGTTGATGCTTCCTGCCCCTTCTCTCCCTCTCTCTCTCTCTCTCTTCTCTCTAAAATTAATAAATAAGAATAAAAAATAAATATTTGGGGCAACACTTAGACCTTCTGCACTAGAACTGCTCTCTGGCACCATCGGTGCTCCCCCCACCCCAGGGGATTCCGCAAAGGTGTGTCGTCTTCACATGCTCTGTGATTCCTGAATTCCGTGTAGCAGAACCCAAGGCCTCATCTCTGCTGTTTCCACACTTGCTCCCTACGTCCACGGACTCGCCTTCATTCTTCCGTTCCCTTGCTTTTCACTGCTTTTCCTTCGTTACGTCTGAGGTCTTTTTTCCTGCCTTTTCTATTTTCCTGGAGCGGTCCAAGGTGTTGTTTTCTCTGAGATTCTGTTTCTCTGAATCTGTCTTCACCTTTGACTTTTGAAGGGTGTGTCTGCCTCATATAAAGTCCTAGGTTAGTAGTTATTTCCTTCCAGGGGCTTGACATCACCCCTTTGTCTTCTGTCTCGCGTGGTTTCGTTTTCTCTCTTTGAATCTCGGTTATTAGTCTTCTTGTTGCCCCATGGGTACTGTGCTCATTTTCTCTGGCTGCCTTGAAGGTTTTCTCTTTATTTCTGGTGTTCTGCAGGTTGACAACTATGTGCTGGGGTATCACGTTTTTTCACCCTGCTTCTAATTCTCAAGACTTTCTTCCTTGGTGGGTTGGTATCGTGACTTGGTTTTGGAGATCTTGAAACCATCCCTTTCTCTCCCTTTTGGTAGATGTGCAACATTATTAGCTTCTGCTGCCCATCCCGCTGCCCCAAAGCCCTCCCAGGGAATGCGTTGGTCATTGGCATCCATGTGTCTGTGGGGAAACTGGGTTCAGCTGGGCAGATCTGCTTCTCACCATAGGTTTTATGTCAGGTGGGATGGCTCCACGATTCGTGGGCCTCTTCCTCCTCCTGCTACCAGTGCATGAATGAGCACTGCCTTCTCAAGACGGTGGTAGAGGCACATGAAGGTGACCGTTGCCACAGAAGCTCGTGTCATGGCTTCGCTGGGTCATATCTGCTAACCTCTCATTGCCCACAGCAAGTCACATGATGGAGCCCAAAGTCAAGAGCAGGGAATAAATTCAGTGTTTGGTTGGAGAGCCTGCAAAGTTATTTGGCAAAGGGCGTAGATAGGGTTGGGGAAGAAACAGTGTCAGGGATGACACCAGCACACATCTGCCCTTCGCCTGTGCTCATCCCCAAGAGGAGCTTGTTTCTGTATTTTCTGTTCTTTTAAAAATGACCTTGCTCCAGTCTGATGATTCTGTGTTCTGCTCTTTTTGTGGACTGAATCCCTCTCTTGGGTTGTGATTTATCTGCTGTTAATCCAGCCCTTATTCCTTTCATCATGTCCTTGAGTTTTATTTCATTAATTTCTGCTACCTCCTAATTTTCTTTACTGATTTCTTTACTGGGTTTTTCCCCCAGCATGTTTTGCTGGAGGGTGCAGAGGAGGGGGGGGGGGGGAGAGAACTGAGGGGCTTGGGAGCCACTCCTGTTTGCTCATCCGCCTTTACAAGACTAATAAACAGAATGGTCCACCATTTTCTGGCTCCACAGTTCCTTTACCATCTGCCTGAATCCAATGGGAACCTGCATGACAACGATGGCCACAGCCGCAGGCCTTACATCTGGCGTAGTCAGCAGGATTTGGATCAGATTGGTATGGAGCCACAGCCACCCTTGAGAGGTGGGGTAGAGGACTGGTTGTCGTTCTCCAGTGTATGATTTCCTGTGGCTCTCCTTCTGGGGGCTGTCTCTGGCTGCTTTTTACAGCCCTGCGAGAGGAAAACGAGAGCTCTGAGCTTTGTGCGAGGGGCTGCCCGAGGTCAAAGCCTCCATGAAGAGCTGCAGATCTGAGAACTGCAGGTTCCGGCTAACGACTGAGAACCAGCGACGGATTGAACTGGAGTGAGTGTTGGAAAAGGAGGCCGACTGGGTTCGAGAGCCACTGAGCCCCCATGGCGCCTGGAACAGGAGCGACCTACAGGTTCATGAATTGCAGTTTGCCCTGGAAGTTGAATGTTAGCAGCAGCAGTTGTTGGAGGAACAACTGTGGGTTTAGCTTCAGGCTGAGAGCCGGCAGCCACAGGAGCTGAAGGTGGAGCCGTGCTAGCGGAGTGGCGCTGAGTCAGTGGGAACAGGCGTTTCCAGCTCCTCTTCTGAGAATGAGGAGGCTCGGGCTGAAGCTGCCATCCGCACACTCAGAGCTTGGCCAGTGGTCACCCAGAAGGTAAAAATCTGGCAGCAAAGAGTACCTACTAAGCCCCTGGTAAGCTTGCTGCAATTGTGGGACATAAGGGTGGATGACATCATGCTCTTCGGAGAAGAAATGGAGAGCTGGCCACCGTTGCCATGTGCTCCTCCTTGGGGCAGTGTCTTCAGAGCTGCCATGATGGCAGGGATGAGGGGGGAGGCCTGAGGCCCTATGTGAACCTAGTTGTTGCCTATAGTGGACCTTTATCTTAGTGATTTGTACTAAGTGTTGGACAGTGTTGTGGACTGATCATGGAGCGGTGCAATGGACTCTTAGATTGCAACCAAAGGGGGACACTGGCCCTCTTGTTCGATGGACATGCCACCTTTGGACAGTATGAAAGACCCTGATGTCAGGGGGCAGCTCCAGTGGAGACCGTTCTACACTAGGCAGCTGCTCTTATCCAGTGGAGACCGTTCTACACCAGGCAGCTGCTCTTATCCGGTGGAGAGACGCACCAAAGACACTTTAAGGTTTCATGGACACAACCTCAGACTACACAGGCCCTCCCACTTACCGTGGAGTAGGGGGCTAGAGAACGGCCTCCAGTTTACGCCTTGGGCAGAGTGCTCAGGGAGACATGGTGAAGGGCACCTTTGTAATTATTATAATTGTATGACTTGTGCTATTGTTTGTTGCGAGCCAGTGGTGTGGCTCCTAATTTTGCAGGTCTTGAGTGGGAACAGTGGAGGATTAGAAAATAAACACAGAAAGAAAAAGGATGGGATTGGGAGGCCTCCTACAAGCTGAATACCTACAAGAGTGAGACTGCACCCCCAAAACACTTTATTTATAGGGCAGAGAGCAGAGCCATTTGCAAAACAAAGAGAGCTCAGATGCAAGGTCACATTAGTGAGGCAAATCAAGAATTCTCCCAAGTGCAGAAAACCCCCCACCATGCATAACATCTGAACTTCACAAGACAAAGGGTAAAAAGAAAACTGCCTTCAGTCTCTTGGAGGGACATGTGGGATGGAAGGAGTAGAAACCATCAGCATCACAGTTAACATGGAGGTGTGGGGAAGGGCATGTAAACCGCCTTCATCAATGTACTCAAACAGTCAGAGGTTGTGGGGAAGAGCTTAGCCCTCTGGCTTAAGCCTTAAACTGCCAGGACTTTTGGCAGCTTGCAGTCTCCCACAATTGCTATAGTGTGTTTATGTTGTAGTAAGGTACTAAAAAGCTGCAGTTAATATTGATATTCTAGGAGGAAAGGTCAGGCTTTCCTGTCCCGTCCTTCCTTTGGGGAAGAGAGGGAGAAGAATGTAGAAGTTTCTGGCTTGCAAGAACAATGGGTTATTTAGTCTTAAATCTAAAATAAAGGTTAACCGAGAAACTTCTTCTCTTTCAATGGGAGACAAAATTTACCTACCAGCTTGCATTGACTGTAGTTCCTCCCTCTCCCTGAAATCTTGAGAGTAACATACCCCTAGGCAAAGCAGGGAAGATGAACCCTAAAAGATTTGTAAACATCTTTGATTGTGTTACCTTGAAAGTCTTAATGTTTCTATGTATCCCCTAAACAAATGTTGTCAACCTGTGCCATGATGTCACACTCTCCCCCGCACGTTTGTGATCAAGGGTATATAAACAGCCCCTGAAATGTTTTTGGGGCACATGATTTGGGTTTGGAACTGCCCCATGTCAGCCATATGTGGCCGGCATATTTAATAAATCTCCTCCTTTAATAAAACTCTTCAAAATTCATCTGGACTGGTGTCTGTACGCAGAATTGAGGTACGGTATTTTACAACAATGTAACGTACCTCTTTCCTCGCACAGGGGTACCTGTGGTGTAGATCGCGAAGCGAGCGAAAGGGGGAGAATGTTGGGTAAACAAATGTTTTCAGGTTTGCTCTCTTGTATTGGGGCAATGCTGTGTGTGTGTGTGTGTGTGTGTGTGTGTGTGTATTGGGGCAGCGCTGTGTGTGTGTGTGTGTGTGTGTGTGTGTGTGTTCAGGGCAGCAGCTTGCAAATTGTGGACTGCCTGCTGCCTAGGGGAGGGGCGATTGTTTGCTATTGTTTGCTGGAGAAGGTTTTTCCCCCACCTTGTTTTCCTGGAGAGCGGAGAGACAGAGAGATAGAGAGACAGAGACAGAGGGAGAATGAGCTGAGGGGCTTGGGAGCTCTGAGATCTTGGCGGGGCCTGTTTGGCTGAGCCCTGCTGAGGCTGGTGGGGGGCTGTGAGTCTGGGTGAGTCCGGAATGCTGAAGGGCTTGGGAACCCCGTCTGTTTGCTTGTCCGCCATTATGAAACTCTAATAAATGGAATGGCCCAGCATCTTCCGGCTCCACTGTTCCTTTACCTTCTCCCGAATCCATTGGGAACCTGCATGGCCATGGCAGCGGCCACTGGCCTTACACAGGCTAATTTCTGGTAAAGTTTTTCTACAACTTTTTATATTAATGTGTTGTCAAGTAACATTCTGCCGGGTTTACGTAGAGACACCAAGTCCAAATGAATTTTTAAGGAGTTTTATTAAAAGGAGGAAATTTAAGACGCCGGCCGCATATGGCTAACACGGGGCATAGCTGACCCAGATCATGCACGCGGACTGTAGCCCTGAGGCAGGTTATATCTTTGATCACACACAGGTTGGGAAAAGGGGGAGGAGGGGGAAATGACACAATTCATTAGCAAGCTTATAACACTCATCTATAGGATTTATAAAAGAACATTTCTATATGTTAAAACTTATAAGGTAATACAATAGCGAAAAAAATGTTGCTCTTCATATTATAAGACATTTCCAAATCTTTCAGTGTTTGTTTGCTATTCCTTTGTCTAGAGGTATATGCATTAACTATACGCTTTCAGGATGGGGCGGGAAGCCTACATGGCACCTAATGGATAAGCACCTGTGAATGGCCCATTAAAGAAGAAAGAAAGAGAAAGGAAAGGCTTAGCTTAATCTCTCCCTCCCATCCCCCCCCCACCTGGCTAGGGGTTTACCCAGTTTCTCACAGGGGTGGGGGAGGGGAATCTAAGTCTCCCCAGCACAAAATCTCTTTACAATACAATGTTGTTGTCTATCCTGAGTTGGTGCAAAATCACACACAAGTATAAATATTATATTCACAAAATCTCTGTTTATGCTTAGTCCAAATTATAAAATGCCCTTTAAGCTTCCTAGTAAAAAGGGGTTTCCTACACAGTATGTCTCTGCAAACTTTCACATTTCTTTCTCTTTATTCTCTCCAGGAAGGAGAGGACAAGAAACCTGACTTTTTCTCCTAAAACATCAATATTAATTTTTTCAATTCTTTGGTACCTTACTACAAATGGTTGTTTTTCATATCTAGAAGTTCTCTTGAGTTTTGTGTATATGTGTGTGTGTGTGTGTGCGTGAAGTTTCTGCTTTTTTTTTTCTTTGAGGATATTTCTCAACTTTTCCATGCTGTTTTATTTCGTGGACGAAAAAGGGGCCACAGTCTGAACCTGACAAGCTCGGGGAAAGCCTGCATGGTGTCCTTACAGATGCAGGGACCTAAAGTAGACACACAGGATGGTCTAAAATCTAAACTTTTTAACTCAGAGCAGTTTATGGTGGGTAGTCATGTCCTAGGGAGGTATTCTTGATCTGAAAAAGGTCAACGTTAGCTTTGAAGCGTGTCTGCTGTCTTTTGCACCTACGATAATGTACCTGATCACCTGCCAGTGAAATGCAGGGGTCATCTTCTTTTCTGCCCCCTCAGGGCAGACATCCCACTGGAGCAGGAACCAGCAAGCCTTTCATTGTTATCATCATGTCAACTACACTTAACCAGGCTTGTGCCTCCCTGTGTAAGAGAGGTTTCAGTGTCTATATTTTCACTTTTGCCCAATCCCAGAGATTTTTCCACTTTGCTTTCTCCTGCCTCCCTAATCTATCACCCCTCAATTTCACGTGACCCCTCTTACGTCTTGACTCTGATGGATAAAATAAGTGGTGAAACCCACCATTTTCAGGAGCACTTTCTCAACCCGTTGAGACTGCTTCCTGGCAATTGTTGACAGTTGGGCTCAAATAAACTCAAATTCTTACAGGTTTGGAAGTTGTTTTACGTTGACACTTTCATATCCTATGATTTCCGGTGTTTGAAACCTTTGGTGGTCTGCTTCTGCTTACTCAACATTTCTTTTGTTCTTGTCTTTGTTGTAAATTTTGATTTTTTGGAAGATAATCTATTGAGATAATATCAGTGAGATTCTATGACTACTGAGCGGAGTGTATATTCCTACAGGACATATTTTCTGTGTTCTGTTGGGTATCTACCAGACGAAGCCAATGCATGACCTCTTTACATTCATTTCTTGGCTCAGAGATTATTGTAAATACAAATCCCAGAGGCCTCTGAGAGTTTCTGAATTCTCCAGAGAAACGTGTCTTCACGTTTTCGTCCAAGCGGAACCAACACTGTCCCAGGCAAGTCTCCTTCTGCATAGTGTGTCTTTTTTTGTAGTTTAATATATAATTTAGGGCATATTTCTTCTGAAGCTCCCCATTTATTATTTTTACCATGATTTTGAGGATTCCTCTCATTTGGAGACCTAATGCCTCGTCCCCTCCCTCATCTGCGGCTCTAGGTAACAGAAGAAAAGCCAGCGTTCCGAGGGCGGCAGCCTCACAAGGTTCCTCCGCCCAGAGGTGGCTTCCAGCAGAGCTCATGCCCGTCAGGACACACGGCTCTGGCTGCTGACCTCGCACGCCTGTCACCCCAGGACACACAGCTCTGGCTGCTGACCCCACACGCCCTTCACCCCAGGACACACGGCTCTGGCTGCTGACCTCCCACGCCCGTCACCCCAGGACACACCGTTCTGGCTGCTGACCTCCCACGCCCTTCACCCCAGGACACACGGCTCTGGCTGCTGACCCCGCACGCCCTTCGCCCCAGGACACACGGCTCTGGCTGCTGACCTCCCACGCCCTTCACCCCAGGACACACGGCTCTGGCTGCTGACCTCCCACGCCCTTCACCCCAGGACACACGGCTCTGGCTGCTGACCCCGCACGCCCTTCACCCCAGGACACACGGCTCTGGCTGCTGACCTCCCACGCCCTTCACCCCAGGACACACGGCTCTGGCTGCTGACCCCGCACGCCCTTCACCCCAACACGAAGAACACTTTCACCTGGAGCTTTGGGCACTTCCGTCCCACGTGCTCCCGCAGCTTGCTGAGCGGTGCCCCTTACTGAGTGTTCCTTTCCCTCCCTCAGCCTCATGCCACTCTGCTCAACACCAGCATCTCTTGCTGGTGGCCCTCCTCCACGTCCAAGGGATCGCACAGAAACCCCCCTGTGCCTGCCTCACCTGCCGCCTTCTGGGGCCACCGAGACTCTAGAAGGCTCCCAGACTGCCCACACTGAACCTAACCACAGAGGAGAAGCAGTTATTCTGTGCAGAACTTGAGCCCGACTTTCTGGCCTTCTGTGCATGGCTGCACTTCACATCAAGAATCAAAAATGTGAACCTCATTGCTTTCCACCCGCCCAAGGTTCAGATACAGGAGGATTTGTGAGTCCACACACCTGTGCCATTGGTGGGTGAAGTCCAAATTCATCCAATAGAATTCCTTCTCTTCCGTTTCCTGGATCCTGATAGGAGGAGCAGCCACGTGCCCTCCCTTTCAGAATGGGGTGCCCGACAATGTCCCACCACCTCATGCTGAGGGGTCCTTCACACCCAATTCATTGTCTCCTCCACTGACCCTGTGTCCCCAAAGGGTCAAGGCTCTGGACATACTCTTCATGCACGGTACTCAGCCCCACCCCCACGCTGCAGCCCTGGGAGGGAAGAGGACCAGAGGAAAGAGGAGTTGTCAGCCATAAGCACTTACAAGGCTCGATTTCAGAGACACAGCCGTGAACAGAATTGCTCCCAGGACAGCGTGGACTTGCTCTGAATGCAAGCCGAGACACAGCCCCGGGATCTGGCCCCACCTCCAATTTCAAAACCCCTCAGAAGTCAGACCATGAGTCAATCGAGTGAAAATAACTTTAATGCTACAGCCTCTCGCCATCTGTGGGAGTCGGCTTCATTAGCGCAGTGCCAGAGGCCTGGCCCGCAGTCCAGTGGGCAGCTCAAGACCATCTGAGGCCCAGGGACACAGAGGTGAGTGTCAGGACCAGCCCGGCACTGCCGCTCCGCCTGTCCCAGGCTCCTCCGTACTGTTTGCCGTATTTCCATTCCGTGTCAGTGATGACTGGCTGTTGCGAGTTGCATAATGGTTTTCGACAGCAGGCCGCATAGAGGAAGGGCATGGGCTTCTCGAGTATGAAAGACTTCAACACCATGTCGTTTGGCCTAATTAATGGACAAAACCTGGTACACTGCCTTGACACGTAGAAGAAACGCACAAGTACTCCTGACAGGAAACAGAGACAGAGAGGAAGGGGCTGTGTGAACTGAGAGCAGCAACACCAGCGCTGTTTCCGTCTGTATCCTCCGTCTGCATCCGCCCCGCCCTAACCCTCTGGTGTGCCACATCCCCCCAGAGGTCCGCCCTAACCCTCTGGTGTGCCACATCCCCCCAGAGGCCCACAGGAGCGAGGCCACCGAGGGGGCAGGCAGGAGCCATCCCCCAGGAGGAAGAGGGTCAGATCTCAGTGTTCACAGATGCTCTGGGGGCTTCCGGCTTGTGTGCTCTGTGGCGGCCAACGGCCTCGGGCCTGGCCTGGCCTGGCCGTGCACACTGGGCACCAGGTCTGGGTTCTCCGTTTGCGAACGTACAGGAGGCTTAGGCCTCACATTCTCATACATGGGGTTGCTCAGGCCTAGGTGACCACACACAGACGCAGAGGAGCCAGGGACTCCTGGCCATCACTCAGGGCCCAGAGCTGGCCCCTCGTTGACCGGCTGCCCAGGGCCTGAGCGTGAGCGCTGTGACCATGAGCCTGTTGTGGGCCCAGCTCAGTGCTGGCCTGCCAGTCAGTCTATGACTTTGCCTCATCTTGTATTTCACCACGCAAATCGTTTCTCCGCATTAAGTTATAACATCCGCGGGAGGCTAAGTGAAGCTTAGCCTCAACACAGTTCCCGCCCCCCACGCCACCCCCGTTTCCAGGAGCGTGGAAGCCTTGCTCTTCCCCAAGCCGCTCAGGAATCCAGCCGCACTCTCCAGCCCTGACACTGCGACGGTGGGGAGACGGGCAGAACGGGCCTTCTCAGCGTTCTCGGGGGAGCACAGAGGACCCACAGGGCTCTACAGGCTTTTCCAAGGGGCACCCCCCCCCACAACATACTGTGTGCCCTCGCCGCTCTCTACGGCTGTCTCCTGTAAATGCCGCTCTCAGTGGGACACCTGAAAACACTAACACTTAATTTTCCATTAATGATGAATAAACAGAATCTCTATTTTCTTCCTACTCCCCCTATTCCGTCCTGACCAACAGGTGATGTGTGCCCCTGAGTTGCCACTGCCCTACAGAAGCTGGCACCCCTCATCCCTGCTTCCACTCCTGGTCTCTCAGGACTTGGTTTTGAAAAATTCAAATGGAAGGCCGTTTTCATGTGAGTTATTCTCTACTGAGTAAAACAAGACAGTCCCTAGTTCCTAAAAGTATGCCATGGGCCAGCCTCTGAAACCCAGGTTCACTGAGACAGCTGACCCTTAAAACGACTCAGGGGTTAGGGGCACAGACCTGCCATGGAGTCAAAATCCATGTATAACTCCAGTTGTCCCCTTGCACACTGAGCCCTCAAAGTGCTGTCCACCCTTGACCAGTCTGGGTTTGAACTGCACAGTCAGTTGAAAAACCCCTATGGAAGTGGACCGCGCAGTTCAAACCTGTGTTGTTCGGGGTAAACGCTACTTACTTACAATAACGGTAGCACAATATACATCATTCTGGTCACACTGTCTTGGATTTGTGCAATTTAAAGAACTGATTTCCTCACAAACATGACAATAAAGTTCACCTGAAAGAAGGAATAAAACGGAAAGTGGAGTGTTACAGTTCTCCAGACCTGCCAAGGAACGCCCGCCACACTCTCCCTCCTCTAGTGGATCCCACCTTTCCCACGGCCCACAGCCCACCCCAGCCCTAGTTCTTAGTCTTCTCTCCCCGGCCTTCCTCGTGCACCCACAGGGTGGGTCTGACTCACACACCCACGGCAGGGACACAAACCACAGACACGCACACCCACACCTTATATTGGCTGCTGTGTGCACGCGCACCCCCACACACACACATCTCACATCCTTCCCCTCCAGAAACAGAGACCCCAGGGCTTTGGTGTCTGCTCCCACATGCCCTTCCCCCCACCAGCGCCATCCTGGCCCACAGAACCTTCTCCCTCTCCAGGTCTCCCAGGCCCTGTGTCCTGACTCCTGCTCTGTAGCCTAGTGTTGGGTCTGTGTTAGGGGAGACTCACTCCCGGGAGGAGCAGGTCAGCCTCTAGCTGCTCTTCCTGTGCTCAGAGGCAGCCCGGGAAGACCCACCCAGGGCCCCGAGGCTTGGCTTTCGGCTCCAGGTCTCCCGGGAAGGCAGGGCCGCTGAGGGACAGCAGGCTGCTGGGGACACACCAGGGTCCCCGCCACCGCTGCCTGCACTCGACGTGGGGAGCCCCAGATCAGGAGGCTCCCCCACTAGGGGTCCAGTCGCTGGGCCACGCCCCTGATGCTCTCTTGTTCACTGATTCCTGTGTCACACAATGGGCCATGCCCCTGATGCTCTCTTGTTCACTGACTCCTGTGTCACACAATGGGCCATGCCCCTGATGCTCTCTTGTTCACTGACTCCTGTGTCACACAATGGGCCACGCCCCTGATGCTCTCTTGTTCACTGACTCCTGTGTCACACAATGGGCCACGCCCCTGATGCTCTCTTGTTCACTGACTCCTGTGTCACACAATGGGCCACGCCCCTGATGCTCTCTTGTTCACTGACTCCTGTGTCACACAATGGGCCACGCCCCTGATGCTCTCTTGTTCACTGACTCCTGTGTCACACAATGGGCCACGCCCCTGATGCTCTCTTGTTCACTGACTCCTGTGTCACACAATGGGCCACGCCCCTGATGCTCTCTTGTTCACTGATTCCTGTGTCACACAATGGGCCACGCCCCTGATGCTCTCTTGTTCACTGACTCCTGTGTCACACAATGGGCCACGCCCCTGATGCTCTCTTGTTCACTGATTCCTGTGTCACACAATGGGCCACGCCCCTGATGCTCTCTTGTTCACTGATTCCTGTGTCACACAATGGGCCACGCCCCTGATGCTCTCTTGTTCACTGACTCCTGTGTCACACAATGGGCCACGCCCCTGATGCTCTCTTGTTCACTGATTCCTGTGTCACACAATGGCCCAGACCCTCCCGGGCCCATGGCTGTGTCCAGACACAAGGGTCCACCTCGCTGTCTCCACAGGTATCCCAGCCTACCTCCTTCTCCAGCCCAGGAGCCCAAAGGGCCCGGACTCACCCACTCTTCCAGTCAGGGTGACGTTGGTCTCCACCCATGGCAGGCCCATGACCAGGAGAAAAGCAAGGAGGAACGTCATGTCCAGAGGTGCCTGGCCCGGGACGTGAAGAGCAGGGCCACTAGGTGAGCTCTGGAGCCTGTATGTCCGGCACCACTCAAAGCCCTTTGCCACTGCACGCTGGGCAGCCCACCTGCTCCTCACCCATGGGCCCCAGCTGGGTGTGCCCTGCTGGTGTCGGGGGCCAGTCCACTACCACGGCCCCTCCATCCTCAAGAACCCCGCCCCCGGGACTGCGCATTCACTCACCCACCCCCAGCACACCTTCTTGGCACCTGTCCCTGCTGCCCCTCCCTGCAGGCTGCGGCAGGTGCCCCCACCCTGCCCTGAGCTCCTGCTCTCTCAGGACCCCGCATGGGCCCCCCGCCATCCAGCAGCTCTCCCGCCCTCCGTCCCCACCACTGGCTCCCTGTCCACCCACAGGGCATCCTGCCCTAGCGCTCAGCTCAGCACAGCCTGGCTGTCCCTGCAGCGCCCGGAGGCCGAGTCTCGCTCTCTGCTCGGGCGGGAGGCCCGCTGGCCTCACAGCCCATGGTTTCCCTGCACTGCAACCCTCCTGGTAGGGTCCCTGGCTTCTTTCTAGAATGTTCCTCATTGCGCGCCCCCATGTCTCCGCTGTCTGGCACGCTGCGGCCTACAGGGACAGGCCGAGGGCCCCGAGGCCTGGGAGAGGCAGGGCAGCTGTGCCCCACCCGCGGCCCGAGCCCCGCCCGGTCCCGCCAGCACCACCCGCTCTCCCTCTGGCGCGCGTCGCACGGTCCCGCGTGCTCCGATCACGGCCCCATTCTCCACCTGGGGCCCTCGCTGCGGTGCGCCCGAGCCTGGGGGGAAGCCCGACCTCCCAGAAACCGTGCAATGCCCACGCGTGACCCCGCCCCCAGGACGCCTCTGATCCCAGAAGTCCCCGCGCTCCCCCTGCAACGGCCGGGCTCCCAAACGGCCAGATCGGAAGCTTCCAGAAGGTCTGAATGCTTGTGGGAGGGGTTGGGCTGAAGGTTCGAGAAGGTCTGAGCACAGTGGAGAACCGCAGCCCTCCAGGCCGGGACCTGAGCCCTAGGTCCCGCTGTGCGAGACCTGAAGGGCCCCCTGGGACGTGCCTGTGCGGAGTCAGCCAGGCGTCCTTAGTGGGGGGTCTCCGCCCTGCTGGCAGCGCAAGCTGCAGACCCGCCCAGCCTCGTTCCCCTCCCCTGGGTCCCGGGGCCCCACGCACCCACGTGGCGGCCTCTCCCCTGGGTCCCCTCCCCTGGGTCCCGGGGCCCAACGCACCCACGTGGCGGCCTCTCCCCTGGGTCCCCTCCCCTGGGTCCTCAGGCCCAACGCACCCACGTGGCGGCCTCTCCCCTCGGATCCCCTCCCCTGGGTCCCGGGGCCCCACGCACCCACGTGGCGGCCTCTCCCCTGGGTCCCCTCCCCTGGGTCCCGGGGCCCAACGCACCCACCCACGTGGCGGCCTCTCCCCTGGGTCCCCTCCCCTGGGTCCTCAGGCCCAACGCACCCACGTGGCGGCCTCTCCCCTGGGTCCAGATCTCTTCCGCTCATACCCATGCCTCCTACATTCCAGGTGCAACTTTTAAAAAAAGCAACCTGAGCAGATCAGGTATGTCTCATTCAAAGCAATCCAGGGATGTGGCTTTTTGTCGTCATTCAGTTAGTAAATACCATCCCCAAAGAAGTCACTGGACCTGATGTGACTGTGGTGAGCAATCCTAAATCGTTTTAAATGCCCCCCCCCCCCCCCCGCACTTCCCCTACCCCACCCCTGCCGGATACCCCTGCAAAAGCCTTAGACTGCCATACTCAGGGTTTCACAGCATGTGGGCATCTGGACTCCAGTCTGGAACGGAGAAGGTGATCCAGTCCCTTGCTCAGATATTTTCTGCGCTGTATTCGGGTTCTCAGAATGGCGTGAGTCCACGCTAGAGTGTATGGAGTGCACTTTAAATCCCTGCATTTTATTTAAAATTATTTTCTAACAGTCAAGTTGGAAGGACACCTACCACCTAGAGGCCACCATGAACAAATTATTATTTTTCACGTATCTATCCATCTGTACTTCTATTTGTCTTATTATTTGATTCATTTCTTCAGTCACTATACTGGCCCTGCCCAGTTGGCTCAGTGGTAGAGCATCGGCCCAGCATTTGGAAGTCCTGGGTTTGATTCCTGGTCAGGGCACACAAGAGAAGTGCCCATCTACTTCTCCACTTCTCTCCTTGCTTCTCTTTCTCTCTCTCTTCTCATCCTGCAGCCATGGCTAGATTGGAGCTAGTTGGACCCCTGTGCTGAGGATGGCTCCCCAGCCTTGCCTCAGGTGTTAAGAAGAGCTCAGTTGCTGAGCAATGGAGCAAAGCCCCAGAGAGAGCATTGCCCCTTAGTGGGCTTGTCGGTTGAATCCTGGTGGGGGGCACTACAGGAGTCTGTCTCTGCCTCCCCTCCTCTCACTGAATAATAAAAAAAAATCACTATACTTTTTCCTATAGACAGTAGCAATTTTGCCTCATATAATTCATGATTTATGTGTTTTATCTAAAAATTCTTTAACCCAAGATCACAAAAATTTTTTTGTTTCCTTCAGGATGTTTTATGGCTTTGTAGTAACATAAGTTCTCTAGCTTATAATTGGATCTCTGGTCCATTTCAAATTGATTTATGCGTATGATGGGAAGTAAGGGAAAAGTCAAGGTTTTTGCTTCTTAAAACACTTCCTTGCATAGTTTGCATACGGCTGCTCATTTGCTGCAGAGGAGATCCTTTGTTCATTGCGCTGTCTTGGCAGCTTTGTCAAAAGTCAGGCGATCGCATCTGTGTGGGTTGGTTTCTCCACTTTATTCAGCTCCGTGGGCCTGCAAGTCCGAGCTTTCGGCGGGCTCACGTGGGTTACTGCAGCCTTCCGTGGAGTCTTAAGTCAAGGAGCACAAGTCCTCCGCTGTCTCTCCTCCCCCGAATTATTCTGGCCCTTCTAGGTCCTAGAATCTAGGTCCTTCACTTTTCTCCCTGAGTTTTCAAATCACTCGTTAGTTTCCACATGAAGACACACCCGCTGGCATTTTGATTGGTGTTGTCATCTCCCAGGAGGAAGCCTTCCTCACGTGAACACGGTGCCTTCCTCACGGCTCTTCAGCGACCTTTGGGGTTCTCACCACGCCAGTCTTGGACGTATTTTGTTCGATGTATCCCGAAGTATTTCTTGTGTTTTGAGGCCACTGCAGAGGCATGTAGGTTTTTTGTTTTTTTTTTTATAAATAAATTTTTATTTTAATGGGGTGACATCAATAAATCAGGGTACATACATTCAAAGAAAACATTTCCAGGTTATCTTGTCATTTAGTTCTGTTGCATACCCATCACCCGAAGAGAGATCATCCTCCGCCACCCTCCATCCAGTTCTCTCTGTACCCCTCCCCCTCCCCCTCTCCCTCCTTCCCTCCCCCACCCCCCATAGCCACCACACTCCTGTCCATGCCTCTTAGTCTCGCTTTTATGTCCCACCAATGTATGGAATCCTGCAGTTCCTGTTTTTTTCTGATTCGCTTATTTCACCCCGCACAATGCTACCAAGACTCCACCATTCCGCTATAAGTGATCCTATGTCCCATTTCTCCTAGCTGAATAATATACCATGGTGTATATGTGCCCCATCTTCTTCATCCAGTCCTCTATTTTTTTTACAGTGATTAAAAGCCTTTAAGCAAACTCTTGGCCAATACAGCAAGAATCCCTAAAAGAGTAGTGTCCTTAACATGTTCCCCAAGTCCAAGTTGGCCCCATCACCATGCCAAATCCCTGAAAAATGCAACCCAACCACAGTTCAGTCTGTTAGGATCTGTCACAGGGAGCAGGAGTCCAGGAAAGTTCCCCACAGGAAAAGTCCGCGTGGCACTGGAATTGTCACCATTCTATACTTTGCAGCTCATGTCCAAGTCCCAATGACCGCTGCTTCTAGCTGGTAATGCTTCAGGTAGACTGGAAAAAGCCATTTGCAGCATACGTGGAGATGGAGCTTCTGTTCTCCTCTGCCTGGAGAGTTGAGACCAGGTTGCTTTTCCCTGGAGCTCTGTGACTGTGGCCTGGTAAAGAGAACCTCGGGATACACTAAGCTGGGTGGCAAAGGTAAATTCATAATACAAGTTGGAAAAAGGAGGAAAGAGAGCTCTAAATTAGGAGTAGGTCCCAGCCTGAAATATGAGTGGGGCATTGAGGTAGGAGGGATAAAGGAAACACTATATATTAAGCAAAGCAGCAGAAAATAGGACTATCAACACTCACAACAGAGATCTTCGAGGGAAGAATAAAAAACCTGACTATTCAGGCAAAACATAGTTAAGTGGCCCTTGTGCGAATGAGATCAGTTTACCTGCTTCTTGGAAGAAATACCCTAGGCTCGTCCACAGTGTCGTAGATGGGGCCAACGGCCCTGGGCACCTTGAGCCTTCAGTGGCAAACCCCAGCTTTCTGGGCAAGGTTAGGTCATAGGTGGCTGGAGCAGGGCTGGAAGAGACTGAACCCTCCCTTAGAGGAGCGAGGGGGAAGCCCACCTTCCAGTGTCCCTGTTTCCTCACAGCAGAGGCGTGTAAGCCTGGCAGGCTTTAGCTCAATGACCTTCCTTTCCACTATTGAAGTAGGACCCAGATGGCATCCTATGAGACCCCTTTGGGGTGTTGGAGCCTTTAAGGGTGTATCCTAAAAGCTGGTAGTTCCCCTGATCTCTATTGGGCTTTTTCTGCCTCTAGGTATCTTAAAAACCATTCTCAGAAGATCTTGCTGAGGGGTTTGAGGATCCCCATCTGCCTATATAAATCTTTTCCATATATCTGGAGCTATTTGGAAAAAAGACAGAACAGTGTTATTAGCTAGATCTAATAAAGAAGGTAGTAGTTTGCAGGCGAAAAATATTTGGTGTCTCCTGTTCATCAGCATTCAAAAGAAATGTAATTTTTTTTTTTTAAGTAAAAAGCATGATATGGTAGACCCATCGGAGTCATTGGCCTGGTGTGCAGGATTCCCGGGTTCGATTTCTGGCCAGAGCACACAGGAGAAGCGCCCATCTACCTCTCCACTCCTCCCCCTCTCCTTCCTCTTCATCTCTCTCCTCCCGCCCGCAGCCAAGGCTCCACCGGAGCAAATCCACCCTGGGCACTAAGGATGGTCCCATGGCCTCTGCCCCAGTCGCTAGAATGGCTCCGGTTGTAACAGAGCAACATCCCAGATGGGCAGAGCATTCCCCCCGGTAGGCATGCCAGGTGGATCCCAGTCAGGCGCATGCAGGAGTCTGTCTGACTGCCTCCCCATCCCCATCCTCAGAAATATACAAAAAATAAATAAATAAAAGAAAAAATACTAAAAAAAAAAAAAGAAAGGGGGGGGGGCATTCCCTTGTGCTAAAGCTCCAGGGAGCATGGAGTGAGCTTGAGTATGTCCTATGAAACATGGAGCTCTATGTTTACATATAAGTCTTTGAAGAAGGAGGAACTGCTGAAATAGTTTATCAGCATTTGTCCCTAAGACAGCAGTCTTTATAGTGGGAACACCATATGTAAATATTTGCTGTCTGTCTATAGATTAAGGGGGGAATATGGCAAATGCTGAAAAGCCATGATCTTTGTGCCCCTCCCCTCCCCAACCCCCTCCCCCTCCTCCCCCCACCCTGTAACCCCAACACTGTTGTTCATGTCTCTGAGTCTCATCTTTATGTCCCACCTATGTATGGAAACATATAGTTCTTAGTTTTTTCTGATTTACTTCTTTCACTTAGTATAATGTTATCAAGGCCCATCCATGTTGTTGTAAAAGATCCTATATCATCATTTCTTATGGCTGAGTAGTATTCCATAGTATATATATACCAAAGCTTTTTAATCCACTCGTCCTCTGATGGACACTTGGGCTGTTTCCAAATCTTTGCTATTGTGAACAATGCGGCCATAAACATGGGGGTGCATTTCTTCTTTTCAAACAGTGCTATGGTGTTCTTGGGGTATATTCCTAAGAGTGGTATAGCTGGGTCAAAAGGCAGTTCGATTTTTAATTTCTTGAGGAATCTCCATACTGTTTTCCACAGTGGCTGCACCAGTCTGCATTCCCACCAGCAGTGCAGGAGGGTTCCCTTTTCTCCATATCCTCGCCAGCACTTATTCTGTGTTGTTTTATTGATGAGCACCATTCTGACTGGTGTGAGGTGATATCTCATTGTGGTTTTAATTTGCATTTCTCTAATCATTAGTGATGCTGAACATTTTTTCATATGCCTATTGGCCATCTGTGTGTCCTCTTTGGAGAAGTGTCTATTCATTTCTTTTGCCCATTTTTGGATTGGATTGTTTGTCTTCCTGGTATTAAGTTTTACAAGTTCTTTATAAATTTTGGTTATTAAGCCCTTATCAGACGCTTATACCCAGCTATACCACTCTTAGGAATATACCCCAAGAACACCATAGCACTGTTTGAAAAGAAGAAATGCACCCCCATGTTTATGGCCGCATTGTTCACAATAGCAAAGATTTGGAAACAGCCCAGTCTTGGACGTATTTTGTTCGATGTATCCCGAAGTATTTCTTGTGTTTTGAGGCCACTGCAGATGCATGTAGGTTTTGTTGTTACTATGTTTTGTTCAGGGAACTACAGACTCCCAGTGATCCCAGGAGTGTGGGGTGGGGGCGCTTCTGCCTCTGCCTTCTGCGTAATGTGTGGTCTCGGTGGAAGGTTGCCCCTCAGAGCTCACCCACCCTTAGGCTCATTCATGGTGCATGAAGGGGCTGGCATTTCACCCTGATGTGGCCTCGGTCACAGGCTCTTGGGGTCCGTGCCCCCTGGGCCTTAGGGGTGCGGCTCCCTGGGTGTTCCTGATCCTCCCTTTGAACGTCAGATTCAGCCTCATACACCTGGGGGTTCCTCTGTAGGAAAGAGCTTCTTGCTCCTGCCCCCAATGTGCAGACCTCTGTTGTGTATCCAGCTGGGATTCTGAGCTGTGTGGGCTTCCTCCTGTGGACTAGGGTCAGATGACTCTGCTGCTCCACCTCCCCCAGTTGCTGTGGGTCTTTGCCTACGAGCACAAGACCTTTGTTTAGAATCAGAGAAGGGGGTTCTGGGGTTCTGTTCACAACCTCAGCTCTCTGGTGGGCCAAGAAGGTAAACAGCCACGGGTGATCCGGCTTTCGCTTATTGTGGTGAGAGTGGGAGAAACCCTCTCTTGTGGCTTTCTACTTCCTGACCAGAAAAGCTGAAAACGAATCAAGCAGCAGTAAGTTCTGAAAAGCACGGTGCGGGCCTCCAAAACCAGAAGGGCGCTCTGCGGAGCCATCAGAGAACTGGGCCGTGCGGACCTGTGAACCGCAGATGCACGACCAAGAAGCTCTGCTGCGGGCAGGACAGCGGCTCTGGGAAGTCACTGGGTGACAGGTGGACAGCAGGAAGAACAGGCACTATGTGGGTGGACAGAACTGACCAGTCATCTGAAAAAATCCAACACTGACGGATGATCTGCATATGAACCAGAGACTTAAATAAGTGATTTATTAATGTTTATTTTCTTGATTTTAGAGAGAGTAGAGGGAGAGAGAAAGAGAGAGAGAGAGAGAGAGGGAGGGAACATTGATCTGCTTCCATATGTGCCCCAACTGGGATCGAACCGGACACCTCTGTGCTTCAGAACAATGCTCCAACCAACTGAGCTAGCTGGCCGGGGCTGGACCAAAGATTTAAACGTGAAAAGAAAAAGAAAGAAAACCTTGGGAAAGGAACTGGCAGAACGTGTGGCAGGATTCATTTGTAACCTTACTTTGGGGAAGGTTTTTCTAACTCTGACTCAAGATCCGGACCCATAAAACCAATGGTGGTGACAGGGACCCCCTCGTGACCACACTCCAGCCAGGCCCCTCTGAGCCCTTTCTCAGCGAGACCTCAGCTTGCTTGGCCCATAAAGACTTGAGCAAACACTAAGATGGCTTGGGCCATCTCAAGACCACATCCCTAGGATGACCCTAGCACCTCTGAAAGTACCTGCCTAAGAAAACTGAGGTCTGCCAGGAGGGAGGGACTGTGAGTTCCAGTCCATCCTGACGACAGCCTGGTCTCCCAGGCCCCGGGAGGGGAGGGCAGGGGCTGCAGGGCAGTCACCTTCGGACAACCCGGGTGGGACTCCCTGCCGGCCAGGGTGCCTTCCGCGTTTCCAGTGTCTCACTCCCTGGACCGCTCACCCTGCCCCCCACCCCACACTCTCCCTCTAAGAGGCCCTGTCAGCCCTGTACAAATGCAAGTACGGGTCAGTTCCCGTGGGCTTCCTCCCTGGAGCAACACTACGTTACTCTTCACAGAGTGTCCAGCTTGGTTCATCTTTGACAATGAAGAAATACAAACACTTGGGCTTGGCAAGAATACCAAGACCCTTAGAAAGCGGGAGAAAACAATTTGGATTTTTAACACAGGCGAGAGACTGATCTCCCAGGTCGTAAAGAGATCAGCAGGAACATGGACACCAGACTTGAACAGGAAAAGAACACAAATGCAGAAACTTGCTCACCTCTACCCTAATTACAGAAATGCAGACTGACGGACAGTACAGGATGCTATATTGACCTCGCTGATTGGTGAACACCCAAAGGATGGATGAGAGGGCACACTCTGAGTGCAGTGGGGACAGGCACGCACACTTCTCAACGGTGGGGGGACAAGGTTGCCCAGCGACCAGGTGTAGTGATTGGGCAAGCCTCATCCAGATTGCAAATATATACATGGAACCTTTGACCATCGGTCTCATTGCTGGGAAATTATCCTACAGAGTCCTGCATGTGTAAGAACGTTATGGACGATCGCAGCTTTATTTATAAAATGAAACCAATGTAAACAACTCCATTATACTTTATTGTTTTTAACTTTAAATTTTTTTTATTGATTTTAGTGAGAGAAGAAAGGAGACAGAGATGGGAACATCAACCTGCTCCTGTGTGTGCCCTGACCAGGAATCGAACCAGCAACCTCTGCACTTCAGGACAATGCTCCAACCAACTGAGCTCAACTGTTCTCTAAAGGAGGCTCTGCAAATGCACTAAGCTGTAACCTGGCCACAGCTGCCACGCATTTGTAAAACAACAACAAAAGGGACTCTGGAAGTTCTGCCTGTGCTAACAGAGGGCTGTCTCCAGGGTCTGGTGGAGGGGGGGGCATCACCAGGGGAGGGCTGTCTCCAGGGTCGGGTGGGGGGGGGCATCACCAGGGGAGGGCTGTCTCCGGGGTCTGGGGGAGGGGCATCACCAGGGGAGGGCTGTCTGCAGGGTCGGGTGGTGGGGGGGCATCACCAGGGGAGGGCTGTCTCCAGGGTCTGGGGGAGGGGCATCACCAGGGGAGGGCTGTCTCCAGGGTCGGGTGGGGGGGGGCATCACCAGGGGAGGGCTGTCTCCAGGGTCTGGGGGGGGGCATCACCAGGGGAGGGCTGTCTCCAGGGTCGGGTGGTGGTGGGGGGCATCACCAGGGGAGGGCTGTCTCCGGGGTCTGGGGGGGGGGCATCACCAGGGGAGGGCTGTCTCCGGGGTCTGGTGGGGGGGGGCATCACCAGGGGAGGGCTGTCTCCAGGGTCTGGGGGAGGGGCATCACCAGGGGAGGGCTGTCTCCAGGGTCGGGTGGGGGGGGCATCACCAGGGGAGGGCTGTCTCCAGGGTCTGGTGGGGGGGGCATCACCAGGGGAGGGCTGTCTCCAGGGTCTGGGGGGGGGGCATCACCAGGGGAGGGCTGTCTGCAGGGTCGGGTGGGGGGGGCATCACCAGGGGAGGGCTGTCTCCAGGGTCGGGTGGGGGGGGCATCACCAGGGGAGGGCTGTCTCCAGGGTCTGGTGGAGGGGGGGGCATCACCAGGGGAGGGCTGTCTCTGGGGGAGGGCAGAGAGAAGAACATCAGCAGAGAGCAGGGCTGTGCCTGCCCTTTAGGGCCCTGATGGGAGAACTCAGGACACACGTGCAGATGGGCGCCTGAGAGGTCAGCCAGGAGGATAAGGAGGGCCAGAGACCCTCCCGTCTCAGCCAGGGACAAAGAACAGACTCGCTGCTGGAACCCCACCACATGGGCAGGGCCGCACATGCCTTGTGGTGCATAGTGTCAGAATGAGGAACATTCTAGAAGGAAGCCAGGAACCCTCCAGGAGGAGGCGGTGCAGGGGAACCCCTGGGCTGTGAGGCCAGCGGCCCCCCCGCCCGAGCAGAGAGCGAGACTCGGCCTCCGGGCGCTGCAGGGACAGCCAGGCTGTGCTGAGCTGAGCGCTAGGGCAGGATGCCCTGTGGGGACGACCTGGGCTGTGGGTGGACAGGGAGCCAGTGGTGGGGACGGGGGGCGGGAGAGCACTGCTGGATGGCGGGGGGCCCATGCGGGGTCCTGAGAGAGCAGGAGCTCAGGGCAGGGGTGGGGGCACCTGCCGCAGCCTGCAGGGAGGGGCAGCAGGGACAGGTGCCAAGAAGGTGTGCTGGGGGATGGGTGAGTGAATGCGCAGTCCGGGGGCGGGGTTCTTGAGGATGGAGGGGCCGTGGTAGTGGACTGGCCCCCGACACCAGCAGGGCACACCCAGCTGGGGCCCATGGGTGAGGAGCAGGTGGGCTGCCCAGCGTGCAGTGGCAAAGGGCTTTGAGTGGTGCGGGACATACAGGCTCCAGAGCTCACCTAGTGGCCCTGCTCTTCACGTCCCGGGCCAGGCACCACTGGACATGACGTCCCTCCTTGCTTTTCTCCTGGTCATGGGCCTGTCATGGGTGGAGACCAACGTCACCCTGACTGGAAGAGTGGGTGAGTCCGGGCCCTTTGGGCTCCTGGGCTGGAGAAGGAGGTAGGCTGGGATACCTGTGGAGACAGCGAGGTGGACCCTTGTGTCTGGACACAGCCATGGGCCCGGGAGGGTCTGGGATTGTGTGACACAGGAGTCAGTGAACAAGAGAGCATCAGGGGCGTGACCCATTGTGTGACACAGGAGTCAGTGAACAAGAGAGCATCAGGGGCGTGGCCCATTGTGTGACACAGGAGTCAGTGAACAAGAGAGCATCAGGGGCGTGGCCCATTGTGTGACACAGGAATCAGTGAACAAGAGAGCATCAGGGGCGTGGCCCATTGTGTGACACAGGAATCAGTGAACAAGAGAGCATCAGGGGCGTGGCCCATTGTGTGACACAGGAATCAGTGAACAAGAGAGCATCAGGGGCGTGGCCCAGCGACTGGACCCCTAGTGGGGGAGCCTCCTGATCTGGGGCTCCCCACGTCGAGTGCAGGCAGCGGTGGCGGGGACCCTGGTGTGTCCCCAGCAGCCTGCTGTCCCTCAGCGGCCCTGCCTTCCCAGGAGACGTGGAGCTGAAAGCCAAGCCTCGGGGCCCTGGGTGGGTCTTCCGGGGCTGCCTCTGAGCACAGGAAGAGCAGCTAGAGGCTGACCTGCTCCTCCCGGGAGTGAGTCTCCCCTAACACAGACCCAACACTAGGCTACAGAGCAGGAGTCAGGACACAGGGCCTGGGAGACCTGGAGAGGGAGAAGGTTCTGTGGGCCAGGATGGCGCTGGTGGGGGGGAAGAGCACGTGGGAGCAGACACCAAAGCCCTGGGGTCTCTGTTCCTGGAGGGGAAGGATGTGAGATGGGGGGGGGGGGTGCGCGCACACACACAGCAGCCAGTATAAGGTGTGGGTGTGCGTGTCTGTGGTTTGTGTCCCTGCCGTGGGTGTGGGTGTGGGTGTGTGAGTCAGACCCACCCCGTGGGTGCACGAGGAAAGCTGGGGAGAGAAGACTAAGAACTAGGGCTGGGGTGGGCTGTGGGCCGTGGGAAAGGTGGGATCCACTAGAGGAGGGAGAGTGTGGCGGGTGTTCCTTGGCAGGTCTGGAGAACTGTAACTTTCCACTTTCCATTTTATTCCTCCTTTCAGAGGCGCTTCAGTGTCGTATTTGCGAGAAAGAGAATCGTCTGATGTTCAAGACCCAGAAGTCCTGCAGACTGTCCATTTTGTTCCACTGCAGCCGTGTCTCAGGCGAACTGGGTCCAGAGGCTGGTCCGCGAAACTCTTTTAGGAGTTCAGTAGAATTTCTTCTCTTTTGCCCTCCTAAGAGCAATTTTGTTCATGATCGTGTCTCTGAAATCGAGCCTTGTAAATGCTTATGGCTGGCAACCCCTCTTTCCTCTGGTCCTCTTCCCTCCCAAGGCTGCAGCGTGGGGGTGGGGCCGAGTACCGCGCACGAAGAGTATGTCCAGAGCCTTGACCCTTTGGGGACACGGTCAGTGGAGGAGACAATGAATTGGGTGTGAAGGACCCCTCAGCATGAGGTGGTGGGACGTTGTCGGACACCCCATTCTGAAAGGGAGGCCACGTGGCTGCTCCTCCTCTGCTCATCCTATCAGGATCCAGGAAACAGAAGAGAAAGAATTCTGTTGAATGAATTTGGACTTCACCCACCAATGGCACAGGTGTGTGGACTCACAATCCCTCCCACATGCCTTTTCCTGCATCTGAACCTTGTCCCATGTTGATGGCAGCAGAGTCTCAGCGTTCTGGGGAACCTGGGAACGCTCCTGGAACTAGGCTTTGGGGCTCCCCTCTGTTCCCAAGTCCATGCTTGTCTCCTTGGGGCCTATGACCACAGCACGGAGTGACCCCGGGCTGTGCTTTTGCCAACCCTGCGTCAGGCGACACAGCGCCGTGAGGCTGCTGCCACCCTGGGGCTCGAGTTAGCAGGGGACAGCTGGGACTTTCTGGCCCTGAGAAGCTCCGAGGCTGGAGGTGGGGGTCCCCACGGGGCCGCTGCGGACCCCGCGGAGGGGCGTCTCGGGGTGGGCTTGAGGGGTACGACGGGAGTGGTGGCGACGCTGGGAAAACCGCTGCCCGCGCAGCTGTGGGGGGTGGGGGGTGGGTTAGGATCGGCGAAGCGCCGGCGGACGGACCGCAAGCCGAGCGGGGCAAACCCGGGGCGCCCCTGGATCTGCCCGGCCGCCGCCCCTGCTCCTCTGGCGCCGCCTAGCGGCCGAGCCTGGCACGCGCAGCCAGGTCGGGGACGTGAGGTCGGCTGGGCGGCGGGGGGAGCCGAGTCTATTGCTATTGCAAACAGTAGAGCCTCCAAAACCAGGCGCGACAATGAAGAAAGGAAACTTCGTTTAACATGCATTCAGAGCCCTGGCCGGACAGCTCGGACCGTTAGAGCTTCTTGGGGAAGCCCAGAGGTTGCCAGTTGGATCTCAGGTCAGGGCACAGGAACAGGTCAATGTTTTTCTCCATCTCTCTCTCTCTCTCTCTCTCTCTCTCTCTCTCTCTCGAGCATGTGCAGGGCGTCCCATCAGAAGGAGCAGCACAGAGCACGTGGGACGGAGATGAAAAGTCCTGGGCTGGTCAGTACTGCCTCCTACTTCGCCATGAGCGCCCCAGTGGAAGCTGGGATTCTGATCACCTCCATGGGGTCACTTACACAAGTGGAACTTAAGAGACATGTTTGTTTTTCAAGCAAAGAACCATTTCCCTTGGAATATTCAAATAACCCAAAATATCGTGCTGGTTTCCGCGGAGCTGGGCAGTGGGAAGCTGGGGGAACGCTTTTGTGACCCATGGCTCTACTTTGTGGACTTTGCTCAGGACCACACATCACCTGGGGGGGAGAAGAGGCACTTGCCACCGGCCACCTGTGGCTATTGAGGGCTTGAGAGGTTGCTCGTGTGACAGGAGAGCAGAATTTTAGATGTCATTTAATTTAAATTAACTTTAATTTAAATAGTGACACTGGGTTCTAGGTGATGTCAGAGCACAACTCTAATAGACCTTAAATGCCCATGTCCTGCTTTTCCTTGTATTTTAAAAATTTTAACCAAAAAAATACATTCCTTCTGTCCTAATAGCTTGAACCAGCTGAGTTCACTACCCAACTTTCCCTGCTCTTTGTGCACATGGTCTTGGCAGCCTCGCTGTGGTCTGGAGAACTTCTGGTCAGGAGCCCCAGGCTCCTGGCTGTGGCCCTGGTGACAGCCTGCCCGCACTTTCCAGGTGGACAAAGGGCTAACAGGTGCCCTTGGTAAGGCAAGAGGCTGTCCATTCTCACACCCACCCTCCTTGCACCTGTGACAGTGCCACCAGGTCCCAGAGGACGCCCACCAGGGAGGATCTGGCTGGCTCGCTGCCAGCTGACTCGACCCCCTGCTCTCCTCGACCTTCTCCCTCTGTTTCCTCTCGCCTCACTTTCCCACTGAGCTCTGCCCTTCCCACAGCTCTTCCTGCCTTTGCCCACGTCCCTCTCACTGTCTGTCTCTCCTCCTGCCCCCACTGGAGTGACGGCAGCAGGGTGCTGGCAGGAGCCAGTTGGCCTGTTTGGGGGAAGTTAGGGAACCTGTTAAAGACAGTCCTGAAAGTTAGATTACATCAATTTACAATGAAATAAATTCGTTAGAAGAAAGGCAACACTCAGTGCTTACCACTTCGGATTATTTTACCACATTTCACAGTCCTCTGTCCTCCTAAGGTTATGTGTGCGCCGTGTCTGCGTGGTGGAAACGCTGTATAATGCTGACTGTGCGTCCTCCCTGCCCTGTGCTCGGCCGTGTCCCAGTGGCCAGGGGAAGTCAGCGCCGGGCGGAGGCTTTGCACCACAGAAGCTGGCGAACGCTAAAAGCAGGGTTTGCCTTACTGTCTGTGGATTGCTCAGACCTGAGAAAGTGGTGAGGGAAACACTAACGCCAAGGTGTGTATTGTCCGTGTCTGCTACATTGTGAATAGCACAGAACTTTGAGAAAGTATTCTTCCAGAATTTGGAGACATTATCTAATTCCACAAGGAATTCACTTACATCATTGTTGAAAGAGTTCCAACATATGTTATCTTTATTGTTTCCCTGTCCTCTGAATCGTTAATATAAACAGAAATATCAGGCAGCATTCACGTTAGAGTGGACGCCTCAGTGTGGAGACAGGACAGATCAGTGAAGACCTCTGGGAGAGTCAGTTGTCCGTGTGGAAATTACAGTAAAGAGCATTGTGTGAGGCCCTGGCCGGCTGGCTCAGTAGATGGAGTGTCAGCCCAGCGTATGCACGTCCTGGGTTCAGTTCCCGGTCAGGGCACACAGAGAAGCAACCATCTGCTTCTAGCCTCCCCTTGACCTTCTCACCCTCTCTTCCTCCCGCAGCCAGTGACTCAGTTGGTCCGAGCATGCAGGGATGGGAGGGAGACAGGCCACACAGGGCCATTCTGAGAAGTTGGCAGGGCCTCAGCTGCCACTCAGGGGAGTTGTCCATCAGTGCACTCCGCTCCCCACGGCTGGAGGGAGCCCCGAGAGGTGCATCTGCGTCCCTCTGTGCTGGCGGTGGAGTTAGGGGCTCAGGTGCCCCCCCATCTCCGGTGCCTGGCTCCCAGCAGCTCCTCCGCTTTGCCGGCCGACGGTGCTGGAGGAGCGAGAGGCCTGAGGGCAGGGGCTGTACCTGTGACATGGCCATCCACTGGCACTTCAGCCCGCGGGGTAACGGGGGACGAAGCCCCACAGCCAGGACCTGCCCAGGACGGTCCACAGCTCCCATGACATGTTGCTGGAACAGAATTCAGGGTACCACGGTCAGAGAGGGAGCCGCTCTTACGCAGGTGTTCCCTGCGGTGGCTTGCCTGCTCACCTGGGCCCCTGCTCTGGCTGGTGAGCTCCCGTCCTGGCCCCTGGCTCAGCTCCAGCTTGTAGGGGAGGACGGGCTGGGCTGTCCCAGCTTCGCCCCACAGGATGCTGGCCACGGGGAAACCCTGGTTTATCCGGTTTGCCACCTCCTCAGTCCCGGAAAAGACCAGCTGCCCACGCTCAGAAACGGGCATCCCTGCAGCCTGGCTCCTTGCTGCCCAGACAGACCGGAACTGGAGATGCCACCGCCCAGGGGCCCTGAGGAAATGATCCCAGCTCTCCTCCCTCCCCTCCCCAGTCCCTCATCTGGAAGGAGCCAGGGCGGCCCGGGAGGGAAGCCAGGACACGCCCAGGCCATGCCCAGGCCAGCGTGCTGCTGTGTGTGCACTCAGAGACCCCGTGCCCGAGGCTGGGGGCGGAGAAGCTGGCTCTCCCCCCGCCACAGGGGCCGGAAGGCAGGGGCCCAGGCAGCGGCCAGGGCGACTCAGAACAGCACTTCCTGCTCGTGCCATTGGGTCCCACCAGCCCGGCCCCTGTAGCTGCTGTGTGAGCCCCTCTGTGAGGTGCCCGGTCCCCAACCAGCAGGCCTTTCTGTGCTTCCCTCGCACCCTAGCCACAGCTCCGAAGACTAGAAAAACTGCTTATGGTCAAGGCTTGGGCTCCACATGTGACCATGGTCAAGGCCCAGCGTGTGACCAGGGTCAGGGCTCAGGGTCCTTCTTGTTGTGCGTAGGCACGAGGGCACCCCTTTTCCAGCTGCTCCTGACAGCAAGGGGCCTGAGCGCACACTCCACGTCCCCCGTCACTGTCTCCAGCTCAGGAGGGGAGACGGGTGAGAAGCAGGGAGGAAAGGAAGGGAGGCAGGAGCAGGACTTGGGGCTCCGAGCTGGGGTCAGGGTCTCTCACTGAGGATGGGATTGAGCTCCTCTGGCTGCCAGGGTCTTTGTGGGGTGTGCAGCCCCCCGGCCTCATCGCTGCCCCAACTCCCTCAGCTGCCCTGCACACCTGTGGGACGGACCCCTGGCCTTCCTCCCAGCCACTCGGGGGAGTGGAGTCCTGTGCCAGGCTGGAGGCCACAGTTAATTGTGGCTTAGGACCAGAGTCTGGGCCTTAATTGGAGAGCACCCAGCGTGTAAGATGCCCCGTGATCTTAAAGGGGGCAGCCCACCCCTCCCCCAGCCCTGGGCACCGGTACCTGGGCAGCATTCCTCTGCTGTGCCCCCGCCCCCAGGGACCCTGCCCCATCCCCCCCCAGGACCCTGCCCCATCCCCCTCCAGGGACCCTGCCCCATCCTCCCCCAGGACCCTGCCCCATCCCCCTCCAGGGACCCTGCCCCATCCCCTCCCAGGGACCCTGCCCCATCCCCTCCCAGGGACCCTGCCCCCCCCAGGGACCCTGCCCCCTCCCCCTCCCAGGGACCCTGCCCCATTCCCCCCCAGGGACCCTGCCCCCTACCCCCCAGGGACCCTGCCCCATTCCCCCCCCAGGGACCCTGCCCCACCCCCCTCCCAGGGACCCTGCCCCCTACCCTCCAGGGACCCTGCCCCATCCCCCCCAGGGACCCTGCCCCCCCAGGGACCCTGCCCCCCCCGGGACCCTGCCCCCCCAGGGACCCTGCCCCATCCCCCCCCAGGGACCCTGCCCCTTGCTTTTGTAGAATCTTTGTTTTTAAACGGCTCTTTGCGATTCATGTGGTTCGACATTTCTCAGATTGCTATTCGAGGGTAAAAAGCTCTCACAGACCCCCAAGAATAGACCCCGATTTGAGAAGTGCTGTACCCCCCAGGGAAAATCCAGCTCACTTTGCCTGTGGGAGAGTCTGGGGAGCCCATCTCCCGGCTCGGGGTGTCCCACTCCCTTCCCGGGCTCCTCCTCTGCCCTCAGGGGTCTCCCCCTACGCACCCCGACTTCAAAATGCAGGCCACCTGGGGCGTCCTCCGGGCGGAGGTGCCGTCCCCACGCACGTAGGGCCCGTGGGCGTTACCCGACCACACCCAGCCCTTCAGGCCTGCACCCCGGGACGAGGGCCCCAGCTGGCACTGCACAGGGACCAGCAACGCCTGACAGGAGTCAGCTTGTTCGTGCCCTGGGGCAGGGGGAGCCCGGAACCTCAGGCCACCCCCACCCCTCCCCGCTGCACCCTCAGTCACAGAGGCCGGGCCGGCCACCCGGGTGCTGAGGGTGGGGCTGGTCACAGTCAGAGCCTCCCGGGATGGACAGAGCAGCTTACATGTGCAGGGTGGCTCCCTTCAGGGCCCCCCAGGAAGGCTGGGGAATGCTCCTGGCCCTGGGCACCCAGCTGGCCTCTGGGCTGGGTCTAGGACAAGCCCACGCCCAGCACTCCGTGCACATGGCCCCGGTCTCATGGCACCAGCCAGAGTGCCATTGCGCCCTTCCCAGCCACAGGCTCCTCCCAGCGGAGCCGGGAGCACTCTCAGGCCCGGGCTGACGGCTGCGGCTTTGTCCGGGAAGACATCCCGGCCTCAGAGTCCCGTCCCTGTCCAGAACAGCTCCAGGCAGGGCTGGGCCTCTGGCCAGGGAAGTCAGGGGCTCCTGGGCGAGGCTCCGCTGGCAGTCATGGCCCATGGCTCCAGAAGGTCACCCCGCTGGGAGGGGTGGGGCTGATGGAGTGGAGTGGATGGAGTGGAGTGGAGGAGAGGCCATGGAGTGGACACGGGTTGCTCAGCCAGCCCCCCCCCTTCTCAGCACAGACTAATTCTGGGGAGGTGACCAGGCTCTGGTTTCCTGCTGTCCTTTGTAGTGCCTGCAAGTGGGCTCCTGAGAAGGTCACACCCTCCCCCCATCTTTGGGGAACTAGAGCAAATGGAAGCTCACACAGACCTTTTGGCCAAACATATATAAATTCTAAAAGAAGCTAAAAACCCATAAAAACGAAATATCAACAAATATACCATCTAAACAGCTAGAGGACGAGTGTGCCCTCGGAGCCCCGGCTCCTCTCCGCTGTGCTGGCTCTGGCTGCACACAGAGCCCGTCCCAGCCCGAGACCTGACCCCCCGCACTGCCAGGGCCCCCTGCTCGCAGTGCTCCAGCCCCACCTGCCGCCCCCACCCACCGCCTGTGCTGGGCCACCCACGGGCCTGAGGATGGGCATCGAGCCGCTGAGCCCACCTTCCCACTGGGCGGGGAAGAGGCCTAGCCAGGGCGTGGGGAAGGGCGAAGGCTCCAGTGGGCACAGGCCAGGGCAGGGGTCTGAGGGCCTTAGACAGAGATGCTCTGCGGGGAGGGGAGGAAGGCGTGCCCAGGCTGGGGGAGGTTGAAGGAGAGGCAGGCGGCCAGAGGAGGCAGAGCCGTGCAGAGAGTGGGTACCTCTGGGGCTCTCTTTAGACTGTGACGTGGCAGAGTTGCATCCAGAGCGGTGGCTGCGGTCCCTGCGGAGGGGACTGGAGCTGCCAGAAGGGGGGCCCTGGAGGTGGAAGGGACGGAGCAGAGACACCGGGCGGTGTGAGTTCTCACCCTCAGCTTCTGGAACCCCAGCCAGACCTCAGAACAGCAGCTGCGGGTAGCCCACTGTAAGCAAGCTGTTTCCCGTGTGTCCCTAGGACAGCCTTGTCACCTGGTCCCAGAGCCTGGCCTGGAGGCGGACGGGTAGTGACAGTGCCAACGGGGATGCCGGGGCACCTCTGACTCTGCCCCTCCTTGCCCGGTCGGCCCCTCAGGCCAGCAGCTCCAGCACCCCTAGCAGCTTGCTGGAATGCAGAGTCCCAGGTCCTGCCCCGAGCCCCAGCGGCCTGTGTGCACAGTGAAGATGACGACTCTGGGTTCACTCAGATGATGAATTTAACTGTTCGGCCGCTGAATGATACAGGCAGGAACTGAAACGTAATTCTGAGCGCTGAAGACATCGATAGCTCTGTATAGGCTTTAGTTTTCCGACCTGGGCCCGTTCACCCCTCCTTAGGCCACCCGGTGGTCCCCCGCTCCTGGGAGGTCACCACACTGATGCCGAACTTAGTGCGGACACCCGATCGGCATAGCGCACTACAGCCCAGAACTCCTGGGCTCAAGAGATCCTCCGATGGGCTTTAGTTTTCAATCACCCACTTGCCAATTCTTTATCTGGTGTCTTATCTGTAGGAGTGAGTATGATTTGAACTCGCTCATGTTTCGAGGGTGTTTGAAATCGAGAAACCAGGCAGACCCATCCACCCTGACTCTAACGGTGGCTCCCGAGTAAATTGCTTGAAGGAATTGCGGTGAGGCATTTTTGAAGTATGTCCATATTCAAGTGGAGAAAAAAAAAGCCCAGTTGAAAGAATTGTGGACTGACAGACATGACAACTGGATTGAACCAAAAAAAGGGATTAAGACTCAAACGTGGGCCTGACCAGTGGTGGTGCAGTGGACAGAGCATCGACCTGGGACCTCAGCCGGCTTGAGCATGGGCTCACTGGCTTGAGTGCAGGGTTGCTGGCTTGAGCACGGGATCATCGACATGACCCCATGGTTGCTGGCTTGAAGCCCAAGGTTGCTGGCTTGAGTCCAGGGTCGCTGACTTGAGCAAGGGATCACTGGCTCAGCTGGAGCCCCTTGGTCAAGGCACATATGAGAAAGCAATCAATGAACAACTAAGGTGCCGCAACTATGAATTGATGCTTCTCATCTCTCTCCCTTCCTGTCTGCCTGCCTGTCTCTCGCTTTTAAAAAAAAAAAAAAGGATTCAACTCAGGAGGAACTGTAGTGAAGGACTCACAACATGTGAAATTCTTTAAATAAAGTGATTAAATAATTGTATTTATGTTACACATAATAATAAAAACCCTTTATACTTTTTGTAGAGAGTCAAAAGAGAGAGAGAGACAGAGAGAGAGACTGGGTCCCAAGCCAGCTTTCAGTCTACAGCTCCCCAGTGCCCCACTAAATGGGCTGGGGGCCTCCCTGCCTGCCTTGGCCCGGAGGAGAGGGCTGTGCCCGCCTCAGAGAGCTCCGGGCAGGCTGCGTTCTCCAGACCGGAGCCCGGGGCAGGGCCATGTCTCACAGACCCCCAGAGCGGGCTGTCACCCGTACACCAGAGTACCTGGGCCTCCTTCTCGCTCCCCAGCGCAACCGGGGCTTGGTGACAGCTGCAGGGGCAAGGTGGCCTACGCTCAGGATGGAGGGGATCTCTCATGCCCCCTGGGGCCCGTGGGGGCAGGGCAGAGGGAAGCCTGGGCACCTGACTCAGTCCGGCCGTGCTCCCCCAAGCTCGTCTCCAGCTAAATTACTAGGTCTGAGCCGGCGGCGTATAAAGGATCTCGCCCGGCTGCGCCCAGTCCCTGCAGCGGACGCCCCACAATGAGGCCACTCCTGGTGTTTCTGCTCCTGGCTGCCCTGTGCACTGACCTGGGTAAGGGCCGCTGACCTGGGCGGCAGGGATGGGGACAGACAGGTGCCAGAGGGGGCTGGCTTCCGTCTGAGGGGGGAGTCTGTGGACTGGGAGCTGCAGGGAGTGAGGGGGAGCCCTCGCGGCTTCTCCCTGACCAAGCGGACACGGAGGCCTTTGCGTCCCTTGGGGCCCAGATTCTGGCATTCCTGGCTGTGGTGAGGGTAGAAGACCTGGTGGCAAGCTGGAGCCACAGAGCTCTGCGCAGTGGGGCCTGGATCTCAGTGGGGGTCCCCAGGGTCCCCTCTTCCTTGGACAAAGGGATTTCTGGGAGGCGGCACTCTCAGGGCAAAACCCAGGAAAATGAATTGGTGCCCCCCCCCCAACCGCAGCTCTACCCCTACCTGGTGACCTAGTGTGTGACCCTGAGCAAGAGCACCTGGGGCTGGTGAGGCCACCGGAAGCCGGGCCTGGGAAGGGGGTAGCACAGCCTGTGATTATCAGCCGAATAATTACCACCCAGGGTTAATCACCCCCCTCAGCCTCCCTGAGAGCGGGTGTGTGAGGCGAGCCTCCGGCTGTCTGGGGGACACCCTGGGCTGGAGCCAGTTCCATCTTACAGATGAGGACCCTGTGGCTCAAAGGGGGACAGAGACAGTGAGAAGGGGACCTAGGCGGCCCCTGAAGCCGGCCCCCCTGTATGGCGACATGGTGCGCCATGTCCTCCTCCATCCCGGGGCAGCCTGCAGACATCCATGCCCCACCTGTGCCCTCACTCCTGCTGACAGACTGGCTGGCACTCACACACAGGGCCAGTCACCACCACCAAGTCCCCAGCCCTCGACCCATCCCCGGGGACCAGGGCACCTCTGGAGGGAGGGAGGAAGAGAAGGCTCAGAGAAGGCCAGCTGGGCGGTAGCCATTCAGCAGGTGCTGAGCCCAGTCCAGCCCAGTCCAGCCCCAGTCCAGCCCCAGACCAGTCCAGCCCCAGCCCCAGTCCAGCCCCGGCCCCAGTCCAGCCCCGGCCCCAGTCCAGCCCCAGACCAGTCCAGCCCCAGCCCCAGTCCAGCCCCAGTCCAGCCCTGGCCCCAGTCCAGCCCCGGCCCCAGTCCAGCCCCAGACCAGTCCAGCCCCAGCCCCAGTCCAGCCCCAGTCCAGCCCTGGCCCCAGTCCAGCCCCGGCCCTAGTCCAGCCCCAGACCAGTTCAGCCCCAGCCCCAGTCCAGCCCCAGACCAGTCCAGCCCCAGTCCAGCCCTGGCCCCAGTCCAGCCCTGGTCCCAGTCCAGCCCCAGACCAGTCCAGCCCCAGTCCAGCCCTGGCCCCAGTCCAGCCCCAGTCCAGCCCCGGCCCCAGTCCAGCCCCAGACCAGTCCAGCCCCAGCCCCAGTCCAGCCCCAGTCCAGCCCCAGACCAGTTCAGCCCCAGTCCAGCCCCAGTCCAGCTCCAGACCAGTTCAGCCCCAGTCCAGCCCCAGACCAGTCCAGCCCCAGTCCAGCCCTGGCCCCAGTCCAGCCCCAGCCCCAGTCCAGCCCCAGTCCAGTCCAGCCCCGGCCCCAGTTCAGCCCCAGTCCAGCCCCAGACCAGTCCAGCCCCAGTCCAGCCCCAGACCAGCCCCAGACCAGTTCAGCCCCAGTCCAGCCCCAGACCAGTCCAGCCCCAGTCCAGCCCCGGCCCCAGTCCAGCCCCAGTCCAGTCCAGCCCCGGCCCCAGTTCAGCCCCAGTCCAGCCCCAGACCAGTCCAGCCCCAGTCCAGCCCCAGACCAGCCCCAGACCAGTCCAGCCCCAGTCCAGCCCCGGCCCCAGTCCAGCCCCAGTCCAGTCCAGCCCCGGCCCCAGTCCAGCCCCAGTCCAGCCCCAGCCCACACTGACGGGCCTGTGCTTCCTTCCCCCCAGCCCGGGCCCTGCACTGCCACGTGTGCTGTGGCCATGCAAACTGTGAGTCTCTGGTGGAGTGTGCCCCGACGGACAAGTACTGTGTGATCACGCGGGCCAGTGAGTACCCACTCCCGCCCAGCGCCCCCCCCCCAGGCCAGACCCTTGGGGACACCCACTCCCAGCAGGAGCCCAGAGTGCGGCTCACCGCGGGGCTATCGGTGGCAGGGACCAGTGTGTCCCACTTCCACGATCACGTGTTGATGTGAGGTCAGAGCTCTGCTGGCAGCCCGAGGCCTCCAGTGGGCTTCACAGTTTATATGAGAGTCCGTGTCCCGCAGGGCGGATGGTGAGTGACAGGCAGCGTGCGGGCAGGGCTGCGGCGATCACGTCGTGGAGGTCTGAGCCCGGCTGGAGGGGACGCTGGGAGAGACCTCACGGTCTGGTGTCCTGCCAGGTGCAGCCCGTCTCAGGGAGGAAGGTCTGTCCTGTGGGGTGGCTTCCTGGGGGTGGGTGGGAACTGCCACCCGTTGTTGCCAGCCTGTCCCTCGGGCAGGCGGGTGCCCAGTCTCTGATCTGTCTGGTGGCTCTGTCCCTCTGCTCTGCCACGGCCGGAACAAGCTCTGTCCTTCTAGGCGCTGCTGCCCTCAGCACCGCACCCAGATAGAGATGGCTATGTATTCCTCCCTGCTCTCACGAAACCCCGCACGACTGCAGAGGTTGGCTCTCCTGTTACCCCATTTTTCAGGTGAAGAAGTTGAGGCACAGAGAGATCAGGCAGCTTGACACAGAGCCCCCTTCCCTGCCCCCAGTTTCTGGGTCAGCTGCCGGCGAGAGTCCCCCGGGTCAGGCGGCAGCTCCAGCGCCTTCTGAGTAGTGCGGGAGGGGGGAGCAGCTCCCAGTTCCCCCGCGGCGCCTGCGCTGTCATCTCAGGACCCCTCCCCCTGACCCGTTGTACAGCCCGCAGGCCTGGGGCTGATGAAGGCCGTGCTGAGGCCTGCGCTCACTCTCCAGGGCTCTGCTTCCCAGGGGACCCCCACCCCAGCCTCTGTTTCCCTCATGGGCTCTAAGAGCTACGTGCAGGCTGCCACGTCCTTATAGCCCCTACCCAAGGCTTTCCAGTCCCAGAAAGGGACAGGGGTGAGCGCTGGGCCTGACCTTTCCTCTGGACCCTGCATCCCAGAGCAGACAGACACTCCCAGACATTGTGGAGAGGCTGGGCGGGCGTGGGGAGCCTAGGTCCGTCCCTGGCCCCAGGTGTCGCAGAGGAGCTTGGTCTGAGGGAAGATGGCACGAGAAGAACACCCCCCTTGCACACAGTGGCAGGCTCTTTGGGACACACCATGGCGAGCTCCCTCCGCGCACACAGTGGCCGGCTCTCTGGGACACGCCACGGCGAGCTCCCTCCGCGCACACAGTGGCCGGCTCTCTGGGACACGCCACGGCGAGCTCCCTCCGCGCACACAGTGACCGGCTCTCTGGGACACGCCACGGCGAGCTCCCTCCGCGCACACAGTGGCCGGCTCTTTGGGACACGCCACGGCGAGCTCCCTCCGCGCACACAGTGGCGGGCTCTCTGGGACACGCCACGGCGGGCGAGCTCCGCGCACACAGTGGCGGGCTCTCTGGGACACACCACGGCGGGCGAGCTCCCTCCCCGCACACAGTGGCAGGCTCTCTGGGACACGCCACGGCGGGCGAGCTCCCTCCGCGCACACAGTGACCGGCTCTCTGGGACACGCCACGGCGGGCGAGCTCCCTCCGCGCACACAGTGGCAGGCTCTCTGGGACACGCCACGGCGAGCTCCCTCCGCGCACACAGTGGTAGGCTCTTTGGGACACACCACGGCGAGCTCCCTCCCCGCACACAGTGGCAGGCTCTCTGGGACACGCCACGGCGGGCGAGCTCCCTCCGCGCGCACACAGTGGCCGGCTCTCTGGGACACGCCACGGCGAGCTCCCTCCGCGCACACAGTGGCAGGCTCTCTGGGACACGCCACGGCGGGCGAGCTCCCTCCGCGCACACAGTGGCAGGCTCTCTGGGACACGCCACGGCGAGCTCCCTCCGCGCACACAGTGACCGGCTCTCTGGGACACGCCACGGCGGGCGAGCTCCCTCCGCGCACACAGTGGCAGGCTCTCTGGGACACGCCACGGCGAGCTCCCTCCGCGCACACAGTGGCCGGCTCTCTGGGACACGCCACGGCGAGCTCCCTCCGCGCACACAGTGGCAGGCTCTCTGGGACACGCCACGGCGAGCTCCCTCCGCGCACACAGTGGCAGGCTCTCTGGGACACGCCACGGCGAGCTCCCTCCGCGCACACAGTGGCAGGCTCTCTGGGACACGCCACGGCGAGCTCCCTCCGCGCACACAGTGGCCGGCTCTCTGGGACACGCCACGGCGAGCTCCCTCCGCGCACACAGTGGCCGGCTCTCTGTTCACACCACGGCGAGCTCCCTCCGAGCACACAGTGGCCGGCTCTCTGGGACACACCACGGCGAGCTCCCTCCGCGCACACAGTGGCTGGCTCTTTGGGACACACCACGGCGAGCTCCCTCCGCGCACACAGTGGCCGGCTCTCTGTTCACACCACGGCGAGCTCCCTCCGCGCACACAGTGGCCGGCTCTCTGTTCACACCACGGCGAGCTCCCTCCGCGCACACAGTGGCAGGCTCTCTGTTCACACCACGGCGGGCTCCCTCCGCGCACACAGTGGCCGGCTCTCTGTTCACACCACGGCGAGCTCCCTCCGCGCACACAGTGGCTGGCTCTTTGGGACACACCACGGCGAGCTCCCTCCCCGCACACAGTGGCAGGCTCTTTGGGACACACCACGGCGAGCTCCCTCCGCGCACACAGTGGCAGGCTCTCTGGGACACGCCACGGCGAGCTCCCTCCGCGCACACAGTGGCAGGCTCTCTGGGACACGCCACGGCGAGCTCCCAGGAGCCCCGGAAATGGGCTGTGCCCGGGGTGCAGATGGGCTGCAGGGCTGGGTGGATGGGTGGGCAGTGCACGGAGCAGGACACCCATGGGCCCCCGCCCCTGTCTCCACAGCCAACCCCGGCGGCATCCTGGTGATGAAGTCCTGCGCACCCACCTGCCCCAACAGCACCGTGTCCGCGGACGGCCGCGCCCTCTCCGTCTCCTGCTGCCAGGGCAGCCAGTGCAACCGCAGCGCGGCCTCGGGCCTGGCGGCTGGCCGCGGGGGCCTGTGGGTCAGCACCGTGGCCGGCCTGCTGTGGGGGCTGCTCTGGGCGTCCTGGTGAGCCCAGCCCCAACTGGCCGGCCCTGGAGCTCCTGTGCGCCCCCTCAGCCTGGACTCGGGCTGCACGGGCTCTGCGTCCGGCCTGTCCAGCTCCCAGCGCCCTGGCGGGAAGAGCAGCCATCTCCCCTGTCACTCCCCCCTGCTTCCCCGGGCTCCTACCCCAGAGAGGGACACCCTCCCCTGCCCCAGAGGGCACGCTTCCTCTGGCCGCACCTCCAGGGACCCTCACTGTCCGGGAGCGGGAAGAGCACCTCCGTTCTCCTCAGCGTCCTCCACCTCAACACGAGGCTGCAGCCAGGGTCCCTCCGTCCCGCTCAGGCCCTGCCCCAAAGGAGCCCTCCGTGCTCCGGGACCACCCTGCTCCTCCCGTGCCCGGAGCTGCCCGTGTGGGGCGAAGGTGGATCGGAGGTCTGGGGGTCGGGTCTCCTGGGCCTCTTTCCACTCCCGAGTTCATTCGTTCATTCGCTCATTCATCCTCCATTCATTGGCCCGTTCACGTGTCCCCTCATCACTCGCGTTGCAGCTGGTGCACCCATTCCTCACCAGCCCCGTGGGATTGCCTTGGAGCCTGGTGTCCCAAGGAAAGCCAGCTGGGGACTCGCCTCCCGGGCTCTGGCTCAGGGGCTCCACGGTCCCCGCCAGCCTTGCCACACGAAGGCAGGACTACCCCACAGTCCCGAAGCTGCCCACTGTGGCTCTGAGCCGGGTCACCAAGAGGGTCGGTGTCAGGTGTCCAGATCCATTGTCACTGGGTGTGGCGGCCACCCTCGTGGCACCCCAGAGGCACCACGGCCAGCCACCCGCAGGGTCTCGTGACCGGACAATAAAGCTGCCAGCCCTGCTCTGCCCTCTTTCTCTGAGATGTTGAATTTGTGGGGGTATTTCTTGTCCTTGGTCTCAGGGTGGGGGAGTTCCCTGCACCTCAGAGGCGGGCGGGGGCACTTTACAGAGGGGTGGGTAGAATTCTCGACACACAAGCTCAGGGGGAAAAGGAGGCTCCATTTCCTCATCATCTGAGAAGCCAGCATCTACGCCGACCCCATGGCTGGGTGGCAGAAACACACTTTCAACAAACCCCAGGTTGGGGGTCTGTGTGGGTTCTCAGGGGAACTCTCTGAGCCTCCGTGTCCCCAGCATGGGTGGTCAGTCCCTGCTGCCCTGCACCCCCCGTTGGGACACAGCCAGGTGCGAGGGCTCCGCCTTCTTCCCGGGGCAGAAGCCCCTAACTCTCCAGGAGTCGTGCCCAGCCCAGCGCCCTTCCTCCGGAGCCCACATGGGTCCTGATACCTATGGCTCCCTCAGCTGTCCCTTCTCCCAGCCCGAAGGGCCCAGTCCGGACCCCCGCCCCCTCCGCAAGCCCAGGTCCTTTCTTTCCCCTGCTCTGTCCCACACAGCCGTCTGTGGGTAACAAGCTCTCGGGCCGGATGCGTGGAATGTGCCTCCCACTTGCTTGGCTCCCACTGCTCAGGTGCCAGGAAAGGGGTGGGGGAGTCATGATGGCTGGGATCAGGGCGCAGAGGACTTGAGCCTCTCTGGTCAGGCCTGTGCCTAGTCCTGAGCACCTAATAATGCCCAGCCTCAGCCTCCATCCCCCCCAGAGCCCAGCCTGGGTAGCAGCAACTAGGGTGTTCCTGAACACCCCCCTAAAGGACGGAAGACGTCCGGTTCTCACGAGCCACCTGTCTGGCCTTGCAGGGCCTGCTGTCGGTCCCCAGTGCCTGTGGCAGTGCTGTGGTGGCCATTCTGTTGGGGAGCACAGTGCCCCTGAGGCCTCAGGGAAGCAGAGGGCTCAGGCTGGCAGGAGGGCCTGACTTGCTGTGGGCTCTACCTACCACACGTGCGCCTGGGCTTCCTGAGGACAGGGCGGGCGGCGGGAGTCATGAAACAGAACGTTGGGGTTCTCTCGGGGCCCCCAAGCCTCCAGCACAGTCCCCCTGCAGGGCCGGGCTGTGGGCTCCGGAGACCCAGGAGGGGGTTGGCACGGGGTCTGAGTGGGACTACCATCCCAGAAGAAAAGCCGGGGCTGCGGGCTGGGCCTCCTTCCCAGCTTCGTGGAGGAAATTTCCTCTCCTGACTTTCGGTCTGGGGCAGGTTCCACCCCAAGTCTCAACGGAAACCCACCCGACACGCCATTTGACAACCCACGACTTCCTCCTCCAAGAACGTCTGTGTCCAGAAGTCAGGGTCAGCAAGGAGACTGTTTCCACATGAAGACAGTCGCTTTCCCTCGGTACAGATGAGGAAACGGAGGCACGGAGCTTTCTGGATTCGCTCCTGGGCCGGCAGAGTGGTCTGTGACGCAGCCTGAGTTCTCTCCCCTCTGTGCCACCCCCTGCACTTCCCCACAGTCATGAGATCAGCAGACACTCAGAGGGTGCCTATTGCATAGCAAGATGATAGGGACCCTGGGACAGTACAGTGACAGAACGGGGCGGGGCTACTGCCAGCAAATAACCAGGAAGTGTGAGACGGCAACTCCTGATAGGGCTCTGGAGGAGGGTGGATGGTGGAGGGGTCACCCGCTCCTTAGAAGGGGGGTGACGGCTGCCATCAGATCATAGGAAGTCAGCTGGACAGCAGGTGCAAAGGCCCTGAGGTCAGAAGGTCTGGAGGGACTACAAGGAGACCCCCGAAATGGGAGCACGGGGGGTAGCAGCAGGTACGCCCGCAAAGCAGGGTTTACGGGCAGCAGGACAGGAAGGCTGGCTTCACCCCTCAGAGCCCCCCGATACTGCTGCTGATGTAGGGAGATGTGAGCAAGTGCGGCATGGGTCACACATGGGACTCAGGCCAGGAACTTACTCCTGAAATGCCTGAGGGAGGCCGGGAAAGACCAGGGCTCAGACAACTTGAGCCGAGAGGCGACATGTACGGGCCTGTGGCCTAGACGGCTAGCAGGCGGCCTTCTGCACTGCCTTCACAGCAACCCAGCTTCACGTGACCTGGGGCTCCCCCTCAGGGCTGGCTCCTCTGTCCTGGGCACGGCTCTGGAGCGCCCCTGGGCCTTAAGGTGTCACCTTCCCTCTACCCAGCATCCCCTGCTCCCCAAGGAGCTGCCCCTGCTCCAGCTTATGTAACGTTCCCGGGCTGAGCTGATGCAAACACCGGCTCCCCTGAGTCCTGGGATTGTAGTGGTGAGTTCCCTGGCAGGTCCGGCTTGGCACCCACCTCCCTCCCCGGGGGGCCTGTCCCCACATCCAGAATGGGCTGCAACAACATGCGAACCCCGTGGACCAGAGACAGGTGCAAAAAGCCAGGGCACCGAGGCCACCAGGCTGAGCAGAGAGAGGCCGAGCGGGCTGCTCTAGATTCACGGCCCAGCAGGCACCTGGGCCCCGGAGAAGCTGAGGTGGAGCCCGCTGAGGCCCTGGGCCACAGGAGGACAGTCCCCTTGGCCAACGGCCACCGGCTGATGCAGGGGCAACCCTGTGGGCTCCATCCTGCACTCGGACAAGCATCAGAAACCTCATCTGTAAAATGCAGGGTCTGGGTAGAAGCTGTGCCCTCTGAAATCTGGGTCTCACGCATGCTTGGGAAGACAATAGTCCCAAGGCTAGAATTTCATCAGCTGCTCCTAAAAAGCTTTCAAAAAACTCCAGGTTGTCCTGACAGTGTTCTGGTGGGGCTTACAGAGTGATAGAACCCAACAAGTGGCCATTGCTTGTTCCCAGGGTCAGGGGTCAAAGTGACAGGGTGGTGGGTTATCAAGGAAAGGAATTTACACTCTCTGTGTAAGAGGTACTGGTGCCAAAGACAGACAGACAGACCGACAGAGCACATACAAACGTAAGATATTTATTTCCTTCCTAAGGGTTAGGATCAGTGT
Organism: Saccopteryx leptura; assembly: GCF_036850995.1. Classification (NCBI taxonomy): domain Eukaryota; kingdom Metazoa; phylum Chordata; class Mammalia; order Chiroptera; family Emballonuridae; genus Saccopteryx; species Saccopteryx leptura. Next base: position 371,090,375 of record NC_089505.1, on the reverse strand, counting down.
GTCCTCCAGAGCCCACCCACCCCCAGTCATCATATATTAAGTAAATGGACTGGGTCTGCATGTTGGGTGTTGCAAGTCCCAGAGCAGCCCACCAACCCGCCTGCAGACCTACGGCTCTACAGCCCTCACTGGGTTTCTCTTATCAGGGGCAGGTATGCAAACAAGAGAGGGAAGAAGGAAGAGGAGACAGAGTCCTCATTGTAGCTAACTCCTAGAGGACACCTGAGTGTGTGAGTGGATGAGTAGGTGGGTAGATGGGTGACTGGACGAACAGACAGGTAAATTGATGGGTGGAGGGAGGGAGGATGGGCGGATAGATAGATGGGTGCATGGGTGGATGGATGGGGGATGGGTAGACGTGAAACCAAACGTAGGTCCAGCTGCCAGCCTCAGTAGAAGCCAGACTCGTGGGACAAGTGCTGGTGCAGAAGGAAAGAAGCGTATTCAAGAGCCAGCAACCTGAGAAGATGGGGAACTCCCCTCCCAAAGCCCATCTGAACATCTTTGGTCAAGTGACAAATTTTATAAGGCTGAAAGAGGGGGAGGGAGAACTGCAGGTGTGCAGGACGTGCAGGACATGCAGGACGTGCAGGACGTGCAGGATGTGCAGGACATGCAGGATGTGCAGGACGTTCAGGATGTGCAGGATGTGCAGGACATGCAGGATGTGCAGGACGTGCAGGACATGCAGGACGTGCAGGACGTGCAGGATGTGCAGGACATGCAGGATGTGCAGGACGTTCAGGATGTGCAGGACATGCAAAATGGGCAGGACGTGCAGGACGTGCAGGACGTGCAGGACATGCAGGATGTGCAGGACATGCAGGATGTGCAGGACGTGCAGGACATGCAGAACGTGCAGGACATGCAGGATGTGCAGGACATGCAGAATGTGCAGGACATGCAGGACGTGCAGGACGTGCAGGACATCCAGGACGTGCAGAATGGGCAGGACATGCAGGGCGTGCAGAATGGGCAGGACGTGCAGGACGTGCAGGACGTCCAGGACGTGCAGAATGGGCAGGACATCCAGGACGTGCAGAATGGGCAGGACATGCAGGATGTGCAGAATGGGCAGGACGTGCAGGACGTGCAGGACGTCCAGGACGTGCAGAATGGGCAGGACATCCAGGACGTGCAGGATGTGCAGGACATGCATGTTGTGGACCGTTAATGGCAAAAAGCCATTATAGATTCGAGGCTTGGCAGGGGGCTAAGTTCTCCCCCCTCCATCTCCATATTTGGCTTTGATGCTGAGTGTTTGCACCCACTCCACTTCCTTCCTTGGGTTGCAGGAAGCAATATACATGCCCTTCCTCTGACTGTTTGTTTCAGATGTTTGTAAATTTCACTAATGCATCCTGTTTTTGCCTTGGGAGAGTTCCTGTCTTAGCCTTTGATGTGCAACTTTGTATCAGGGTCCTTGATTTGCATAGGTCTATATAATAAAGCGAACTGGGGCTATGAGGCACTCAGATGCTGCCAGGCAGTTTGAGGAGTCCCCCGGTCCCATCAGTTTTGTTCTGACAAAGTGTGTTTCCTTAATTCCGTACTGTTATTTGGAAGCTGCGCTGGTCCGCGGCACATGCAGGATGTGCAGGACGTGCAGGACATCCAGGACGCGCAGGACGTGCAGAATGTGCAGGACATGCAGGACGTGCAGGACATGCAGGACGTGCAGGACGTGCAGGACATATAAGACATGTAGGACACACAGGACATGTAGGACATGTAGTATGTGCAGGACCTTCAGGACATATAAGACATGTAGGGCACATAGGATGTGTAGGACATGCAGGATGTATAGGACATGCAGGAGGTGTAGGACATGCAGAATGTGTAGAATGTATAGGACATCTTCCAGAAGCTCTTGACATGGTTCTTTATGGTCAGCATCCTTGAGTTGGTCACCTGTTTTTTGTCAGCTGAATTCCATGACCCGGAGTCAGTGTCAGCCAGGGCCTTGTGGTCAAGCTGGTTTCTTGTTCCTAGCTGGAACGGGAGCAGAAAACCGCTGGTTCCTTGGAACACTCTGAATCCATGCTATTAGCAATTGTTAGTCCCACCATCATTCTGACAGTGACAGGGCTGCCCGTCTCTTCCACCATCGGGCTGGTGTTACTGATCACCGCAGCAGTATGAAGCTACCCAGGCAGTCTCAACTCCCTGCTGTCCGTTTCTCTCCCGTTTCTATGGACGTGTGCCTGAGGAATCTGCCGCAGAGCCTCGGGCCGCTGATTTAGCATGAAACACCCGAACTTGCTGTGAGTAGAACTTTTCGTTTTATTAGGAGAAGCCTGAAGGTGACAGAGTCCTGGCCTCTTCCATCACGCTTTGACATGTTAAATCAGGGGAGTCACCCTCTTATACCTACCGCCCACTTCTGTATCTCTATTAGTAGTAAAATTTTCTAACCGCCCACTGGTTCCACAGTAATGGTGATTTATAAAGTAGGGAAATTACTTTACTTTATGAAATTTATAAAGCAGAGCTACAGCACGTTAAAGCATATAATAGTAATTACTTACCAAGTACTTTATGTCGGATTTTCGCTAAGTTTGGCAGAATCAATCTTTATAAAACAACTTACTATCGTTAAATCTATCTTTTTATTTATACTTTGGTTGCTCTGCTACTGCTCACCATGAAAGCTGGAACGCCCACTAGTGGGCGGTAGGGACCAGGTTGCCTACCACTGTGTTATGTTAAATGATAAAAATTTACATCCTATTACATCCTACAGGCGCAGTGGGTGGATGGTTCCATTTCACTGATCCACTCATTCAGTCCGGAGGAAAAGTCAGTTCCGTGAAATTGCTGAGTCTCGTTCCAGGAGGCCGTGCTGCAGGTGGGCTCCTAACGGGGGGTCTATTGTAAGCAAACAATCCAGTATTTAATAAGCGGCATGTCGACAAAAACAGAAGGGAAAGAAAACCCACCAAAGGCAAGTGATCCGAGCAAGGGATCACCAGCTTCTGAGCCTGTCAGGCCGTCAGTGGAGAGCTTCCTAGACGTAGGGTTCGCCGTTTCTTTGCTAGGAGAGCATGCCGACACCCTCTGACGGGTCCTCCCACCGGAAGTCTGAATGTCCCGGAGAGGGTTCCATCCCTTCCCCCTCTTTGAGCCATCATTTTAGATCCCTTCTGAGTAGAATCTTATTACGTATCGCCGGGAAAGCTTGTGCCTAAGAGATCTCTTCTTTACCAGACCTTTGGCAACAACAATTCCAGCCAGTCATTGGCTAGCAGCCGCAGGTCGGCCGGCTCAGCTAGAATACTCCGTCCTAGCGGACTTCTTTCTGGGATAGAGGGGGCACATCTCATGTCACTCTGCTGTTATAATAGTTTTTCAAATGCTGTCGTTACAGTAAACAATCCAAAGATGAGCAGGACTTCCAACAGGGTTCAGAATAGCGAAAATGAGACCCGTTCCCTGAGAGATAAGGAATAAACTAAGAGCAAGTCTAACTCAAATTTTCATTGCAGGCAGGCAGGCAGGCAGGCTGACTGATGAGCACTGTCAAACTGAAACGGATCCCCCTGCAGAGTAACTGGCATTAACGTTGTGGAGTCACACCCCCTGCCGGAACGGCCCTGTCCATGACTCACAGCCGAGTCCGGATGGCTACCAAGTCCAGTCGGCAGAGACGGAGGAGGACTCCCTGTGTGTGCGCGCACGGCTTCGACTCACCCCGCCTTGGAGTCTGCGGGCTCCTCAGAGGCTCACTGCCTCTCCCCAGTAAGCGTCTCAGGTGGCCGAGGCCTCGAGAGGGAGGGCAGGGAGAGTCCCCGAAGTGAAGACTCTCGGCCGTCGCTGAGAAGTCCCTGCCGTCCCAGTCACAGCGGTCAGCCTGCCATAGACAGGTGGGACCCCAGCCACGGGCCTCCGGGACTTATCCAGATCCACATTTCTCCCGGCTGGCTCACCACACACTGAAGCTGGGTTCAAGTCCGGCTGCCTGCTGCCACGAACGAATGCCAAACTCATGAGACAAGAGCTGGTGCAAAAGGAAAGATTTGTTCAAGAGCCAGCAGCCCGAGAAGACGGGGAACTCCCGTCCCCAAAGCCCATCCTAACATCTCGGGTGAAGCTGGCAATGTTATAAGGCTGAAAGGGGGGAGGGAGAACGGCAGACGGGCAGGCCGTGCAGGAGGCGGGGGCCATGCAGGACGTGCAGGATGGACCAGACATATGGGACATGCAGCATGTGTCGTGCAGGCCGTGCAGGAGGCGGGGGCCATGCAGGACATGCAGGATGGACCAGACATATGGGACTTGCAGCATGTGTCGTGCAGGCCGTGCAGGAGGCGGGGGCCATGCAGGACATGCAGGATGGACCAGACATATGGGACGTGCAGCATGTGTCGGATAGCTTCCCAAAGGCTCCGACTGGTTCTTTCTGTTGAATTCATGAGGGTGACACCAGTTAACATAATTACACAGGTGTCAGGTGCCCAGGTGCCTCCGTCCACCACATTGTACGCTCACAGCCCCAAGTCAAGTCTTTGTCCATCAGCATTAATATGGTTGTTTGAGGTCAGCACCGGTGAGTGGGTCATCTGGTTTTCGTCAGCTGAATTCTATGACTGGGTGCTTGGTGTCAGTTAGGGCCTTGTGGTCAGGGTGGTTTCTTGTTCTTAGCCCGGGTTGGGAACTGAAAACCGCTGGTTCCTCGGAACATTCTGAATACTGAGAAGTGCTATTAACAATTGTTAGTTCCCACCACCATCCTTACAATGACAGAGCTGTCAGTCTCTCCCACCATCCGGGCTGGTGTTGTTACCACAGCCGTACGAAGTTGTACAGCCAGTTACAGATGGATGATGGATGGTTGATGGAGAGATGAGTAGGGGGATGGATGAACCGGTGTTGGGAAGGGCTGCATGTGGCCACTCTGTGGGTTTGCACTATGCCGGAGCAGAAAAAAGTGGTCCTGCCTGGATGAGGAGCCCCTGCAGGGGGCAGGCCAGCATTGAAAAATCAGGCTCTGACCCGATCTCAGGACATCAACTGCACCAAAAAGCCCCCCAGCAATGGGGGAGGGTGTCTCTGGAGAGGGGCTGCTAGTGGCCAGGGTCCCAGGGGATGACCTAGGACAAGGGGACCCACGTCAGGCCCTGGAAGCAGGTGAGAGGGACCCTGTCTAGGTCCGTGGCCCTGTGTGTAAAGATGACTCTCTGGCAAAGAGGGAGGAGTGGGGAGGCCTGGGTGTGGGGAAGAGCCCAGCTCTGGTTCCCACTCATGGGCTGGGTGGCTCTGGGCAAGGCCTTGCCCTCGGTGCCTCATTCAAGGTGGGGGCAGCTTGTCATGCAGGCGTGTCACTGAAAGGGGCAGAGCAGGACCGAGGGAGACACTGCACCTCTGTGCTGCCTGACTCACGGGGTGTCACCTGTCTCTGCTGGGAGGGGAGGGAGGGAAAGAGGAAAGACGTGCCGTAACTGCAGGCCTCTGCCCTGGGTCGTCCCTGAGGCCGGCGTCCTGCTGGTGCCCTGGGTCGTCCCTGAGGCCAGCGTCCTGCTGGTGCCCTGGGCCGTTCCTGAGGCCGGCGTCCTGCTGGTGCCCTGGGCCGTCCCTGAGGCCGGCGTCCTGCTGGTGCCCTGGGCCGTCCCTGAGGCCGGCGTCCTGCTGGTGCCCTGGGCCGTCCCTGAGGCCGGCGTCCTGCTGGTGCCCTGGGCCGTCCCTGAGGCCGGCGTCCTGCTGGTGCCCTGGGTCGTCCCTGAGGCCGGCGTCCTGCTGGTGCCCTGGGTCGTCCCTGAGGCCAGCGTCCTGCTGGTGCCCTGGGTCGTCCCTGAGGCCGGCGTCCTGCTGGTGCCCTGGGTCGTCCCTGAGGCCGGCGTCCTGCTGGTGCCCTGGGTCGTCCCTGAGGCCGGCGTCCTGCTGGTGCCCTGGGCCGTCCCTGAGGCCGGCGTCCTGCTGGTGCCCTGGGTCGTCCCTGAGGCCGGCGTCCTGCTGGTGCCCTGGGCCGTCCCTGAGGCCGGCGTCCTGCTGGTGCCCTGGGCCGTCCCTGAGGCCGGCGTCCTGCTGGTGCCCTGGGTCGTCCCTGAGGCCAGCGTCCTGCTGGTGCCCTGGGTCATTCCTAAGGCCAGCGTCCTGCTGGTACGGTCAGGCCTGGGGACGGGGCTGGCTCCAGGGGCTGGGCAAGAGGGCTGGGGTTCTGGAAAGAGGTAACTTTTTCCAGTGGGCGAGGGAGAAGGAGAGGAGGGCCCAGTGGTGATGGAAAGCCATGCTAGATTCTGTCCCACCCCTGGGTGACCTGGCACCAGCCTGGCCTCATTCTCTGACTAGTCAAGAAGGGTTGAAAAGGGGCCAGTTTAAGGGGTCACGAAAGCTCCTCTGTCCCCTAAATCCTGCTTCCAAGATAATAGCCAGGTCCCCACCTACAGGCAGCCCTCCCTGGCTGTACTGTCTCCATGGCTCCCAGATCTCCAGGAGCTCCTGCTACCAGAAACACCTACTTTATCTCACAAGTAAACTGTTTCTGAGGCTATTTTGACGTTTCTGCTACAAACCCCCCAGGATGGGCTGTCATGGCCCCACAGGCAGCTCTGCCGGGGGTACAGGCCTTCTCCCATGGAGCCAGAACCCAGCTGCTCAGACCTCTCCTCCCACCCGACATCGCTGGCCCCTGTCGCTCTACCAGACCCACCAGGAACTCCGGTTCCCCCAAGCCTGTATTCCAGCAGCTTCCCTGCCCCTTGGCTCAAGCGAGTCACGTCTCCCTGCTTGCACCCCTGACCTGGGACAGTCAGCACCCGCTCGCTCAGCCCTGTGCCCTGCTTCCCGAGGCCTCTGAGCATGCTTCCCGTGCCCCCGTGCACGGCTGTGCCTGATGGATGCTGGGAGGCCTCAGATCCTAAGGTGACTTTTTCTGTCTGGGTGAGAACATGGGACCCTCACAGTAGCTGCTGTGTCAGGTGAGACCCCAGCTTCCCTCAACCAGCCCCCAGGAGCCTGGGGCCGGCAAAGGGCAGCCTTCCCGGCTCAGGAAGCTGACACGGGGCCTCAGGGGCTCCTGCCTGTGCCCCTGCTGCTCCTCCCAGGGTCCAGGAAGGCAGCACCTGTGCCCCTGCTGCTCCTCCCAGGGTCCAGGAAGGCAGCACCCCAGCACCCCTGCTCCTCCCAGGGTCCGGGAAGGCAGCACCCCAGCACCCCTGCTCCTCCCAGGGTCCAGGAAGGCAGCACCCCAGCACCCCTGCTCCTCCCAGGGTCCAGGAGGGCAGCACCCCAGCACCCCTGCTCCTCCCAGGGTCCGGGAAGGCAGCACCCCAGCACCCCTGCTCCTCCCAGGGTCCAGGAAGGCAGCACCCCAGCACCCCTGCTCCTCCCAGGGTCCAGGAGGGCAGCACCCCAGCACCCCTGCTCCTCCCAGGGTCCAGGAGGGCAGCACCTGTGCCCCTGCTGCTCCTCCCAGGGTCCAGGAGGGCAGCACCCCAGCACCCCTGCTCCTCCCAGGGTCCAGGAAGGCAGCACCCCAGCACCCCTGCTCCTCCCAGGGTCCAGGAGGGCAGCACCCCAGCACCCCTGCTCCTCCCAGGGTCCAGGAAGGCAGCACCCCAGCACCCCTGCTCCTCCCAGGGTCCGGGAAGGCAGCACCCCAGCACCCCTGCCCCTTCGGCAGCTCCGCCTCCAGGGAGCCCTCCAGGGAGGACAGCACAGAGCGTCCAGGCGGCAGCCTCTGACCCTGCACTGCGATGTGGCCCTGACTTCACCCCACGTGCCTCAGGAGTTGGCTCCCCCAGGGGCACACAGGAGGAAAGGCCAGAGGGTCTGCGCCTCAGCTCTCATCAACCTGAGCCCACGGCGCCCTCAGAGCCTTTGGCTGACCCTGACCCCGCCCTCGGCCCGGGCCCGCCCTCTTGCAGCAGGCCTGCCCCGACCATCCCTGCTGGTGCGTGCCCATCAATGGGGATGAGGATAGGGGGGGCCCAGGGGCAGAGCCAGGGCTGACTTCTGTCTGTGCCCGGCCCCAGTCCCTGCCAGCATGGCCTCTGTGGGCCCACCCACAGCACCCGGCACAGCAGAGCAGCAGTTGTGTCCAAAGCCCAGGAGCAGAAAGGGACCCCATGCAGAGGCCGTGAGAGGAGACAAGGGATGAGGAACTTGGGCTCAGAAACTGGCATTTCTTCTGCTTTGTCCTGTGAGTTCAGCAAGAGGTTGGGGGTGGGAGGCTGGGCCCCCCACCAGGTCTCTGGACACCAGCCAGGAGGGGCTACTCTCTTACAAGGAGCAGAGAGACAAGAGGTCAATTGTCCTAAAGCTGGTGAAGCCGCTGATCCTCAAGGCCAGGGCTGAGCACAATGGAGGGAGAGCTAGTGGGAGGTCCCAAGGCCCTAAAAGTTGGGCAGCAAGATTGTGGAGACAGGAGAAGCCCATGGTTCCCCTCACAGTGAGGGTCAGCTCTCTGTCTCCGTCCCCACCTTCCTCATCCCACAGGCCAGGCCCTGCTGGCTAGCCCTCACACGGCACCGCTGGCTGGGGCTCGCCTCCCCGTGGCACCTCCACTGCCACGCCTCACTGCCCACTCCGCCCCTCCCACCAGCATCTGTCCCAGCTGTGAGGCCTCCAGAGAGGGGGACCCCACTGCTCCCAAAGGCACCGAGGTGAAGACAGCCCTGCCGGTCCTTGTTGTCCTGGCTGTGGCCGCTGGGCCAGCTGAGGGCTAGCCAAGGGGTTTGGGGGTGGTGTGTCCTGTGGGCCAGACTCTGGAAGCCTGGAGTTGTGGACCCTGAGACTCAGGGAGTTCTGAGATTGTGGATACTAGACTCAGAATTTAAAACCACCCCACATCTTTTTTTCTTTTTTTTTGACAGAGACAGAGACAGAGAGAGGGACAGGTAGAGACAGACAGGAAGGGAGAGAGATGAGAAGCATCAATTCCCTGTTGTGGCACCTTAGTTGTTCATTGATTGCTTTCTCATATGTGCCTTGACCGGGAGGCTACAGCAGAGCAAGTGACCCCTTGCTCAAGACAGAGACCTTGGGCTTAAGCCAGTGACCTTGGGCTCAAGCCAGTGACCTTGGGCTCAAGCCAGCGACCCCGTGCTCAAGCCAGTGACCTTGGGCTCAAGCCAGCGACCTTGGGCTCAAGCCAGTGACCTTGGGCTCAAGCCAGCGACCCCGTGCTCAAGCTGGATCCGACGCTCTATCCACTGCACCACCGCCTGATCAGGCTCAAACCACCCCACATCTTAACATAGTGGAATCAGATTTACAGTGTTTCAGAATCAGAGAATTCTAGACCGACCCATGGAATAGGCTCTCTGGGGAGTGCGCGCACGCACACACACCCGCCCCCCGCCGAGCCGGGCGCTGGTCCTGGGCCCCTTCGCCCTCGTCTTAGCCCTCAGCTTGTGACCCCCAGGGCAAAGCCTTCATTCCTTTCTGGGACTTCCAGGAGCCGCCCCAGCCGTGATGGGGGCTCAGAAGCCCTTGACAGCACCCCTGGGGAGGCTTGAGGAGCAGCCCAGGGCAGAGGGCTTTGGCGTGAGGGAGGCCGGGCCCATCCCACACGAAGTGGTCAGGGAGACAGGGATGTCCTCCAGACCTGTCCAAGAGCCTCCAGAGACCATCTTGGGACACCCCAGGCTAAACTGAGCCCTGGATCTTAATCCTGGGTGGAGAAGAGAGAGAGACACCGAGATGAGAGAGAGAGAGAGAGAGTGTGTGTGTGTGTGTGACCGTTTGTGCTGGGTGCCAGGGAAAGAGCACAGCCTCTGAGGACCTGGTTCTGATTCCCACTGCCTGGGTTCTGGGTCTGCTGTCTAGGTTTTAGGCTCTCTGCCTGGATTCTGAGCTCTCTGCCTGAGTTCTAAAACTCACTGCTTAGGTTTTGGGCGCACTGCCTGGGTTCTGAGCCCCGCTGCCTGGATTCTGGGCCTGCTGTCTGGGTCCTGAGCCCTGCTGTGTGTGTCCTGGGCCCACTGCCTGGGTTGTGAGCCCCGCTGCCTGGGTTCTGGGCCTGCTGTCTGGGTCCTGAGCCCTGCTGTGTGTGTCCTGGGCCCACTGCCTGGGTTCTGAGCCCCGCTGCCTGGGTTCTGGGCCTGCTGTCTGGGTCCTGAGCCCTGCTGTGTGTGTCCTGGGCCCACTGCCTGGGTTGTGAGCCCCGCTGCCTGGGTTCTGGGCCTGCTGTCTGGGTCCTGAGCCCTGCTGTGTGTGTCCTGGGCCCACTGCCTGGGTTGTGAGCCCCGCTGCCTGGATTCTGGGCCTGCTGTCTGGGTCCTGAGCCCTGCTGTGTGTGTCCTGGGCCCACTGCCTGGGTTGTGAGCCCCACAGCCTGGACCTGAATAATTTGGATCATTGTATCTCTGTGAGCACCCAGCATGCAGATGCCCAAGCCAGTTGACTCTCCGCTCCTGGGAGGAGCACAGGATTGGAGGGTCCACTTCCTGGGCAGCCATCACACGTGGGCCTCACGGTGTTCAGGGACCTGTCTCCTACCAGGGCTGACGCCTTCACAGGCCTGGCCTGTGGTGTCCCCGCCCCAGCAGACAGTGGAGGGGCGGCAGCTGGTAAGGAGGAGTCAGTGGCATTTCCTGACCCTGGGCCAAGCGCTCACCTCTTAATTTCCATGCTCGGTGAAATGAGTCACACCCTGTGGGGGACCTGGGACTCCGGGCTGTTTATGAGTGGGCGGTGAGGTGACGCCTTCCCTGCCTCGCCTGGATCAGCCACCACGGGGGCCCTGCTCAGACGGCTGCCCACCTGCGTGCTCCTACCCCCTCCATATTCAAGCCCCACCTGCCCAGGCTCTCCAGGGTCCCACCGTGTCCTGACCTCTGACCCCGAACACAACACCACACTCCCAGAGCCCTGGTTTCCTGCCCTGACCTCTGACCCCGAACACACCACCACACTCCCAGAGCCCTGGTTTCCTGCCCTGACCTCTGACCCCGAACACACCACCACACTCCCAGAGCCCTGGTTTCCTGCCCTGACCTCTGACCCCGAATACACCACCACACTCCCAGAGCCCTGGTTTCCTGCCCTGACCTCTGACCCTGAATACACCACCACACTCCCAGAGCCCTGGTTTCCTGCCCTGACCTCTGACCCCGAATACAACACCACACTCCCAGAGCCCTGGTTTCCTGCCCTGACCTCTGACCCCGAACACACCACCACACTCCCAGAGCCCTGGTTTCCTGCCCTGACCTCTGACCCCGAACACAACACCACACTCCCAGAGCCCTGGTTTCCTGCCCTGACCTCTGACCCCGAACACACCACCACACTCCCAGAGCCCTGGTTTCCTGCCCTGACCTCTGACCCCGAATACAACACCACACTCCCAGAGCCCTGGTTTCCTGCATGTACCTTCAGTGCCCACCCAGAAACCAGCAACGCTCAGTGTCACCTGTGGCTGAGGTTGGTGGTCCCGGAACCCTCTGCAGGGCTGCAGGCTCTGCCCTTGGTGCTCCCGGGGGCTGCGAGATCCTGCCCGGTGCTCCCACTGCAACTGCAATATTCTGGGGAGCAGGTCCTGGGCCAGCATGCACCTCAGTGGCCCCTGGAGAGCCAGGCATCGGCAGGGGCGGCCAACCAAGAATGGCTCCTCCACGCCCTCTGCACGTACTCCTGACGGGTGGATTTAAGGTGCCACAGTAGGGCACAGGCCATAGACCATCCTCATTTCTTTTTAAGTGAGAGGAGGGGAGATACAGAGACAGACTCCTGCATGCGCCCCAACCAGGATCCACCCAGCAACCCCCATCTGGGGCTGGGGCTTGAATCAGCTGAGCTATCTTTAGCACGTGGGTCTGATGCTCAAACCAACTGAACCACTGGCTGTGAGAGAGGAAGAGAAAGAGAAGGGGGAGAGGAAAGGGAAGGGAAGCAGGTGGTCGCTTCTCTTGTGTGCTCTGACTGGGAATCGAACCCGGCACGTCCATATGCCGGGCCAACGCTCTATCCACTGAGCAAACCAGCCAGGGCCCCATCCTCATTTCTGCTAGTGGAAATCAAGCCTCTGTCTCACAGCGGGGCTGGCCAGGCGGTTGGGATTTAAATCAGTGGTAGTTGGGAAGAGGGCAGGAAAGCCACAGGGGCTGTAACACCTGGGGGAGGGGAGGGCGCTCTGTGCTGGTTCAGCTCAGAACCAGGCAGAAAGTGCATCCATGGCACTGAACTCTAGAGAAAGCCCCACACAAGCTGCAAGCCAGACAGAGGACAGACGCCAGTCCATAAAACACGGTCCCTACAGGGACATCCCACCCACACGGGCCCTGGGCGAAGCCAGCAGGTGGGAGGCCGCCTGCGCATTCCAAGGAGGACCAGCCGTTTCCTGTAATCAGAGCAGCGTCTGTGACCTGGCAGGACTCCAGGCTGAAGGTCACAGGTTGCAGGGTGACCTTTCAGGGACAACTTCCAGCCCAAGAACAGCTGTGGCTCCCAACCCATCACTATTTTCCAACTTCTGGCTTCTGAGTGTACCCATCCCGCCTCCCATCCTCCTGGCTGGGACCTGGGACCCTACAGGGGCAGTCCACCCGCCCCTTCAACCATCCTAGACCCAACCTGACCCCAATCCCAGCCTTAACCAGGTAGTAGGCTGGGGATCGGGTCTGTCGAGATGAGGGATGGGCTGCCTCCAGCCCCGTGACAGACAGAGGGGCTGACCAACCCTGTGACAGAACAGAGGGGCTGACCAAAGGGGGTCACTTTGCTTATCATGTCTGCGTTTGTGTTTATGAGGGACGCTGGTCTGCACTAGTTTTTCTTGGAATGTCTGTTTGGTTTGGGTACCAGCGTGATGCTGGCTTCCTAGGTGAGTGGGCCGTGTTCCTTAGTTTCTGGATGGGGTTGTATGAACTCGGTATTCTTTCTTTCTTTAAGTGCTTTATAGAATTCACCGAAGTGTTCTTTGTGGGAAGATTTTAAACTACAATTTCAGATTCATCAAACAACAGATCATCAGCTTATATACAGGGTGGGGCAAAGGTAGGTTTACAGTTGTTTGTATGGAAAATAATACAGTAACAAATAAATAATCATAGAAGGATAAATGCTTGCGTTTCGATGACTCACAACTGTAAACCTACTTTCGCCTCGCCATGTATTTCTGGAGCGAGCATTGCCAGCTTGTGTCTTTGAAGGAATTTGCCCATGTCATCTAAGTCACAATATTGATGGATATAATGTGAATAATGTTTCCTTATTCCTTTCTATTTTTAATTCTATTATTTATTTCTCTTTCTTTTCTGTTTCTTTTTTTTTATTTCCCTTTATTACCCTTTTAACGTCATGGTGTCTTCTTTCTCCTTCCTGATGCTGGTTTGATTAACCTTCTCTATTGTTTTCAGTTCCTTCATCTCTTTGCCCTATTTTCTTATTTTCTTTATTTTGCTTTGGGTTTGATTTGCCTTTTTGTTCTAGTTTCGGAAGTCGCTGCTCAGGTAGGTCATTTGAGTTGAGACTGAACAGGATTAAAAGGAACCTTACTACAAATGTAGCCGGGAGGCCAGAAGGGGGCGCTCTCTCACCATACACGCGTGTCAATTACGGACCAAAGAGAGGAAACATCAACCGGAAAGAATTCTCAATTACTGGTCTAACTGGGAAAAGGTGCTCAGCGCATCTCCTGCGAGAAACCGGCCACCCAGCAACTCAGCCAGTGACAAACCGCGAACTCTCGCTTTCCCCCCCGTGGACTTTCATGCAAAACAATCCCTCTCAACTTCCTCTTTTTTCTCCATAAAATACTATTTCCCTCCTTTGTTTGTTGGACTTTTAGATGGCTTTTACTATAGCTTGCTTGCTTGTCCGGAATAAACTTTTTTTTTTTTTTTTGCTGGTAACTAACTTTTATATTTAAGGTCAACAAGAAAAAAGTTTTTTTTCTAATACAAGCATCAATGCTAGCACTTAACTTCTAAACACTGAGTTAGCTGCATTGACACCATTTCGTTCCTTTTCATTCAATTGCAAACACTTTTTCTAACTTCCTTTTACATTTCTCCTTTGACCAGTAAATTATTTAGAAATGCGTTGTTAAGTTTCTAAATATATGGGGATCTTATGGGTATTTTTCTGTTCTTGATTTCTATTTTAATTTCACTGCAGTTCAAGAAAATAATTTTTGGTTTTCGATCTTTATAAACTTATTGAGATTTGTTCTATGGCCCAGAATATAGCCTATGTCGGCAAACGTTCTGTGTGGACTTGAAAAGAATGCGTTCTTCTTCTATCGACCCTTGAACGAGGCGGAAAGAGGAACGGCGAAGTTCAAACCCGCAGAGGAGGTGGACCCGCGGAGTTCACACCTGCGCTGTTCAATGGTCAGCTGTATTTTCCATTGGTGGTGGGGAACCCTTGTATGCAGAGGGCTGACTCAAGTTATACTCAGATTTTCGACCTCTTGGGTGTCGGCACCCCTAATTCCCGTGTTGTTCAAAGGTCAGTTGTACCTACTGAGCAGATCAAGTTGGTTGGGAGTGTCCCCGTGTCCCCATTACCTTTTCTGATGTTCCGTGTACTTCTATTAGTTCTTTTTTTTTCTTTTCTTTTTTTTCCATTTTTCTGAAGCTGGAAACAGGGAGAAACAGACAGACAGACTCCCACATGCGCCCGACCGGGATCCACCCTGCACGCCCACCAGGGGGCGACGCTCTGCCCACCAGGGGGCGATGCTCTGCCCATCCTGGGCGTCACCATGTTGCGACCAGAGCCACTCTAGTGCCTGGGGCAGAGGCCAAGGAGCCATCCCCAGCGCCCGGGCCATCTTTGCTCCAATGGAGCCTTGGCTGCGGGAGGGGAAGAGAGAGACAGAGAGGAAGGCGCGGCGGAGGGGTGGAGAAGCAAATGGGAGCTTCTCCTATGTGCCCTGGCCGGGAATCGAACCTGGGTCCTCCGCACGCTAGGCCGACGCTCTACTGCTGAGCCAACCGGCCAGGGCTCTATTAGTTCTTTAGAAAGCAGTGTTGAGAGCTCTGCCTGTAATCATGATTTTCATTTTTCTCCTTTTAGTTCTAGCAAGTTTTTTGTTTGTTTGTTTGTTTTTGCTTTGTGTATTTTGAAGCTCAGCTGTTAGGTGCACAAACATTAGGATTGTTATGACCCTTTAATGAACTGACCCCTATGGTTTTGCAATGGCCACCTTAATTCCTAGTTATAGTCTTTCCTCTAAAACCCACTTTGCTTGATATTCATACAGCCAGCCCTGCTTTCTTTTCATTGGTGTTAACCTGAGGTGCCTTTCCCCACCCTTTGACTTGTACCCCATTTGTGTATTGTATGTACAGTGGGTTTCTCTCTTTATCCAATCGGCTTTTTAATTGGGGTGTTTGAACTCTTCAGTGTGGTGTTGGGTTTAAGCTTAGTTAGTGGGACCAGGGGTGGTCTAAAGGGCTGAGTTGGCCACAGGATGGAGGCAATTTCCAATGGCCCCCATAGTTCAACGTTTCTCCTTCCCCCTCCCACAGGCGGACTCCTCCCAGAGCTCTGGATCTGTCTGCCTCCTCCCACACCTCTGGGGAGGCTCCTCAGAGGCGGGCACTGACAGGCACTCAGCCGAAGACCTGGGGACCCTCTGCCGACCCCCCTGCCCGCACCCCAGCCGCTCTCTTCTCTGCGCTGACCTCCCTGAACTCTCTCCATTCTGCCTCCTCCGTCAGGGAGACCACTGGCTCCCTTTGGGTCTCCCATCCTCCTCTGTGGCCTGTAGCTCTCTGCTGCCTGGGGCGCAAGGTCTGAACAACGCTGTTGTGGGGGTGTTTGCCCCACATTTCAGTTGTTGACGACAAGGCGGTAGATCCAATTCCCGCTAATTCATCCTGGTCTGATGCTGAAGCCCAGGATCCAATTCCCGCTAATTCATCCTGGTCTGATGCTGAAGCCCAGGAGATGCTCAGGTGTTGACCTGTGTGTTTATTTTACCATGCGGGTGGGAGCTTATCTGAGGGAGAGAATATTGGGCAACATTTGTCAAGTTTTGTTGACTGCTGTGTCAGCTCCTGGCACATGGGGCCTCTCAGTGACTGGCAAATAGGGAATCCAGTCTGTCTGGAGAGATCACCGGCTCAGATCTGGAGGCTCGGTGCCTGGGGCCCCAAAACGGTTCGTCTCTTTTGAAGAAAAAAATAAAGAACTTTTAAGGTTAAAAAAAAAAGTTGTATTTTATATCTCACATTTTAAAATAATGAAAATTAAGCCCTGGCCAGATAATGCTATATAGTCAGTTGGTTGGAACGTTGTCTCAAAGCACAGAGGTTGCTGGATGGATCCCCAGTCAGGGCGCGCACAGGAAGAACTCATTGTCTCCTGTCTTGCTGTCTCTCTCTTCCTGCCTCTTTGGAAAGGAAGGAAGAAAGAAGGAAGGGAGGAAGGGAGAGAGGAAAAGGAAGGAAGAAAAGGAAAGGAAGAAAATGAAAATTTTAGGGCCCATGAAAATGTTAAATCTTGCCTAAAACAGAAAAAAAAGCTAAATGTTAGTAACTTTATATCCAAAAAAAATATTTAATATTGATATTGTTATGGTGGGAGGGGTCTCTGGAACAATGGGGCCCTTTCAAGGCTTGCTTTTACGCTTTGTTAGCCAGGAACAGGTGTGGAGAGGAAGGCCCAGAGATGCTGGGTAGCTTGCCGGGGCCACACAACAGGTAAGGCGGGGCTCAGTGGGGCCCAGGAAGGCTGAGTGAGAGCCTGCCCCAGGAGTCCGGAGCGCAGGGACTGGGCTGGAGCGATGCGGGGAAGGCGGCTGGTGGGGTGTGGGGTCTCCTAAGGGCCGTGGCGTGGATGAGTGGTCGAGGTGCCCCGGGTAACAGCTGGGAAAGGAGAGGGAGGGGCCGAAGAGTGGGCTAGACTGAGCGCGGCCAGACCCCGTGGAGATGGCGCAAGACGTTGTCCGGACGCTGCACGTGCGTCTGGGGGGCGAGTGGGTGTCAAGGCAGGGCCGCGGACGTGTCTGGGAGTGGCTGGCTGTCCGCGGTGTCGCAGCGTCCTGACGCCAGCGCGGGACTCCGAGTCCCCGCGGCAGAGAGGAGCCCGCGGACTGGCCGGGGCGGTGGAGCCCGCAGAACCGGAGGCGGGGCTGAGGTTAGGGGCGGGACTGGGGGCGGGTTGGGGGCGGGGCCAACGCGGGTCTGAGCTGGGTCCCGGATGGGTCCGGGGACGGGTCCAGAAGCGGGGCGGGTCCGGGGCGGGTCCTGCGGGATCCCACGCGCGGCGGGCGTCTCCGGGCCGCAGAGACAGCGGAGCGGGCGGGCTAGTGTGGAGTTCGCCGGGGCCCGGACGCACGGACGCGCGCACTGCCGGAGCGAGAGAGGGACCGGCGAGCGGCCGCGGGTGAGTCCGGGCGCAGCGGGGACTCAGTGTGCTGAAGGTCACCATCGAGGTCACCCCGACACCCACCAGCTCGGCACCTTAGTCTTTGGGGCGGGATCTACAGGACAGGGTGGGGGGCGCTGGAGCGCGAGCCTGGCCTTACTCAGGCCTTAGGTGTCCCGGGTTGACGCTTGAGAAAGGGGTCATGGAAGCTAGAGTTGTTCCCGGCAAGGAAAGAGTCTGACTTAGTCCCCGGGGCTGGGACCTGGAGCCGAATGTCCCTGCCGGGGAGGGGGGAAGAGAATGGCAGTCCGGACCCCACCGACCCACCCCTTCACATAGAGGGGATGTCCTCCATCCCAAGCCCCAGACCCAAACTGAGCAGTTCACCTTGTCTTGCCAAGTGCCCCCCGTGGAATGCGTTCAAAGGGGATTTCCCACAGGCCCACCCAGGGGGCCCAGTCACCCTGTAATTAGGGCCCTGAGTGGGGGGTGGGGAGAGGCTGTGTGCCAAGCTCCCATAAGGACCCTGCATGGACATCCCTGGGTAAAGCATGGGTTTGGCAGCAGTCAGGGCCCCTCGGCCTCCCCTTCCCCTGCCCACCCCCTGCAATGTGCACAGCTCTGTTTTCCAGGCACTGGACTCTGGCCACTTGCTGACCCCTGCTTCTCTCTCATCTCATGACCCCTCCTCCAGGAAACCTCCTCTGAGGCCCAGGCCGAGCAGGGTGGCTCCCCTGCCCTCTGGCACCCCTATCCTGTCTCCCTCTGCAGTGCCCCCAGTCGACCAGGAGCTCCCAGGGGGCAGGGGTTGTCCGGCCCCTTCTGGGCCCTACCCCAGCCCTGCCTGAGTTGAATCGAGGACCAGCTGCTGTCTACTCCCCGCTCCCACTCTGCCCTCTGTCCTCCAGCCATGGCGCCTCTGCTTGCCCTGTTCCTGGTCGCCCTGGTGGGCCTACCTCTGGGTAAGATGGATGGAGGGTGGAGAGGTGGACAGACTGTGTTTGGGGGCAGGTGGGCTGAAAGTGGGGAGGGAGGCCAGAATTCCCACTGGCCACGTCTCCTTCTGCTCTTCTGCCCGGGGAAGGGGATGGGACTGGGAGTCTGATGGGCCTCTCCCTGTTCTGTGACGCCCCCTCCCCTCCCACTCCACCCCTGGCCCCCAGCCCAGGCTCTGGACTGCCACGTGTGTGCCTACAATGGGGAGAACTGCTTCAACCCCATGCGCTGCCCAACCATGGTCACTTACTGCATGACCACACGTACCTGTGAGTCGATGGGACATCCCCACAGCGCTTCCTGGGGAGACTGAGGGGGAGGCTCCCACCTGCCCCTGGGAGTGTGGGTGGAAGAATCCCACCCGTCCCAGGATCCTTCTGGAAGCCCCCAGCTAATGGCCCTGCATGGTGGGGTTGGGGCAGCTTGGGGTGGTGGCCCCTCTCGGGGACCCAGCCAGCCTCCTGCCCTCTGCAGACTATACCCCCACCAGGATGAAGGTGAGCAAGTCCTGCGTGCCCACCTGCTTCGAAACTGTGTATGATGGCTACTCTAAGCACGCCTCCACCACCTCCTGCTGCCAGTACGACCTCTGTAATGGCGCCGGCCTCGCTGCCCCAGCGACCCTGGCCCTGGCCCCCATACTCCTGGCCACCCTCTGGGGTCTGCTCTGAAACCCTGCCTGTCCCCTTGAAGACCCACTCAAGGACAAAGCTCTGAAAGGCACAGCCCTACTCTCACACTCTGCACACCCCACCCACCCTCTGTCCTCCCAAGAGCCCCTCAGCCACACCCAGGACTGCCTGCAAGAGGACCCTTGACCTCTCCGAACCACCATGGGGCTTCACCCCCAGACCGTGACCTTTCCGTTTCAAAAGGCTGATGTGGGACTGGGCCTTCGAAGGTGAAGGTGTCTGGCCTAGGTGTGAGGTCAGCCCTCCTCTGTCCCCGGGTGGGGCATCCAGCAAAGTGTGCTATTTGTGGGGGGTCCTCAGTCAGCCAAAGAGCACTGATTTGTAAGATGTGCCCCATCTACTTTAGCAGCCCTGGGAGCAGTTGCCAAAGCGATGTGAGGATGGCCTTTGTCCCCAGCTGTCCTAGGGAGGAGTGTCAGGCTTGGTGTCAGATAGACAAGGGTCTCAAGGTCTGGGGGGTTCTTACTAAAGGCTGTTGTTGCTAAACGTCAAGTATAGTGCACAGTATTTTGCAGGCACAGCTGCAACTGGATGAGCTTGACTGGAACCACAACTGAATAAATTTGGCCAGCTGCAAAAAGGAGATCCTATTATAATTAACCAGATAGTGTAAACGGGCAATAGCTGAGCCTTTCTCAGGGAGACAGGGCTTTGGGTGTGAACCTCATCTCCTTCACTTGTAAGTAAATACAGTTATCTAGAAAACCAGGTCTCATTCTTGACTAGAGCATCTCAAACGGTGAACACGTCGAGTTCTGTAACATTGTCAGGGGAGCGAATGACTGTGTGAAGAGGCCCCGGAAGCCATGTCCCGGTCTCGCTGGGGCGGGAGCCGTCCCTTCTTGCTCAGTCGGTTCCCCGAGCGGCCCCACTCCCCACCCAGGGGCGTGGCAGGCACAGCGGGCGGGGGCGGGGGCGGGCAGGCGCGGTTATATTTGGTCAGGACGGAGCGCTGACTCCAGAGCTATTTTGGGCCCGAAAGGCAGGTCGGCTCTTCTCGCCGAGGTTCGCGGAAGCGCGCTCCTTTAGAAGGGGATCCGCCGAACCAGGCCAGGCAGCCTTGGGGAGCAGAATGCGCATTGTCCTGGGGGAGCTGGGCAGGGGCGGGCCAGGCCTGTCGGAGGGGAGGAGGCCCCGGGGGGTTGCGCCCCCGGCCCCCGCGCGCTTCCCGGGTTCCCTCTGCGTCATCGCTCGGGGTGACCCCCGGAGGTCCGCGGCAGGATCCCGGCAGAACAAGTGCGCGGTCAGCCGGCCAGCCCGTCCGAGGATGTCGTGGGCCCCACCTCGCCGGGGGGGGGGAGGCGAGCACTCCGTCACCAGCTGAAGCGAGACAGGGCCACCACTCTCCGTACCCCTGAGGTTGGAGAAGGGTATTAGGGGGGCTCCCCAACGTGGGCGCTTGGGGAGTTGAGGACTCGGAGAGACCCTGATAAAGTAGTTCAGGATTCTGAGACAGGGGTTCTGAGTTGTGGGGTGTAAACTGCTCTCGTGCAGCCCCTGCAGTGAATGGTAGTCTGCCGCCTTCAGGGCGCAGAAGCCCTCATGACGTGGAGGGAGCCCGCAGCTCGTCCGCGAGACCGGTCCTCCTAACCCGCCTCCCCTCCTCGGGGTGAAGGGTGTGCAGACCGCACGGAGACGCTCGCGGCAGCGTGAGTTCAGCACAAACTGTGGGCAACCGAAGTGCCCGCTGGCCCAGAGGTGTTCGTCCGTGTGGGCACAGCCAAACTGGGGTCCTTCTGGAAGAAGGTGGAAGAGTGAGTTCAGCCTTCACAACTGCAGACGTTGGCCTAAGATCCATTCTGCCAGATGACTGCAGAGGGCGACAATGAGCGGAGCCCAGGCAGGGACACCTGTCGCCACTTGGGGTTCTCCAGAGACTGATGGGAGGAGACTGTCCCATAGGCAGAGGAGGAGATCATGTGGGGCAGATGGAGCAACGGAGGCTGAACTCTGACCCCGGTCCTCCCTGAGCCCTGAGCCTGGACACAAGCTGAGCACTGACCCTGAGGACTGTGGAGGAAGCAAGGGGACAGTGGGTGGCTCTCAGCACACAGGCACCCTGGACAGAGGCAGCGCAGTCCTGGCTGGGCCACATCCCTCCCACCTCAGAGGACAGCTGACCTCTGCAGGAAGGTTCAGCCCGGGCCTCCCCAGGGAGGCTAGACAGAAACTCTAGGAGGAGCGAACCCCACTTTCCTACACCCCACCCCCGGGGGGCCAGGTGTGTGATCTGGATGGGAGGCTCAGGTGGGGCCCCCGTCTGAGGACAGGAAGGAGTCGGGCTGCGCTGGGCCACAGAGAAGGGATTGGTGTGACCAGAGGAGGAACCCAGGGTGTGTGGTGGGTGTCTAACTCGGTTAGCTCACCTGCATCAGTGCCCGATCTCAGCGCCAGGGCAGGTGAGGTGAAGTGTGAAATCACGCAGTCACGCAGACGGGCCGCCGCCTTCTCTCACCCAGCCCTCCCGGTGGCCTGCCTGGCAGCCAGCTGCTGGGGGCCTCGGTTCCACACCCGCCATACGGTCCCGAGGGCTGGTACCTCCAGAGCTGTAGTGCCGAGGGGAACTTAGGGGCCCCACCCACCCATGCAGTGCCCAGGAGACACACGCCCTCCGTCTTGGGAGAAGAGTAGATCTCAAATGAGCTGAGCCCTGATCCCCAGGAAATCCCCCGGGGTGGAGGTGGGGTGTCCCTGGACAGGAGGTAACTTCAGCCATGGAGGGCGGGGCAGCTCCGGCAGGGCCGCAGCAGGAGTGGAGCCCAGCTCTGAGTGGAGCAGCTCTGGGGTCAGCAGGAGTGGAGCAGCTCTGGGGTCAGCAGGACCTGGAGCACAGCTCTGGGGTCAGCAGGAGTGGAGCAGGAGTGGAGCAGCTTTGGGGTCAGCAGGAGTGGAGCAGCTCTGGGGTCAGCAGGAGTGGAGCAGGAGTGGAGCAGCTCCGGGGTCAGCAGGAGTGGAGCAGGAGTGGAGCAGCTCCGGGGTCAGCAGGAGTGGAGCAGGAGTGGAGCAGCTCCGGGGTCAGCAGGAGTGGAGCAGGAGTGGAGCAGCTCCGGGGTCAGCAGGAGTGGAGCAGGAGTGGAGCAGCTCCGGGGTCAGCAGGAGTGGAGCAGGAGTGGAGCAGCTCCGGGGTCAGCAGGAGTGGAGCAGGAGTGGAGCAGCTCCGGGGTCAGCAGGAGTGGAGCAGGAGTGGAGCAGCTCTGGGGTCAGCAGGAGTGGAGCAGGAGTGGAGCAGCTCTGGGGTCAGCAGGAGTGGAGCAGGAGTGGAGCAGGAGTGGAGCAGCTCTGGGGTCAGCAGGAGTGGAGCAGGAGTGGAGCAGCTCCGGGGTCAGCAGGAGTGGAGCAGGAGTGGAGCAGCTCTGGGGTCAGCAGGAGTGGAGCAGGAGTGGAGCAGGAGTGGAGCAGCTCTGGGGTCAGCAGGAGTGGAGCAGGAGTGGAGCAGCTTTGGGGTCAGCAGGAGTGGAGCAGGAGTGGAGCACAGCTCTGGGGTCAGCAGGAGTGGAGTAGCTCTGGGGTCAGCAGGAGTGGAGCAGGAGTGGAGCACAGCTCTGGGGTCAGCAGGAGTGGAGTAGCTCTGGGGTCAGCAGGAGTGGAGCAGGAGTGGAGCAGGAGTGGAGTAGCTCTGAGTGGAGCAGGAGTGGAGCAGCTCCGGGGTCAGCAGGAGTGGAGCAGGAGTGGAGTAGCTCTGAGTGGAGCAGGAGTGGAGCAGCTCTGGGGTCAGGTGGGATGCAGCACAGTTGCAGTCCCGAGCGAGCCCGGGCACCGCCCAGCAAGACTGTGGCCTTGCCCGCTCAGTCAGAGGCCCCAGGGTTTGCTCTGGCATCTGTGGGGCTTCCAGGGGAGGGGTGGTGGCCGGGTCACAGGCAGGCACACCCTGGGAGGCTGAGGTGCAGGCACCCTGGGCAGTGGAGGGGGACATGCACGCATGAGGTGGGGAAGCTGGGGCCACACTCGAATCGTCAGACTCAAATTCACCCTCCCTATCGGAGCCTTGGCCAGAGGCCTTCCCATCAGTTTCCTGACCTGCAGTGGGGCCAGGTAAGCCCAGCCTGAGAGGCAGCCCCAAGGGAGATCAAGGCCGACACTGGGATTAGTGTCCCCAAGGTAACCCTGGCCTCTCCCCATCCCCACCCTCCATGTGGGACCTTTCTGTTGACTGAGCACTTTTCCTTTGTCTCCTGAAACCTCTGAGCACTCTGTGGCTGGTTGTCCAGGCAGCAGACTGTCCCCCAACCCCTGTGACCACCTCAAAGGAGCTGGGAGGGGGGACCCAGACACCCGGGGGGAACTTGGACCTAGGGCCACTAAACCAAGAATCTGTCCTGGAGGCAGAGGTAGGGACACAAGGCAGGAGGGGACCTGATGGAGACAGGAGAGCCCCCAGCCCCTGCCACTCTCTCCCAGGAGCCAAGGCGGGGGTGGAGGGGGTTCCAGGCACAGGCTTGTGTCCAGGTGGTGGAAGGAGGGAGGAGGTGAAGGGCTCCAGGGAAGTTCCTGGGGGAATGAGGATGCCCCAAAGCTCAGGGGGGTGGTCAGGAGGGGTGGGGAGGTGGAGGAATGAGGAAGGGGGTGGAGAAGGCCCCACAGTGGAATGGGACGTCCAGGTGGAGGTGGGAGGGGCCCAGCAGGGGTGGGGGCAGCTCTCCACACCTCCGCCACCCACAGGAAACCAGAGAGCACTAATCTGCTGGGCTGACGGGTCTGGTAGCTGTGCTGGGTATCTGTCCACTCTCCCGGCCAGGCAGGACGAGCACGGAGCAGCAGTGTGGGGACTGGACCATGCAGGGGACACAGCTGGTGCTGCTCCTGCTGATGCTGGCTTCCTGCAGTGAGCTCGGTGGGTGGCAAGGGCTGGCGGGAGGGGGACAGCTGGGTGGACAGGGAGGAAGCAGGGAGGCTGCGGAGGTGCTGGTGGTGCACCTGCTGAAAGGGAAGAGAGGAAGAGGGGCTGGGCAGCATGGAGGGGCATGAGCGTGGGGAGGCGCATGTCATGAGGGCGCTGCCCCTCAGGGCTGGCACTGGCTGGGTCACCAGCAAAGGCCTTGGTGCCAGCTGGGGGAACGCCCTTCACTGGGGGTCCCTGGGAAGGGCTTTCAGGTCCGCAGTTGGGGCTACGGTGCAGGGCACGTCTCAGAGGGGCCTTGGGCAGGCCAGGGCGGTGCGGTGGACTGGAGGCGGCAGGGGATGGACAGAGGGAAGCAAACGCAGGCATATGGAAGGGGGTGAGGGTCTGAGGAAACATCTGGGGGACATCCAGCCCCTTGGGGGCCCTACAGCCAGTCACAGAAGGAGCTGAATCCCAGCCCAATTGAGATGGTTCTGCCCATTTCCCAGAGAGGGAAACTGAGGTTAGTGTGAGAGACAGTGACACCCCCTGGGAGTGGAGAAGCCTGTGGTCTTGCTGTGCGAGAGCTGCTTGGGCAGGCTGGAGCCCAAAGGGCCCCCTGGGCTCCTGTGTGGCGTGGGGGGTGGGGCACCGTGGCACAGATGAGGAGCAGCTGGACCCGCCCCCGCCACTGTGCACCTGACCGGCCTGGTCCCCCTGGCTCCCTGCCAGCCCACCCTGCCCCGCCGACACAAGTGCTCCCCCAACACTTCCAAACCTGCTTTGTCTCCACCTTGGGAGTCCGTGTCCCCTGGGGGCACACTCTGACTTGGGACTTCCAGTGTTGACTGGTGGGCAGCTGAGCCCTGGCTGGCATTGTCTCCCTCAACCCTGGGCCTCCGGGACAGAGTGCTTGGGAGGGGCGGGGCCTGTCTGACCCCCTCCTTGCCATTTCCCACCCAGCGGTGGCCCTGCAATGCTACGCCTGTCAGGAGCCCACAGGGGTGTCCAGCTGTGTCACCATTGCCACCTGCAATGCCAATGAAACCATGTGCAAGACTACACTCTACTCACTGGAGACAGGTCAGTGGGTACTGGGTGGGCAGGGCTGCCTCCAGCCATCACCAGCGGTCAGCATGCCCTTCCACCCCCTCCAGTGAGGAACTCCCTGTGCTGGTAGCCACGTGTGCCTGGCACATGGTAGGCGCTCAGCTGGTGTTGGTGGAAGGAGAGGGGAGCTGGGCCACAGGGGGACTGAGACGGGGTGGTGACCCACAGTGGGACCCACACAGGGCACAGAGGCCAACCTGATACTGGTGCCCTGTGCCCGCAGTGTACCCCTTCTTGGGGCACTCCACGGTGACCAAGTCCTGCGCCAGCAAGTGTGTGCCCTCGGACGTGGACGGCATCGGCCTGACGCGGCCCGTGCTGTGCTGCAACACGGAGCTGTGCAATGTGGGCGGGGCACCCGCCCTGGGCAGCGCCCGCAGCCTGGCCCTCGCCCTCACCCTCGCCCCCCTCCTGAGCCTCCGCCTCTAGACCCCCCTCAGCCTTGAGTCCTCTTGAAGAAGCTCACCGCACCTGTGCCAGGCCTCCTGGGTCTCCTTCCTGGGCTGGGACTGCCCACTGGGGCGGGGGGCGTCTCCACCTCTGTCTCTGGTGCCACCACCGCCGGCCTCCGCCCCTTCCCCAGTTCCCCCACCTCCCTGGCTCTGCCCAGCCTCCCAGGCTCTGCGGCTGTCTCTCCCGACCCACACCACTGTCCCCAACTGTCTCCCTGTGGAAGTGAGGATGGCCACCGGGCCTGGCACACCCCAGACCAGGCAGGACTCTGCCCTCTGGGCCTTCACTGGGATGACTGGGGTGGGGCAGGGAATGGGACCCCACGTGCAGGGTGAGCACCACACCCATCTGGCTTCTCAGAGGAGGGAGTGTCAGGGCAGGGCCGTGAATGACAGAGCGGTTGGGTAGAGGGGAACACACCAGGCCAGGCTGGAGCCAAGTGGCCCGGACTCTGGGATGCTCTATGGAGCAGCCCACGGCCCAGCCCCGTGGTCCTCCTGCGTCATGTTGTAGAGGGTGCCGAGTGAAGGAAGCTGGTGGGAAAGCCCCCCAGTGCCCATCCCCTGCCTTCTCCAGGCTCACCCAAAAAAGCTCACTTGGGCCCCACTCCCTGAGTGCCAGGGAAACCCAAGCTCCAGCGCAGAGGGGACCTGCACTTCACCTTGGACCAGGGCTAACACAAAACCCTCCCGACTTCCTTCCTGCTCACCTGCCCAACACGCACACCCAGTCATGGAAGGCCGCACACCCCTCCTGGCTGCTATGCCCACCTGGGGCACCCTCCCTGCCACGTGTGGCCCAACTGTTGATGTAATCGGTCTCTCCCTTTGCAAACCACCTTCTGTCCCACACAACTTGCCCCAGCCCAGGAGGCCAGGTCACTTCTGCCCTCCGGCTGCCCAGGAAGGTGGAGAGCCTAGGCTCCCGCTCATGTCCTGCTTGCAAACCACTGGCTACCATCCAACTTTGGCCGGGCCAAGTCCTCTCCAGCCCCAGCCCCCCCTCGCCGAGGGCCTGCTGCACACCTAGCTGCTTTCAGCTGCCCATTCTTTCCCAGGCCCACAGAGCCAGGCCCTGGGCAGGTGGTCAGGATGTGGATGCAGTCCATACCGCCTCACTCATCTGCTTCACGTCCTGGGGGTCCCACTTCCCTGCCCTCTGCAAGGGGCCTGCAGAACAACCCCTCCACTCTGTGACTTCCCTTACTCCCACCAGGAGTCTGGGGTCCAACCTCCTGAGCCCCTGTGGGGGATCATGGGGCTCGATCCTGGGGAACAAACTGGAAACCTGGGTGGGGGGTTGGGGCACCTCCTTGGTCCCACGTTCTGTGGAATGGAGACAAGTCCTGCTGACCGGCCTGGACCCCAGAAAGCACAGACAGCCCCCCCATACCAGAGCACATCCCAGGGAGTGTCCACTGCTTCTCTGGGGGGGGGGTCGGGGCTTCCAAATGAAGACCTCCCCCAGCGCACTCACATTTAAGACCCTTTAATCTTGGGCTTCCTTTAAATAAAACAACATTGCAGCTTTCCCATGGCGCTACAAGGCAGCCAGCCTGGGGGCAGGTAGGGGTGGGTGTCGGTGCGTTCCCGCCTCCAGCTGGTGGGGGAGGGGGGGCTTCCTGGGTGGGGCAGCAGGGGGCGGTTCTGGGCTCTCGCTGCTCTGGCCCGCCCCACGTGCCGGCAGGGCAGGTGCACAGGCACAAGCAGGCGGGCACACACACGGGTGGCAGTGGTCACACTCGCGGGGTCCTGACCCGTCTCCAGTTGGTCAGGGAACTGAGGCCATCCAGCAGAGCCAGAGCTGGGGCTCTCTCGGCCCGTTTCTGTCTCTCTTCGGGCCTCCCTCTCCCCAGCGGACAGGCGGGGGAATTAGGCTGGATCAAGTGGCCTTGGCTAGCATCCCAGCAGGCTGGTGACTCCATCAGGGAGCTGTGACAGCAGCTGCCGGGACAGGCCACTGGAGCAAAGCCAAGACCTTCCTGTCCCGGCCAATCTAGGGAGGCAGCCCCTCAAAATAAGAAGGGAAGAAATGGCAGCAGCACAGCCCAGCGAGAGGGCCAGAGCGGGCAGGGCCTCACCCATGGTCACACTGCACACCCCCACGGGCACTGAGGGATGCAGACAGGTGAGGGCGGGGTGCAGAGGGCACCCAGGCAGAACCCCACTCCCGCTCCATTCTCTCCTGAGCAGCAGGTCATAAACAGGACACCTTCCAGCTATAGGAAGCTTACCACCTCCACAGGAGCCCCATGCCATTTGAACCCAGCTGCAGTCCCTTTTCCTACCCCAGGGGAGCCCAGGTGGCCAGTTCTCCCTCAGTCAGCCTGGCCTCTGACTTGGGCTCTGCTCTAGGCCTGCCCCTCCCTCGCCTGCAGCCAAAGATCCACCTTGAGATGCTGGCAGCTCCTCACTGTGCCTGAATCAGGCCCTGGCTGTGCCAACCACACTGCTCCGGCTTTACCCCTGCCATCCTCACCCAGCCACAACTGCAAGCTCTAGATGCCCTTAGGGCAGCAGTCTCTGGACTTGGGCCCATGGCAGCCTGGCTCCACCCCCCCCCCCCCCACACACACACAGACACAGCCATGTGCCAAGGGTCTGAGACCTCCCACTTCATCCATCATCTCCACCCTGAGGCCGGAGAGGTCAGGGCACCTATGTCACCCCATCCCATGCTCTCAGTGTGTTGGGAAGGGTCACAGAAGGGCATGAATAACGGAGAGGGAGAGGAGGGCCAGTGGGTGAAGGGGACTGGGCTGGTCACAGGTTGCTCCAGCTTAGAAAGAGCGCCCCGCTGGGCCAGCCCATCCCGCACTCTCTGCCCCCGGAACAGGCAGGGATGGGTGGGCAGCTGTCCCGGGTAGAGGCTGGCGGGCAGGAAGTGGTGGTCACTGGTCCTTGACAACATCGCTGAGCCCGCTCTCGGCTCGGAGCAGCTGGCTGCTGGCCTCGTTGTAGGCAATCCAGTGCCGCAGGTCTTCCGGCAGCTCAGGGGGCTCCACCTGCCGGGGAGAGCGGGGTGAGGCTCCCATGAGCCCTGCACTGCCCTGGTGACGGGCAGGGGTGCAGGGAGGGCGCCCACCCAGGCTGCTGCCTGCACACCTCCAAGCCTCTGCTGATGCTGCCCCAGCTCCAAGGGTCCTCCTCCTCCCCTCCCAGGTAGCCCCCTGACCCCCACCCTGGGCCCTCGGTGTTTCAACTTCTCTTGTCTTAGCTCTCAAGGCAGCACTCTCCATCAGCAGCTGTCCCCTCAGAGCCATGTCTGAGCTTTCCATGTGTCCCTAGAACTCAGGTCAAAACCTCTGAAGACAGCTGGTTGACCCAGAGGAGCCGGAGGCCATCAGAGTCAGACAGAGAGGGGACGGAGGGCAGGGGGCCAGGGCAGCACTGGCAGGGGGTTGCCATGAGTCCCCCTTTCTCAAGGGCACCATCAGGAGCTGAGCTTGCCCTCACCAGGTCCACTCAGGGCCTGACCGCTGCGCTCCCACCACTGGCTGCTGGGCACCCGTTTTGTGACAGGGTGGCGGACTGTGACACTGGGCCAGGCCTGGGAGGTCAGAGGTCTTGCAGACGGGCTTGGGGAGCTCCTAGGGATGAGGCGAGAGCCCCAGCTGAGTGCCCACCCATCTCAGGGGGTAGAGGTGCTCAGAGCCAGAGCCCCAGAGCTGCCCTTGTCCACGGGGAGAATCTGCTCCAGGTCCAGCTCTTGGGCGCACTCTCCTCCCAGCCCAGCTGTCCTCCCAAGGCCACGTCACCCCACACCAGCCCTTCAACACGCGGGGCCCCTGGGCACTGGACTCGGCCTGCCCTACACTAAACCCCAGACTCCACCTGGAACTTCCCTGGACTCAGGATAGAAGACGGGTAACTCCTGGCCACCCCTTGGCCCTCCTGTCCCTGGTGGGTGTCCTCGATGTCCTCAGGCTGTCCCTGACATGCTGTGTTGTCAGCTCTCTTACTTCTCATGTGGAGCTCACCCATCAGCCCGAGACCCTGCAGCCTGACCACGTCGCAGCCTCCTGTGCAGGAAAGCTGCCTTGACTCCTCTCTCCTTTGCCTTTGGCCACCGATCCCGGCCCATCGACTTAGTCTTGATGGCCAGCCACCAATCGCACTGGCCGTCCCCTCCTGGTCCCTTGACACGTGGAGGAATACACAGAGCATCTCTGTCCCTATGGGGGCGGGGGGAGAGCTAGGCCCTTTGGTTGTGCTCCTGGCTCAACAGAAGCAGAAAACCAGGGAGCTGTGCCTGTGGCCCGCAGTGCAGACTCAAGAAGCAGCCATCCCTCTCTGAGCTTGGTTCCCTACCTTTGATATGGAAAAAGCTGGCCTCTCACAATTAAGGTGAGGCTGTGTCCCTTCTCTTCAGAGAGAGAGAGAGAGAGAGAGAGGGAGAGAGAGGGAGGGAGGGAAGGAGAGAGAGAGAGAGAGAGAGAGAGAGAGAGAACCCTGCCAGAGGGCACTCAGGGGCTGGAACAGGTTGGGCAGGTTGTCAGGATCCCTCCACAGCAGAGTTTGCCCTGGCAACCGTCGCTGCAGCGGCACCCTGGTTGTCCCCAGGGCCCAGCTGCCATGCTGCGGTAGCCAGCTGTGCTGTGCTGGCAGGAGCAGGCCCTGGGGAAGGGCCTTGAGCCCAGGTAGTGCCGTTGCTTCTTTTCTCCAACTGGAAAAAGCAGAAAGGCCTGCGGCTCTCCAGGGCTCAATCCTTCAGCGCCAAACCAGGTGATGGTGACCCAGAACTTCCAGCAAGTTCCTCTCAATGACAACACCCTCCCCCCCCACACACACACACTATGTTCAGAAGCAAGGACCAGAAAGGGTGGCTCTACACTCCAAGACACACAGCACTGCACTTAGTCTACTGGGAGAGGCCTGGTCTGGGCTTCCCAGTTCTGGAAAAAGGTGACGAATGGGCACGGAGCCTTGAGGAACGCGGTTAAGAAGTTCCTCAAGGAAGGGAGCAAGCAGAGTCAAGTTACAAAGAGTTGATTCGGTGACCCTGGGACCTCCCTCTCCGCCACCCGGAAGAAGAGCATCAGTGAATGAGGCCCTGGGCCCAAAGGAAAGGGCAGGAACGGTACGCGGCAGGGCGGGTTAGTGGGTCTTCACCAAAGGAGGGGCAGGGAGTCGTCAGGGCCCCGCAGGGTCGTGCCCGGGGAGTGCATCTCACCCTGCGCTTGCACAGGTGCTGCACGACGCGCTCCGGTGAGGTGCCCAGCACGTGCTGGCGGGAGCGCAGCAGCGCGCAGACGAAGCCGTCGCGCAGGCTGATGAAGCGCGCCTCCAGGTAGAAGGCGCGATCGTCCCAGCCCAGCAGGCGGGTGCGCACCTCGAAGGGCTCGAGCAGGTGCAGCGAGCGGCGGTAGCGCGCGCACGAGGCGGCCAGCACGACGCGCGCCCCGAGCGCACGCAGCGCCTCGAGCACGCCGCAGCGGGCCATGTGCGCGGCGCGCGCCACGTCGGCCTCGCGCAGGTAGCGCGCGTTGTTCATGTGCAGCAGCAGGTCCAGGTCCGAGGGCAGCACGCGGCCCGCATAGCGCTGCTCGGCCAGCAGGTCGCGGACGCGCGGCTGCAGCAGGCGCGCGCGCAGCACCGCGCACGGCAAGCGCACCAGGTACCAGCCGTCCAGCAGCGCGAAGTAGGCGAGCGCCAAGGCCAGCAAAGGCACGAGCAGCCCCAGCATCGCGGCGGACGGAGCCCGCGACGCCGCGGCCGGCCGGGGCGCCTTGCACTGCTCGCTGCCTGCCCCGCTAGCCCGGAACCGGCGAGCGCAGCGCGGCCCGGAGCGAACCACCTCGCGAAGCTGGCTGAGGGAGGAACGCGCCTGGGAAGGCTAGCGCTGGCGGCCTGAGCCTGGTCTCCCGCCGCGGGCACCCCCGTGCCCTCAGTGGTTCGTTCCGCCCCGCCGCGGGCGCCGCTGTCGCTTTCCCTGGGTGGGCGGGGCACCGGACGCGCGCGCGGGGCTCCACAGCGGCATCTGGCGGTTGCGCGCCGCGTTGCAGGCGCGGGAGCGCCCGGGGTCTCCGGCGGGGACTTCTGTGCCTGGATGGAGCCCAAGCCCCTGGCGTCTATCCTGGCCCTTGAAGACTCGGTCTGGCCCCAGAGATTCGGCCCCTGTTCCAGCAGAGTCAAAGGGCCCAGTCCTTATTCGGCCAGGCTGCGGGATTTTTCAAGAGAAATGGACACAGCCGGTCCCCAAGGGTGCTAGTTGGAGACTCTACTGGAAGCCGACCTCCTATACTCCAGAACGTTCAGGGGCTCCCCATTTCCGCAGGGAGACACCCTTAAAGCGTATGCGGCGGATTTAGGGTGTATCACTGCCTGGCCCCAATACACCTTTTCAGTCCCAGCCTGTAACCTCATTACTCCTACCCACCCACATCCACCCCTACCCCTAAAGATCCTGATCATCCCAAGCTTATTTCCAAGCAGTCCCCACCTTTTGCCCCGTTAGAAACGGGAGCAAATAACGTCTTAGGTGGAGGAGGGGAGGCAGTGAATGTAAATGACTCAGCAGTGGATTCAAAGGTGTCTTGCATTTGAGACTCAGCCCAAGGAACTGCAGTACATACTCGAGTGCCTGTCCCTCTTCTCTTCAAGGCTGGGGAGGGACAGCCCAGCGGAGGTCAGGGACCCTCAGTACTCTCAAATCCCAGTGTTTGCCAGTGAGCGCAGAGGGCTCCGCCTCAGGTCTGCACTGGAGTCCGGGAGGGGGGCGGGGGGCGGCCCGGGAGCTCCCGGAGTGCTGGCTGTGCGGTCTAGCAGTATCTAGCACTATCCAGCACCGCTGGGCTTCCGTCCAGTTCGCGCCGGGCTTGCGCTCCGGTTGCAGGGTTCTTTGCTCCCTCTCAAAGGAGCAGCTTCCGGGGGGCAGCCCCACTGCGTCGTCCCCCACTGGGGCTGAGCGGCTGCACATGCCTCCGACCAGTGTTAGAGATGAAACCAAGCAAGACTCGTGGAGACAAAATACCTGGGCAAGGCAACTTCAGTAACTTCTGCAGAGGGTCGTGCTGCCGCTATTGGAAGCCAGCCAGCAGGCGCGAGGGCAGAGAATTGATTGTTTTTATCCCTAACGCAGGCCCTGGGATGCTGGGTCTTGCTCCATTGGCTGGAGTGTTGACCGTGCAATCTTATTTGTTCTCGATTGGCTAGTTCAAATGGCCGCGCCAAGGTGGAAGGGAGAGATGGGGATATCATGAACTAGGTAAGGGGATTGAGGAATGGTCAGATGACTGCACATAGGGGGCTGGGGGACTGGTAAACAAGTTAGCTATTTCCCATTCTACTCGGCGGTGGGAGGAATCCGAATGAAGGGGGTTGGGAATTAGTTGAAGAGAAGAACGTGAGCTAAACATTTCCTTCACCTGGGAGCCCCGGTTTGGAGAATCAGAGCTCGAGGAGCCAAGCTCTAGCCTTGGGCCCCAGGCCCTGTGCCAGACCCCGGCTGGTGGACCCGAAGCTCTGTCTGGGGTCCCCCAGTTCTGCCTGCTCTCCCAGAAAGCAAAGGCCCAGCCCCAGGCTGGGACCGGGGTGGGTGTGCTGAATGTGCCCTGGGCAAGCATGGGAGAGCCCAGAGCCCCCTCCTGGAGCCGTGTAGGCTGGGCTGTCCCTGGAGGCGAGGGGCTGAGGGGGGGCTGTCAGCACTGAGGAACTCTGCCCTCCTGCTGTTGAAGAGCACGGGGGAATTCCGCCTGAGGACACACATGGAGTTCTCCTGCCTCACTGGCCACTCAGTACACGCTGGGCTAGAAGTGGGGCACCACTCTCCACCCTGGCCCACTGCTCGTGCTGCCGCCTCACGCAAGCTGCCCTCCCTTAGCCCTGGCACCCTGGGTGGGCGGGGAGGCGGGCCATGTGTTTAGCGGGGCTTCCCAAGTGGGAAAACCTGGGGCGGGGCGTGTCCTCCTGGAGTTCCAACCACCCCCAGCCCCAGACTGCAGGAGCACAGGTGTACCAGGAGGGGGCCCCAGAGGTACACCCTGGAAAGGGGGAGGGGCCTGTGGTCAAGCAGAAGGAGGCTGGCGGGTCACTGGGGATCCTTTTCTATACTTTGAATTTGCTAAGGTGAGTGTGGAGCATTTAAAACCAACAAAATAAAAAATGTAAGAAACAGAGGGTCGCCTGACCTGTGGTGGCGCAGTGGATAAAGCGTCGACCTGGAAATGCTGAGGTCGCCGGTTCGAAACCCTGGGCTTGCCTGGTCAAGGCACATATGGGAGTTGATGCTTCCAGCTCCTCCCCCCTGTCTGTCTGTCTGTCTCTCTCTCTCTCTCTCTCTGTCTGTCTCTCTCTCCCTCTCTCTCTCCTCTCTAAAATGAATAAATAAAATAAAAATTAAATAAATAAATAAATAAAAATTAAAAAAAAAAGAAAAGAAACAGAGGGTCTGTCCCCGAGCTGAAGGGAGAGGGCAGGGCAGGGACGTGGAGGACCCTCTGAGAGCAGCAGTCCTTCCCACCCCAAACGTCTTTACCCTGTGAAGTCTCTGGGCCGATTCTCACAGGAGAGAGCGCTCACAGATGAGGGCCCGAGGCTCAGAGAGGTTGCACACCTTGCTCAAGGCCACACAGTGAGAGCTGGGTGTCCCCAGGCACTCTGCCCTGCCATTTCCAGCCGTGTCTTCTCTTCCTGGTGTCAGCTATTTGCTCCTGCCCAGGCGGGAGTTCCACCCAAGTGACATGGCATGGACACAG
This sequence comes from Saccopteryx leptura, assembly GCF_036850995.1. Lineage (NCBI taxonomy): Eukaryota > Metazoa > Chordata > Mammalia > Chiroptera > Emballonuridae > Saccopteryx > Saccopteryx leptura. Next base: position 371,056,351 of record NC_089505.1, on the reverse strand, counting down.
CCACCGACGTGGGCCCAGGTATTGACCTGACGCAGCCCTGGACCCCAACCCTTCCCTCAACCTGAGTGCGTGCAAGGGCAGAGGCCGTCTGCAACTAAGTCACGGGGCCTTTATTAAGGGCCCACCGTGGGCTGGGGTTGCTGCACACAGTGATGGGGAGCTCCCTCCCATCTCGGGCCCCAACTCCTATTGGCCCTCACCCCCTGGTGCCAATTCTATTTGGTACATTTCATCTCCACCTTGGCAGGGACCGTCCTGAGTGCCTGCTTCTTGCTGGGTGCAGGGGGTACCACGGGCCAGACCTGGCTCAGCTTGTGGAACGGGTAGGCAGGGACGGCCTGCTAGAGGGAAAAGTGATGAGTGAGGGTGAAGGACTGGGCCAGACTATCAGGCAGTGGAAACAGCGGCAGCCCAGCCCGAGGCCCAGGGGCCGGACAGGCCGTCTGCAGGCTGATCCACATCACTAGAGCCTGTCCTGCCAAGCTGTGGGAGCGGGCAGGAGTCCTGGCGGGAGCCTGGGAGGGCTGGAAAGAATAGAGGAGTGTGGTCCAGCCTCAGTCAGGGCCCAGGAGGGGCCTCAGCTGGGCTGGGTGTGTATTAGGAGTGCCCAGTGGAAGAGCCTCCCGGAGCCTACAGCCAGCCTGACCCCAGGGCACCGGGCTGAGGAGCAGCAGAGAGCCCCAGGGCACCGGGCTGAGGAGCAGCAGAGAGCCCCAGGGCACCGGGCTGAGGAGCAGCAGAGAGCCCCAGGGCACCGGGCTGAGGGCCCCAGGGCACCGGGCTGAGAGCCCCAGGGCACCGGGCTGAGGAGCAGCAGAGAGCCCCAGGGCACCGGGCTGAGGAGCAGCAGAGAGCCCCAGGGCACCGGGCTGAGGAGCAGCAGAGAGCCCCAGGGCACCGGGCTGAGGGCCCCAGGGCACCGGGCTGAGGAGCAGCAGAGAGCCCCAGGGCACCGGGCTGAGGGCCCCAGGGCACCGGGCTGAGGAGCAGCATCGGGCAGTGCCAGGTTGACGACAGCCAGCAGCGGTGTGTGAGCCCTGCAGGTATTGCGCAGATTGGTGAGGCAGCACACAGTGTCCCTCTGGCCCATGTAGTAGCTGTGCGACTCCTCACAGCACTTGATGATGGTCAGGAAACCAGCAGCCCCTGGGGGCAGGGACCGTGGGCACCCACCAGGCCTTGCCCCAGCTCCCATCCCCCCCCCCGCTCCGCTGTCCCACTCTAACTAAAACTCTAGATCACCCGGGTGAGCCTCAAGACTATAAGCAGTGTGAGGGCAGAGGCCCGCCTTCGTCAATGTCCACATGCCCCTGGCAGCCAGACCTGCTGGGCACGGGAAATGTTTAATGAATGAATGAATGTGGGATTGGACAGATGGGTGATGGATGGAGTGGGATGGATGGTGAGTGATGGATGGATGATGGATGTATTATTGATGGATATACGGGGGATGGATGGGAAAATCCATGAGAGATGGATGAGTGAGTGATGGGTGAGGGAAGAACGAATGGATGAACAGACGAAGGATGTTGAGAGGATGAATGGATGGGAAGCTGTGTGTGGATAGATGAACAGGTGGACAGAGGAAGCACAGTTACGTTCAGTGGCAGAGTCCTAGACCCAGTGCCTGGGTCCCTACCAATGCAGGGAAGGTGTGGGGAGCCTAAGGGGGTGTCACAAGGGCAGGGCAGGACCACACCCAGCCCAAGGAAGCTCTGGTCAGGGTCATGGGGAGGACTGGGGGGACAGCAGGGCCACTCACGGATGCACTTGATCCAGCACTGGGTCTCTGAGAGGGTGTGTTTCCTCAAGGGCTGGCAGTCCGTGTTGGTCACCTGGGATTTGCAGCGGTGCCCGGGGGTGGAGAGGGCTCAGCCTGCCCTCCCACGGGTGGGGGAAGAGCCTCGCTTTATCCTCTGCCACCAGGAGAGCAGAGAGCTTGTCTGGCCCTTTCTAGGCTGCTGGTCAAGTGAAGGGGACCAAGAGCCTGCCCCGCCCCTCACTGGGACGCCCCTCCCCTCACTGGGACGCCCCGCCCCTCACTGGGACGCCCCTCCCCAGAGGGCATGGTGGCCATCTAAGTGCGCCCAGGGTGGCCTCCCTGACCGCTTCCTGTCCTGGCACCTGCAATCCGCCTGCAGCGCTCAGGTCACCCCCAAGCTTTAAAACTGATGAGACGCCTATGCTCCTGAGAGAGAAGGGGCTGACGAGCCCCATGTGGGCGCTGGCTGACCCACCCGGCAGCCGCCCGCTGGGCTCCAGGCAGGCGATGGCAGTGTGGACAGGCCCCTTCCCAGAACTGCCCCTGCCAGTGGGCTGGGGGGCCGCCCATCCTCGTCCAGCCCAGCCTTCCAGCCCCTCTAAACCTGATCCTAAGGTGGAAAGTAAGCCGCAAACCCGCTGTTTTGGAGCACTTTCTCAAGCACTGAGACTTTTGCCTTTTGGCAGTTGCTATCAGTTTGGCTCAAATAAAGTCATAAAAATTCTCTCCAGATTTCGATGTTGTTTCTTTCATGGACAACAGGTTCCGAGCTGGCGGGACCCAGCCGGAGGAAGGGGTCTCACCCATGTC